>NC_139020.1:28978441-29578441 GCF_964662115.1 Mustela nivalis
CAATATGACTCCTGCCTAGAACTCTTTCAGTTCTTTGGAAAATATTGGCATCTTTATTGTTGAAAAGATATATAATTGGCAAAATGAGACAGTGATTGGGAAATGGTACCATGTCATACTGGTGTGGTGAGACCTCAAGACCTTGGAAGTAGGATGTAACGTTGAAGAAATTGCTGTGCTCACTGGTATAGCAGGGAGTCTGTGGAAATGGAATTTTTTTGTGAGCACAAATGTGAAAGCTCTTGAGACCTCCAGAGATATTTGGGAAGGAATAATTTTATACCATTCACCTGAGGGAAATAAGAATCCAAACCTGATTCATTACTTTTACTATGATCTCATTGTGCCCAGATTGTTTAAACTTGAGTAAATTTGATTTTTATGTCTTGGTATTTTGATATACCTTGAATCTGTTTTCAGGGTTGTGCTTTTTTTCTTTTCTTTTTATCTTTTCTTTCCAGCTGAAGAATATTTCATATAAGAATATTTCCATGGGGGTGCCTGGGTGGCTCAGTGGGTTAAAGCCTCTGCCTTCAGCTCAGGTCATGATTGCAGGGTCCTGGGATCGAGCCCCACATCAGGCTCGCTGTTTGGCAGGGAGCCTGCTTCCTCCTCTCTCTTTCTCTGCCTGCCTCTTTGCCTGCTTGTGATCTCTGTCAAATAAATAAATAAATAAATCTTTAAAAAAAAGAATATTTCCATGAATTCCATTATTTTAGTTATATCTGAGTGAATTCTCAAGCTTAAAAAAAATTCTTAAGTTTTTGAGATAATCATCTTAGAAGGTAATTGATTTGTTTGGCTTAAAACAATTGACTATAAAAGAACCTTTTACAAATTGATAGACTCTTATTCCCAATGACATTTGTATCCAGGAGTGCTCAGACTTCAGGTTTTCACTAAAATAGAATTTACTTTACCAAATATTTATTAATATAAATAAGTTATATAATAAATGAAGGCATAGTAGAAATGAATAAAGAAAAGCAAAGAAGTGATTCGATATGCTTTGAGCATGTAGAAATATTTCATGGAGACATCCTTAAAGATGTCAGTGAAATTCCACTGTGTTCAAAATCGGTAGCCAAAGTGGGCATTAGAACTTTTCAGTCAGGGTAGTAACATTCTTTGAGCTGTACCTGCAAAGGTTAAAATTCAAGGAGTTCCCAAAATCTGAAGTTCAGGTAGGAGGCACTTACCATAGTCTGTATGGAGTGTGGACCTGTTTCAGTAAATGCTCTACAACTTGGTCACTGATTAAACCGAAGGAATGAAGGATAAAAGGAAGAAGAAAAGATGCTTTCAAGGTTTAACCCTGAAACCAGAAAATGATGATGTGAATGTGGTTTAGGAAATGATGTGTTCAGTTTTGAATAGGTCAGTGTGAGTGAAAATGTCCACTTGGAAGTAAAAAAAGTGTTTGTTTTTTTCCCATATTTTTTTCCAAAGATTGTATTTATTTATTTGACAGAGAGAGAGAGAGAGAAAGAGATCGATCACAGTAGGCAGAGAGCAGGCAGAGATAGTGGAGGAAGCAGGCTTTCTGCTGAGCAGAGAGCCTGGTACGGGGCTCAATCCCAGGACCCTGGAATCATGACCTGAGCTGAAGGCAGAGGCTTTAATCCACTGAGCCACCCAGGCACCCCCCAAAAATATATTGAAAGGAAGACGAGGGATGCCTGCATGGCTCAGTAGTTAAGCATCCCAACTCTTGATTTTGGCTCAGGTCATGATCTAAGGTCATGATCTAAGCCCCACATCAGGCTTCACATTGGGCATGGAGCCTGCTTACGATTCTCTCTGCCCCCTCTCCCTCTGCTTCCCCCCACCCCTTAGAAAGAAGAAAGGAAGGAAGGAAGGAGGGAGGGAAGAAGGATGGAAGGAAGGAAAAAAGGAAGGAAGGAAGATGAAAGTCAATGATTTGGGAGATATCTAGACACGTTAATGACTACAATAATTTATGTAACGCATTTTAGATTTTATGCGGGATGTTTGATATACATTATTTTACTTAATCCTCATTAAACCTCATGTGATACATATAATAAAACTGATAATTTCTGAGGTTAAATAATTTAATAAGTACTATTCAGTTATTTCCAGACTGGGATTGCAGTCCATATCTGTATAACCACACAGCCTGAATGCTCTTAACCCCCACGCTCGGCCGCCTCTTATGATGATGGTTTAAATTTTGGATGTAGCAGAAATCAGAGATAATGAGCAAGGGCTGGGAGATAAAAGAAAAAAGAACTGAAGATTCAAGGAGGTGTGTATGTGAGATGTCCATGGGAATGAGGCCAGGGCAGAGACTCAGGCAGGAACAAAATTTTCTTGTGATTCTCAGGAGACTCAAAGCTTGTGTGAGGCCCAGGGAAAGCACTTCTTTCCATAGCCACTCTTTTTCTTCATTCTCTGAAACTAGACTTTCCATAATGTGTGAGTGTGAGTATGTGCATGTGTGTATATTAGTGTGTGGATGGGTCTGTATCAAGGGTGAACAGAGTATCATTTTTCAGCTCAGGGGAAATATTTTTAATAAGATAGTTAAGTCCTGGTGCACCTGGGTGGCTCAGTGGGTTAAGCCTCTGCCTTCTACTCAGGTCATGATCACAGGATCCTGGAATCGAGCCCTGCATCGGGCTCTCTGCACAGCGGGGAGCCTGCTTCCCTTCTCTCTGCCTGCCTCTCTGCCTACTTGTGATCTCTGACTGTCAAATAAATAAATAAAATCTTAAAAAAAAAAGACAGTTAAGTCCTGGTTGAATTACAGTGAAACTATTTTGGGTGCTAAAATTTGCATTGGGCTCCATGGATATAATCAGATCATATGTCTTCTAAACCCTTTTACCACAAAATATATCTAAAGAATAAAATATATTTGAGCCCTCCAGGTCTTCATAAGAAAAATGAACTTTCAGATACTGAAAAATTGCCCTGAGGTTAATACCAAAAATAATTTCCAGAGCCTTTGAGAACATCGCAAGGAGTAAATGGCAGTGCTAGAACAAAATAACCAAGTTTTTCAGCCCATGTCTTCTTTTCCTACTTCAATTCAAATAATTGGTGAAAGTTTTATGAAACTTCCTTTCATACATTACTTTTCTGTAACTCTTTGTGATTTGTTTTATTTGCTTTAACATTTCTACTTCAGAGCATGCCCAACTCTGTTTGTATTGTCAGATACTTTATTATTTTAAATGTAAAAGTTCTCCTTTTAAGACAGTCACCCTCTATTCCCAAGAGATCTGTTTCTCTTTAATCTACTTACCCCTTCCATAAGGCAGGCTCTATGGGAGCCCTAAAATGGATCAAGCTTTGTCCTTACAGGCCAATTAGCTCAGGCTTTGATCACACAAAAGAAGAAATGCACAAAAGATCAGCCTTGTCCTTCTGGAAGCTTCTCTCTTGGGACCTCTAAGTGAAGCATTCTTTGTTTCCTTATTTTTCTTGAAGCATTTAGCAGTCTCTAAAGGAAAGAATGTTAGTTCCTTCAAGTTACTAACATGAACAGTCTTTTAAAATCCACTGAGAAAAAATTTTTAGTATATTAAAAAAACAACCAAAAATAATTCTTCCAGGGAAGCCCTGGTTGGTAAGTGTAAGGCTTTCCTTCCATTTACTTTTGAAAACAGAGGTCAAGACTTTTATTCAGGGTGGGGGTTATTGACTTTTAAATTACATTCTGGTTTTGGTTCCATGAAATATTACTCTTTTGGCCTTCAAAATCATGTCTAATGACATTCAGTTGACAGTTGCATAATATAGCCATTGGAAATGTGGGCAGTGTCTATCAAAAAGACATATTTTACTTTCCAGAGCTACCAGATGACTTAGGGACCATTTCATGTTTCACAGACACTCATTCGTCATGTTTTCTCCTCTGGGGATTGCAGATAACTTTTTCAAGTCAATCATATTATGAGAATTTAACCTACATTTTACATCCTCCTAGGGGATCTAAGAAATTTCAGCTTTCACCCATCTCTTCACCAATCAGAAAGGGAAGAATTTGCCTGAGATGCTCAGAGTGACAACGTGAAAGCAAAAGAAATTACTCAGTAAACTCCCTGTGTGGCCTTCTGTTACAACAGGGCTACTTTGCATCAATTGGGAATAAAAACATCATGATACACTCCCTAATGGGAGGATGATGCAGTCTGATAGATACAAGCACAGCTTGAGGAAGGCTATGGCTACATCTGAATCTAAGGTTCATAGCTTTTTGTGGCTGAATACCTATGGAGAAGTACCAAGGGGGGAAAGAAAGAATTATGTCTTTTTATGATTAGCAGTCCTTGCTGCGAATTAGATTTGTTTTCAACAAAATAACTGGAAAACAGGCAACCCAAGTTCCAATTCATATTCTTATATGCATTTCTCACTGTGAGTGACTACCTTCATAACACCTTCAGTGTTTTTAAACTCTAAGGCACAGATTTCTATTTCTTTGACTGTTGGATTGATTAGTTAATGCCTTAGCAACAGCAAACAGTTAGATAAATTGTGATGAAAACATTTTTACTGAATGGGAAATAATTATTTTATTTACATTATACCAAAAAAGTTTAGAAAACTTCTTTTGAAATTTTATGTTATGTAATTGGTGTGTCTGTAGAAGTGAGTGTGCATTCCCATTTCTTTTTCTTTTTTCTTTTTTTAATGATTGGGGATATGTATTTAAAAATTACAAGTTAAAAACTGGTTTGTTAATGATGCAGTAATTCAGAACAAAAGATTTATGTGCTTGAAATTTGGCTGTTATGGTCAAAGCTGTTCTAATCTGAGCACTTACTGTGATTCTTGTTCTATTTAATTTATTTTACCAAAGACAATTTAATATTTTTCAAAGAGTTGTTGATTTAAAATAGTAACAGTTATCAATCACAACAAAAAACGACAACTATTTTTACCTATTTTTATTATGGTGATCATTTAACAATATATACATATATCAAATTATGTTGTATGCTTTAAACTTAAGTGATATTACATGTCAGTTATATCTCAATGAACTGGAAAATTCATTGGAAAAAATAGTACCTAAAGTTGGCATAAAAAATAAATGAGATGGATTTAAAATTTTTATCACAGATTTTGGGACATAGTAGGCCCTTATTAAATGTGATGTTGGGGCACCTGGGTGGCCCAATGGGTTAAGCCTTTGCCTGAGGCTCAGGTCATGATCTCAGGGTCCTGGGATCAAGCTTCCACATCAGGCTTCCTGCTCAGCAGGGAGCCTGCTTCTCCTCCCCCAACCCTCCCCATCCCACCTGCCTCTCTACTTGTGATCTCTGTTTGTCAAATAAATAAATAAAATCTTTAAAAAAGCATTAAAAAATGTGATGTTAGTGCTACAATAAATACATACATACATACATACCAATACATAAACAAGGAAAACAATGTGTTGGTCATACCCTACCCTGTCCTGGCCATGTACAATGGGACCAAGTAGGGAAGAACAGCACAAAATCAGATCATTGATAATGGAAAAGTCAGGAACATGAACAATATTTGGAAATCCCTCTGCATTATATAATTGTATAGATTTGCGGTTTTCTGTAGCAGACCCAAACATCATATCTGTTCAATAATCTAACGTTGAAGATAGTGTTTTTTAATTACTAGTATAGTACTGTCGTAAGAGAGTGATGAGTAAGACTCTTCCAGTTTTTTTTTTTTAATTTTTTATTTTTTATAAACATATATTTTTATCCCCAGGGGTACAGGTCTGTGAATCACCAGGTTTACACACTTCACAGCACTCACCAAAGCACATACCCTCCCCAATGTCCATAATCCCACCTCCTTCTCCCAAACCCTCTCCCCCCAGCAACCCTCAGTTTGTTTTGTGAGATTAAGAGTCACTTATGGTTTGTCTCCCTTCCAATCCCATCTTGTTTCATTGATTCTTCTCCTACCCACTTAAGCCCCCATGTTGCATCATCACTTCCTCATATCAGGGAGATCATATGATAGTTGTCTTTCTCTGCTTGACTTATTTCACTAAGCATGATATGCTGTTGTTCCATCCATGTTGTCACAAATGGCAAGATTTCATTTCTTTTGATGGCTGCATAGTATTCCATTGTGTATATATACCACTTCTTCTTGATCCATTCATCTGTTGATGGACATCTAGGTTCTTTCCATAGTTTGGCTATTGTGGACATTGCTGCTATAAACATTCGGGTGCACGTGCCCCTTTGGATCACTACATTTGTATCTTTAGGGTAAATACCCAATAGTGCAATTGCTGGGTCATAGGGCAGTTCTATTTTCAACATTTTGAGGAACCTCCATGCTGTTTTCCAGAGTGGCTGCACCAGCTTGCATTCCCACCAACAGTGTAGGAGGGTTCCCCTCACACCAGTCAGAATGGCTAAAATAAACAAGTCAGGAAATGACAGACGCTGGCGAGGACTCTTCCAGTTTTTTAAGAATAACAGAAGAAGAAAGCTAAAACCAAAAAGCAATAAATTACCTACATGTTACAAACTTCTGACCTTGAAATTTAAGACACGTGCAGAATCTGCCCAAACATTATTCAGCATCATTTCACAATACCCTATACAGTCAATATCAGTCTATTTAAGAAGATTGGGAAGATAGGAGCCTGAGTGGCACTGTGAGTTATGCTTCCAATTCTTGGTTTCCTCTTGGTTTCGGCTCAGGTCATGATCTCATGGAGGTCGGTCCTGGGATAGAGCCCAGCTTTGGTTCTAGGCTCAGTGAGGAGTCTGCTTCAGATTCTTTCTTCCTTCCCTCTGCCCCTCCCCGTTCACTCATACTCTTTCTCCAAGAAATAAATAACATCTTAAAAAAAAAAAAAAAAAAGATTGGGGCTAAAAGGAAATTGAGTGTACCTTATGAAGAACACAGTAATTGAGGGCAGAGACTATCCTTTTTCAGGGAGGTGCTCTGGTCAAGGGCTCTGTGTGTGTGTGTGTGTGTGTGTGTGTGTGTGTGTTGGGGACTGTCCTCGGGGAATCCCTTACTTTGCCTTGAATAGGGAAAGGTTGAGATCTGAGTTAATATTTCAAGTGTAGAGGTTAAAATGCAGAGATTGGCAAATCTCACCACCACTATACAGTAAAGAGAATTGGAGGCTTCTACTAATTAAAGGGAAATTAGCTGACTTGTCTGTAAGAGGATTCATTGGCGTTGGGAAAAGCAGGGGGAAAGCTTAAAATTACCCCCAAAATACCATGCTCACAACCTATAGGGAGCTGACAGTACCAGAGTAATCTAGACTAAATTAGAGATCAGTGGTCACATCTCGTCAACACGCAAACAATTTTGTACTGTTTGCTTCTTCTTCTCTCCTTCCTACTTTCAGTACTGGAGGAATTTGTTCGAAAAGGAGGAGTGGCAAAATTCAACTGCTCCTTTCTTCATTCAGTTTCATCTGACTGGATGGATAGTGAAAACTTTGAATCTGCTATATGATTGGGCAGTGCTATTTAGTGAAAGTGTATAAAAACTTAGGAAGCCTGGTGAAATATCACTAAAAAATGAAAAGGGGGATTTTTAATATAATAAATAAAAACAACTTAAGTCACTGCTTTATGTGTATACCCCAAAGAGCTGAGATTCCTTAGTAAACTAGGTACATACACATGGCATCTTTCTCCAAATTTCTAGTTCCTGTGGGCCACCATGATGCTCTTACTGTCCAAGATCTTTGTTCTATCTGAAAAGAGCAGAGGGTCAGAATTTAAACTGTTCATGAGTCTCTATCTCTTGCAACCAAATGACTAAATAAAGCCTGTATTATAACGTGTAACATATTACTAAAAGATTTTCTTCAATAGTGGTTCTAGATATGCTAATAATTATTAAAATAAACATCAAAACAAAATACAACAAAAAGGAACCAAAATCCTAACAACATATACAAATAATGATGAAATTATGGATTTTTTTATATTTCTATTTTCCCAATTTTATAGTAATAATAAATGATGGTAAAAGCAGCATGACTTAAACACCTGTTGAATATGAGACAATATTCTAAGTGCTTTACATGTACTTATTTAACTCATCATAGCAATCCTAACGGACAGGAAAGACATTATTAACTTCCTTTTGCAGATGATGAAACAAATAGTCCCGCAGAGATTATAGAACATCTCCAACACCACACAGCTATAGCTAACTACCTGAATTTAAATTTAGGAAATGTTACTCCAGAAGTGTGAGCTTCAAATTCATCTATTTGTTTGTTTATTTATTAAATGTGTTTAAGACATCAAGTTCCACTTACGTCAAAAATGTAATAAGAACCAGGAAGATTCTGAGATTTTATCTTACTTGCAAGCTAATAAGTTAGTCTATTCATGGCAAAAGACATGGGTCTCCTGGGTTAGAAACAAAGTATATTTCCTTACAGAAATAGTAAGAAAAAAGACATCATTTTTCTTATGTCAGTTTTTTGGGGACCCGAATGTCCACAGGGAAACATGAAGAGATTCAGGGGACACAGATAAGGAATCCTGTGCTCACACTAGACATGGGTGTGGCCTGGACATGGTCCCAAAGTGAGGGAATATTTTTGCTTTTCAAGGCTGTTCACTCTACAAACCTCTTGAAAAGATATTCTGAAACAAACACCATCAATGTGTCTGCTTATAGACATGCAGAAACATGAGGTAGCATGGTTAACTGTCTCCCAGTAAAGCTTCATTAAACCCATTATCAATGGGAATGCCATGAAAATGTTATAATTTGTGTTTAGGAATGAATTTAGGGTTTAAATTTTTGTTCCTAGGATTATTTTTTTAAATTAAATTTAAAAAAAATTTTTTTTGGCCAGTCACAAAGAAATATCCAGCCAAAGGTAATTGCTTTGCTTTGTGTAAATCATACTTTATATTCATAATTTGTACTTGTTTTCCACAACTGAGGTATGCCCACTTTCTCTTCATTTTTTTTCCCCCCAACACCTGGAGGACATCACATCCTTAGTGGAGATCCAGATTTGGCACTTTGAAACCTATCTCCAGTTGTAACTGATCGTTTCTCTGGATGAAAAAGACTATTTGGTCTTTTTCTTATTTAAACAATGGGGTGTTTTATAATAAGATTAGTATCGGCAGCACTAAGTTTCAACCAGCTTTATGAATTCAAATTGACTTTCTCTTGCTATTCAATAATGTTCAGTATAAATACCAGTATTAAAATAAGATATTTAGTATAATCATTAATAATTTGGCATTTAAAATTTGGAATTTGAAAGATACCATAGAAATCTTTATAGCATTGATTATTTTAGTGGGGGCTTATGATTTTATCCCATATTTAAAATATGCTTTAAATACAAAATGTGTTGAATATAAAGAATGACTCACTGTCCAAACCAAAGACAAATCAGGCAAGGCTTAAGCAAGTAAGAAATCTGCTATTAGTCATCTCTTTTTTCTTTTTAGTGTTTATAGAAATTTGTTCATGAAAACACACTACCATTATTATCAGAAGAAGCATGTATTCTTATTCTAGTCTTTTCATGAAAGTACTCTAGACGAAGATGATTAGGGCATAAAGTGATGTAACTTGGAAATATGAATAAAGTAGGTATGTATATTTTTCACTGTTTTATTATGAGTCAATAGTATTATGAGTCAATACATAACTGCTTAAGTACCTGGACCTTTCCATTTTACTGAGTTTTCTCACATGAATTTTTCCTCAATCCTTACAATACAATAATGATATGTGTGGTATGACCTCCTTTGTAGGTAAAGAAATTGAGACATTGAAGGTTTATATAATTGTCCAATGTCACATGTGGCTGCATAGCAGCCATGAGATTCAACCCTAAGTCATTTAAGGAAAAAAAAAAAAGGGAGGGAAAGTAATAGTAAAAAGTACAATATATACCACAGAAGCCCTGGATCTTTACTTCTTATTGTGCTGGTAAATGACAGTTGCTTACATTTGTAACCATTGCACATTATCCTCCTAAAAGATAATTTGCAAAAAGAATTATTATTATTTTTAAAAGTTTTATTTATTTATTTGACAGACAGAGATCATAAGTAGGCAGAGCAGCAGGCAGAGAGAGAGAGGGGAGAAGCGGGCTCCCTGCTGAGCAGAGAGCTGATGAGGAACTTGATGCCAGGACCCTGAGCAAAGGCAGAGTCTTTAACCTACTGAACCACCCAGGCGCCCCCAGAATTATTTTCTTAGCTTTACCCAAGTTTGGGAATTGATAAAACAGTCTCACAGAATGTAAGAACTAGAGAAACTAGTAGACCCTTGGGTCTCCTGGTCAAGTGGATCTGCAAGTTAATTAGACCCAGAAATAGTTCTAACAATCACTGTGCCTGCCTTTGCATACTATGATTTGCTAGACCTGGAATGGGGTGCTTGAATCTTAATCTTAAAAAAAAAATTTTTTTTTTCTTACCTTTGCATGGATTCTGATTAACCATCAGGTTAGAAGGCATTTTCTAAAAGAAATTTAACCATCAGGTTATTTTCTAAATTTTTTCTAAATTTTTTTCTAAATTTTCTAAATATTTTCTAAATTTTCTAAAAGAATTTAACCATTTTCTAAAAGAATTTAACCATCAGGTTAGAAGGCATTTTCCTCAGTATGGCACATTTAGGAATCCTCTCCATTATGTTCCTTTACGGTATAATCTTTTGGTTAATTGGCATGTAAAATGAGAGCGCCAGTATTTCACAAGGCCTTTGTTTCTCTATTACTGTTATTGTTTGCCATGTTCTTATAAATATACACGCATATCCCCTTACATACATGTATGTAACTATATTATTTTTAAGATTTACATTGTACGAAGTGCTGACTTGGGCTTAAAGTGCATGTCTACCTATCATTACTACCTAAAATTACTAAAACTATGATTTATCATTAGCTCTGTGATTTTGAGTAAACTACTGTAAGGACCTATTTAGAAACTGTCCCTGCTCCCCTTCCCCCAGGGGATTTCCTTGGAGACAAGTCCCAGAAACCAGCTTCAGTAACAAAGCCCAGATACAAAGGTGGGTCAGGCCAGGTGGAGACACCTGATCAGTGGGGGGATGCATACTGTCTCCCTGGTTACCAAGGAGTATGGGCCCTGCCCTTTGGGCGTCTATCCCAATCAAGGTGTAATAGGCTGGTTCAAATGTCTATTAGGGTAAATTGTAACTCAATTGGTGACCTAGCATCACTGTGGAGTTTCCTGTGTGTTACAATCTCATAGGCCACCTTTGCGTGGCCAGGTCTGACCACATGGCCTTTGCCCCTAAAAGCTAGTTTGTGAAACAGAGAAGGGTTGCCCTCTCTTGTATGTTTGGCGCAAAATAAAGCTTTGCTTGACCTTTGCTTTGTATCAGTCCCACTCCTTTAATCACGGACCCATTATTGGGGCATAACACGACTTAACCTGTAAGGCTCTCAGTTCCTTCCGTTTCAAAGGGGAGATACTGCTAGTAATCTCATGGGTTTTATGTAAATTTGAAGTCTGAAAATTTAATCAAAATGCTTGGGACAAAGCTGACATTCAATAAATTTTAATAATTTTATCATGTCATATCTATATTTATCAATAATGTCATAGTAATCATCAGACCCAAAGTGATAAAAGAACGTCTTTTTAAAAATTTATGGCATCCCATTGGCAATAGTTATGTTGTACTTCTATGGCCATTTGCTAATCTAGTAAATGGGAAGTATTTCATTGCCTGTAAGATAATTTTGCTCTTCAAGATAAGAAGGAATAGTCTTGGGGTGACTGGGTGGCTCAGTGGGTTAAGCCTCTGCCTTCAACTCAGGTCATAATCTCAGCGTCCTGGGATGGAGCCCTGCATCTGGCTCTCTGCTCAGCAGGGAACCTGCTCCCCACCCCCCCCAACCCCCGCCCGACCTCTGCCTGCCTCTCTGCCTACCTATGATCATGTCATAAGTAAATAAAATCTAAAAAAAAAAAAAAAGAAGAAGAAGAAGAAGGAGGAGGAATAGTCATACAAATGTGTAGTAATCTCTTCAACTAGATTTATAGCCTGACCAGTGTCTGCAGAATGAAAGATATGGCTCAACTTCCATCTTCAGAGAAAACCACCGCCTCAGACTGATGGAGTGGCTCTTAACTAGTCCGAGTGAGTGAGGCCAATCAAACACACAGGGCGTGGCTCCCCAAGATCCCCATTACTCCGCTGCTTCCTTTTGCCTGCTTTCCACGTGTGATGCGTCCTGTTGCTTTATTGAGTGGTGGAATCCTAGTTACAGAGTAGCTCAAAGTTTTGAGAAAATGATTTGAAAACATTTTTTCTTATACCTAGAATAATTACGTATAGCTGCTTATAAAATACTCCAGTTCGATGTTTAATCCTTTATGCAAATGTGGATAAAAATACGCAGAACTAGTTTCTTTAGTACACTATTTGTGACTGTTCTTTTACTAAAATGACTAAAAAAAAAAAAAATAGTCTTGAAAACTGGAGTCTTTGTCTTGTGTTCATGAATGATTGATGAAGCGGCCTTTATGTACCTTACACTGTGGATTGCAGAAACAGCAACTTTGGTCCTTCATGCGACTGAGTTTTACTACAGAGTTCCCCGTAAATATCATGTTATAAATACACGGTGCCTTGTAAGTGTTTCACCCCGATTCCAGGCTGTTCTCTAGTTGGCCTGTCACAGGTGGCTATAACCACATAACCAACAATTAGATTACCCCGTTGCTACAAATGTATCCTGAAAATAGCAAGGCACGTGCAGCTTTTGACAAGAGGTTATGGAAGAAAGGTGTAGAACAATTCGAAAATATTAAACAATTTTGTAATTCCAAGTATGCCCTTTTCTCTCTGGAAATAACAATTCTAACAGTCACTGTCAGCGTTCTGGTTATTTGATGGACCTTGCATATTGCATATTGTACATGGATTTATGTAAATGCACATAAATACAAGCAAGGTTAAAATGGAAGCTACACTAGAAATGTACTGTGCAGTATTGCTTTGGATCCCTGTTTCAAGCAGATGTTCTAGGCAGGGCTGTTAAGAATTTTCTAGTCCTCTCTTGAAGAGGACGGGAGAGGAGTAGTCTTATGTCATGTTTTAATGCTATAGTATGATTTTGCAGAAGGACAAGAACAGTATTTTAGGCGCTAAGTGTGAGTTAGTAAATACACTGTTAATAAAAAATGAGAAACTTGAGATAATTAAAGGAGCAATATTTACGTTTTCATCTCCCATTTCCTCAGTGTGTGGGTTGGAGAACAGTTGTGGCACCTTTGTAGAAGGAAAGTCCCCTGGAGTCTACAAGCAGAACCTAATGAACTACATTGCACATCAGCCACACCTGCTCTGTTCTCCAGCGTTTCTCATATTCACTGGACCCACGCTCGTCACTTGGGTAAAAATTTAAGGCAGACATCAGTGGGTGGCAACAGAGAAGAAAGAAGGCTGTGTATTCCTTTTTATTCAGAAAAGGTGTTTCTCAAACACAGAAATACAAAGCAGAGAGCAGGGTGTTGAGCTACTACCACCTTTTCAACCTGTTCGGCAAGTGTAGCTCATTGAATTTATTTGATGGTTTCCGGAGAGGTTGAAACTGTGTTTTCTTAGAATTGGGAGAACTCTCTAACGAAACACACTCCTAATTAACACCTAAATTCTTTCTTTCAGGCTAGACAGAGACTTTCTTTGCATAACAACGTCTGGGCCATTTGCAAATCTCAGCTTGCTTTACATTTTTTAGGGGTTGCAGTTCTTGTGACCAGAAATGCATGTGAAAGCAAATTTATTACAGTTGTAGAGAAGGAACAGTTAAACTAAAAATGATCTCTGATTGAGAATAGCAACATTGGATGTCTGACATCTGTTTCTCTAGTTGTTTTAAAACTCAACATAGACGAAGCATTTTAAATCATAATGAATAGCATACTTTCAATTCAAGGCATATGATTATCAAAAATTCAGTAGCTTCTTTTTACAAAATAACTAACTTTTAAATAGACAACCATTAAATACTTGACAAAAACTGAGCGGTTCATATATGTTAAGATGTGCTTTTAAATGTTTGAATTCCAGCTGTTTCGTTTTTCTGTTCTTAGTAAGAAGAATGTGCCAGAACTCTGGATACATTGACATAACCTTTTCCTAAGTCAAGAACATTTTGCGGATGCTTTCATGAGGTTTAAGCCAATCACTTTTACTTTTGTTGGAGTAACTTCTTACCAAAATAAATCTCCTTTGATATCGAGTGTACTTTTGATAGATTAGAACTTCATTATGTTTTTATAAATTATTATTAAAATGCTAATAGTAAAGATAGTTATTACTATTTATGATTACTTAGAGCTCTCAGTTGCTTATTATGCATGTACAGTAATTTATTACTGCTTTGTTTGTGGGAAGTTGTATATAAAACCAGTAATATATTAAATCCTAATTTCCATTCTAATATCGAGTGAAAAAAAATCATCTGAAGGTGATGAATTTTCCATGGCACCAATCACTGTCACACGTTCTAGGCAAATGATATTTTTAGAGAGGCTTTGAGAAATGTAATAAAAAATTACAAAGGAAAGTCATTTCCTTCATATAGAAAAATACTGAGTGTAATTAGGAAAGAGGAGAACCCTTAACAAGAGATGTCTGTTTACATATCTGATATTTGCCACAGACTACTCATGAGATTTTTAGTAAATCGCTAAACTGTGATGTAATTCCATTTATTCATTTTAAAAATAAGTTTTATAAATCTGACTTCCTTATTCCACTCGGCCATTAGGACCGAATATGATATTTTGTTAGATATTTAAAAGTGCCACACTGGATTCTGTATGTGTGTGTATTAAATGTGTGTGCACAAGATCTATGTGCCGCTAGTGATATTGTGATATATAAGTACTCCCTGGCTAAGAATGCGACATGGTTCATAACTTACTTTATTAAACCATCATGCTTTGGAGTATTGAAATTATAACTGGTAATAAATTTTGAGTTTTGAAAATGCAGCAATGTACTAGATGAATTACATTCGTTATCAACAGAGGGTTAAGAAAGTTCACGTAAGTTGACTATGTTATAGTGCCTGACAAAGGTTAAGGTTCAATAATGTTTGCTAATAAAGTTCAATAATAGTAATTTAATTATCAAATCGATACTGTAGAATAGGTACTAATATTGCTCATTTGGGGCTGGGAAAACCGGAAGTGGAGGATGTTAAAGAAGTTGCCTGAGGTCAAATTGTGAATATCAGGATAGGAACCGAATGTGCTGACTGCAGAGCCCGTCCTCTTAAATGTTATATTCTGCTAACATTCTAGACATTCATTTCCTCCTCAAAATCCCATGTAATAAAGCTACCTAAAACTGCCATTAGAATTATGTTATTTCACCCAGAATATCTACATACCAATATAAGATGATGAATTAAAGTTAAATAAAAATTCTTAGAATGGATGGGAGACACATAAACCTGAAAAGATGACTGTGGGGCTCTTCCCGTGATCATTAGGTAGCATTTAGGTGAATTCGGGAGCTACAGTTGTTTTGGTGACCTTAAGGATTTTGTGTGCAGAAAATATTATTCAGGAGTTTGCTTTGGGTTTTAGAATAATATTTGGTGATGAATGGAATCAAAAGAGGACATGCTGTATGTTTATATGAATTTTAGGAACAAAAAATATGTGATAAAAAAATCTGAACAATTAATGACTCAGGGGAGATAGGGTTGACTGGAAAGTTGCAAAATGGAACTCTCTGGAGTGATGAAACTATTTTATCTTGTTTGATGGTGACACATATGCGATTAGCAAGAGTCATTGAAATGAGCACTTAGTAACTAAAGGAAAATGTTCTTTATTCATATATGACACGATTGTAAATAAAGAAATCTCAATGAGATCTATCAAAAAATCCAACTGAATTGATGTGATTTTTACCAAGGTTGTAAAATACAAGATCAGTAAATAAAATTGTGGTTTTTACAATAGCAATATATAATTAGAAAAAAGAAATATTAAAATACAATTTGAATAGATTAACAATACCAAATTACATCAAATTACCTATAAACTAAGTCTAAACTTTTTTTAAAAATGTACATAAAATTCTAAAATGTGTTTACCCACAAAGGAAACAATCCTATTGCCCCCAATATTTTGGGGGCTGTTTTACAAAATAACTACTTATACTTTATTTTCTTAGTGTTCTGAGCAAACAATGTTATTGTCTGAATGCAGTTTCTTGTTTGTAGCTTTAAAATATACTGAGCCTTATGTCAGAGCCCTCCGAGTGGGATAATTTAACAGCCCATCTCCCCTAAAAACTAATTATACATAACCACACTCTTCTCCCTACTCATAGACATTTGTTGTGTCTACGTAAGTTTTCTTACTTGGGCTTTTGCATGGCCACTGTTCTGGAAATGTCCTCCTCCTTTCCCACTTCAAAAAAGACACCAGCTGTCTTCAAGACTGATTGGTTTCTTATCTGTTGTCCCGTTCTTCCAGGTACTGAACCGTATGGCACCATGACACTCTTCATTCAGTTTCACCTTCTCTTCCAGTGAATAGCCAATAAACTTGTTCCCTTCTCCATTCCACTAATGCCCACTTTACTCTTTCATTATAGATCTTCCATCAATGCTAGCTTATTATTCTGACTCACTCACAACTGGAGCATAGGGTTCTTGCTGGCAAGGACAAGTTCATATTCATCTTTGTTCATAACAGGTACAATAAATCTGTATTTTTATGTCTGTATATCTATAATAGAGCATGTATTGAAAATCATCCATTCTAACTTAAAGAGTAAGTAAGTTACAAACCTTTCCTTTAGATTCAAATTATGGTTATTTGGAAAGAGACAAGGGAGGAATCTACAATGAGTATTTACATGTATATTTGCCCTACATACATTCCTCAAAAACAAAACTGTCTTTAAGTTCAGACAATAGGTTTTAGCATTTACAGCTTTTTAATATGAAAGTTGATGCTCTTTAAATATTGAATGAGCCCTTTTAGCTAGAACGGATGCTTTAAAATTGAAAGAGACTTTCATCTGAGATATAAGGAATGAGTTTCATTTGTGCAAGCATGTTTCTTACTATGAATTATGAGTACCCATTACGTTGTTTTGTGTTAGATATTTCATATTATTCTAGACTTATAATGACAAATACAAGTAAATGTTGAAGGCATATTATGGCTGTTTGGTTCATAGCATTTTAATGAAACATAAAAAAATTGAAGTGCTCTGGTAAAGCTTTTTACTGTCCATGTGACACTCTTTCTCTTATGATAAGATGCTCCAAGCATACTCTACACTTAGGTTTCTCAGGCTCACATAATTTCATCCTAAGCATAGTCTCTATCATAAGGATATTTTTGCTATTGTTTACTATTCTTTGGTATTTAAATGTTTCTTTTGATAACTCTTTGGTAACCATCTTCTATCTTTATTTCCCAAACTTACCCTTAGTTTTTTCTTGAGTGTTTATGTACCTTAAAGAGGCTACTTTTGCTTTGATAAAGGGATCTAATGATGATACATGCTTTTCAATTGCACATGTGATTTTATTCATAATATTTTAAAAAGCATTAAAATACATTTTGAGAGAATGAGGTAGAAAATGATATTTAATTATCAGCCCATTTTACAAAAACCCACAGGGCATCTCCCAAATTCTTCTAAATATAGATAAAACTTAGAAGATTTAGTCATTTTTCATTCCCTTCTAGTTTGGTTTATTAATAGTGGCAATCATTTACTGAGCATATAATATATGATGACATTGCTTCAAGCATTATTTATGTTTATTATGTTACTCAAGCTTTATAATAAACATTTGAGGCAAGTGTTATTATGTCACTCTAAAAATGAGGAAATTGAGATGTCAGAGGTTTGCATAGGCTGAAATAGCCAAGTGTGAAATTATCACAGTTCTGAGTGATCTCAAAAATGGTACTTAACCATCTTTCTTATGATGTTATATTTGAGAGACTTTTCTTTTTATTTTGAAATCCCTCTTTATAAAATACTTTAAACATACTGATGAGGATAGATTGGCATATTAATGTTAAAAAATCCTGAAATTCCTTACCTTTCTCAAGGAAATTTACAGAGATAAGGATCTTGATTACAGAGATTATAGAGAAGGCTCTCTATCTGAAGCTATGGTATTATATTCAGTCTGAAGATGGCCTAGGGACATGTTACCTATTATAAACCCAACTTCCAATTTCATGCCAGGACAAATCATGATGACCATAAAACTATGGCTGTCCATGTTTGATTCTGAATTGGTCAAGAAATTTGCTCTGGTTAATCCCCCCTTGTGTTCAGCATAGTTCTATATGAAATTGCGTCTATAATTGGTATGGGGACTTGCATGTTCTGCCGTTCAGAGAGGAGCTGCTTTGCTTCTTGATGAGAAGTCAACCTCTAATGCTTCTCAAGTTGACCCAACCATGTGATAGACCTGGGTTTAAATTCACTCTTTTTCAGGTTTAACCTTCTACCCTAAAAAAAACACAATGGCCCCTTTTCTTCATTTCACCTTTCAGAAAACTATCCTACTCCTCATCTTGAAATCTAAATTATTATTGAAGAGTTTTATTTTAGGTGTAGATAGGGGTGCCCAGGCCTGCAGGAATAGAAGAAGAGACAAAGGAATCTATTAATGGAACCTGGCTAAAATATTTAACTTTGTATCTGAAAAAGGAAGGTCTACTAAGCTCTTTATCGGTAGGAATATCGAAGATGTCTACAACAAAGGGGGAGTTAGCTAACTTTTAATATTTTTTGAAAGATTTATTTATTTATTGGAGAGAGAGAGTGAGGGGAGGGACAGAGAGAGAGGTAGTGAAAGAATCTTAAGCAAGCTCCCTGCTAAGTGTGGAGCCCAACTCAGGGGCTCAGTCTCAGGATCCTTAGATCACGACCTGAGCTGAAACCAAGAGTCAGATGCTGAACCCACTGAGCCACGCAGGTGCCTTAAAGTTAGCTGACTTTTAAACAAGATAAACATTTCCTTCATAAGTAAGGGAAAACAAATTTTACTTGTCTGTTGGTACTATTTGACTCGTTTTTTCCTTAACTAAGGAAATGTTTTCTTTGTTTTCAGATTGGTGTTGTACTCAGCTAGAATGATCACCTTCCTAAACACTTTTTTAAACTAGGCATAGTCACATGATCTAGTTCTAGGCAACAATATATAGGTAGATATCACTGGTGGGCCCTCATGCAGAGTTTTGAAAGGAAAGAGGATTGGCTGAAATCTGATTTTTGCTGTTTGGCTTTGGCCTTTCCCCTTTCTCCTGTATGGATATAATTCTTGGCAATAGAGCAACCATTCTATGAGCATGACATTAATGCCAAACTCTGTGGAGTGTAAGGTAAAAATTTAAAGAAGACACTGTGATCGCATTGGAAAGCTCCTGTGTCAGGCCTGAACTGTTTCCTCTAAGACTATTTTTATCATGAGGAAAAAAAAGTCCTGTTTGATTCAGTCACTATAGTTCAGCTGACACAATTTCAAAGATATAACCACATTTGGACATTTTTTTTTCATGTACTATATTAATACGTTGAAAATGCTGTATTGTTTTCATAAGTGCTGTGACTAAAATTCCTCTTGACAGAGAAACCTCACAGACTGTAAATAGAACAGTCTAAAGTGAGTCCTGACAATGCAGAAGAGTGTGTTACTAGACCAGCAAGCACATGTAACAAGACCTACTTACTTGAGCCTGGTTCTTATGCAACACTTCTTGTAAAAGATTTCTGAAGGCCTCTTGGTGCTTTTCCAGCTTTGATGATTTTACTTTTTCAGCATGGTTGCAGCAGGATATTGCTGAGAAAATAACAGAATCTACTATTTATCCCAATTTAGCTGTTGCTGTGCCCAACTATTCTCTATTTGTAAAGATTTAAGCTGTTCTGAAGGTGATGAAATTTTTATTGTGTCTGCACCTCAAAGGTAGAAATAAAATAGAAATAAAACAAAGGAAGACAGAATGTTATTTTCTTTAAAAAGCAAAACCTTTGAAAGTTGCCCATGACCATAATTTTAGAGAAATCTGCCAAAATTAGTAATTACTCAAGAGCTACATGATTAAGTAAATATTTTAGTTCAGTCTTTTATTTTATACCGAAAAACATGGTAAGGGGAATACATAACCTTTAGGTACATAATGTAATAGGAGCTTGACTCCTAAAATATCTTTGTAAGAAATTCACCATTCTACCTTGAAATTTAAATACAAAGAAAAGTGTATGTGGTTAAATGAGTAACATCAAAAAATAAACTGTCTTCAATGAAAAGGCTGTCATTTATAATGGTATTTAAGAAAGGGTAGAGGGGCACCTGGGTGGCTCAGTCCTTTGGCTCAGGTCATGATCCCAGGGTGCTGGGATTGAGCCCTGCATCTGGCTCCCTGCTCAGCAGGAAACCTGCTTCTCCCTCTCCCACTCTCCCTGCTTCTGTTCCCTCTTTCACTGTGTCTCTCTCTGTCAAATAAATAAATAAAATCTTAAAAAAAGAGAAATAATAAATAAAAAATAGAATGTATAAATTGAAAGCCTACTCTTTTAAAAAACTTGGAATTATTACTGTTTATCTGTAAACATTCTAATATGTTTTAAGTCAATATAAGTCAATATAAGTCTAATACATTTTAAGTCTTTGCTGCTTATTAAAAAATACCTATTCTCTTTTAAAGTACTGGATTTTTGTGTGTGTGTAAATATACAAAATGAGTTTAATGGCATAAGAAACACACTATAAACTTAAGAGAGTGAATATTATAGATACCTTATTTTGGTAATCATATTGATCATGATGGTACTTGGTTGCTTAGGATAATATAAATGGTGTTTTATTAACTTGAAGCCCTGGGGTTCATGAATCACTAATCAGCTGTGTTAGCTTAGGTAAGGTGAATATCTCTCAGTATTTCAATTTTCTTATTTATGATGGGAAAACATTAAAGTATACTTCAGTCTCTATTAATTGATGGATGCAAGTGTAAAAAGTAGTGCTTTGATCATGCTCTGGATTGAAAACTTTGCAGATGTTACCCAACAATAATAGACTGAAGAAATTACCCACTTTCAGGGTCTAATCCATAGTTCTTGAAATAGCATAACCCAGTAATTATGATTTCCCTTCTTTTTTGGTTGCTGTTTGTGGAGATTGTAGTAGGCAACCAGACCGAAGAAGCCGGTTTCACTCATTTGTGGAACATAAGCAACAGCATGGAGGATGACAGGGAAGGAAAGGAAATCCAAAGGGGGAGAAATCAGAGAGGGAGAGGAACCGTGAGAAACTGTGGACCCTGAGAAAAAATATCGGGGTTTCAGAGGGGAGGAGGGTTGGGGTAGGGGGTTGGTAGGGTGGTGGGTATTGAGGAGGTCACATACTGTGATGAGCACTTGGCGTTATACTTAACTAATGAATCATTGAACACTGCATCAAGCATCAAGGACTAATTTTGTACCATATAGTGGCTGACTGAACATAATTTAAAAAAATGAAAATTTAAAAAAATTAAAAATCAAAGTTGTAATTGAATGTCATAAGAGGAAGAGCAAAATGTAAATACAACAACAACAGCAAAAAGTTTAACAATTGAATGGCAGTTACGGTAAATAATACCTTTGACTTGACTTTGGGCTGGCAGATGTGTTTGGTATCCGTGTGAGTTGTCCTGTTCTGATCATCTCTGAATAGGTAAGGAAATAGTACAGTGGGTAGCACTCAGTAAAATCTCTAAAATCTCTAATAGCTTCTTCCTCTTTTGTCTCACTTGCTAGCTCACAGGTGTGTACACTCTCTCTCTCTTACACACACACACACACACACACACACACACACACACACACACAACACATCCAGAGAACCAGAATCAGGGTGTCCGTTAAATTTATGCTTCTGTTCCTTGGCCTCCTTTTGAACTCCTAACACAATGGCTTCTCGCAATTCATCACAAGAGAGTCTATTAGAAAATGATGGATGAACTGGCCTAAATCTATCACTACTAATAGAAAACAGTTCAAAAATTAAGATGCTTAACACCTTAAATGAGTATTTCTGTTTTTCCATTGAAAGGCTACTGGAACAGTATCTTCATCATCAATCATCAGTCATCATCATCATCTTCAGCTTCTTAAGTATTTATTATTGAAGATGAAGTCAAGGACAGGTAGCTTTAATTTTACATCATGCTGTGAATATATTCTGCTCCTGGTTTCCAGGGCTCTGATGATGTGTAGGTTAACTGTGATAGATAATGTTCTCTCCATGATCCTTAAGTTTGGTACATTCACTTGTAAAAAGCACTAGTCTGTACATCTAAAAGAAAATCAATTAGTCTTAATGATACAAATATTTGCTTAATAAGACTCCTTAGGGAGCCAATATTAATCAAAGGCTCAGAATGATCTGTAATTAGCACATCAATTGTACATGTGTTAGTGGATGATTGTAAAGTGCTTAAGGGTTCTTAGAATACTTTATTCTTTATTATAATTAAAAAAAAAATTTCTCCTGACACTTTAGTTAAAATTTCTTAGTCCAAGATATCATTGTCTTTCATTGGAACTATACCTCTAACCTTCTAACTTCTATTCAACCTTGGTCACATTGACCTCAGGGGAAATTTTTTAATAATATAAATAAAATCTGGTCTCTCTTCAGATTAAACCTGTTCAATAGCTTTGCATCACACTAAAATAAAATTCAAGTTTTGATCCCTGCTTACATTGTCTGCACCATTTCCTCACACTGCCTCCCTCCCTCCCTAACATTCTGTGTTCCAGCTACATCAGCCTTCTCGATGCTTCGAGTTTTGTCTCTCCTGGGGGCTTTGCATTTGCCATGCCCTCTGTCTAGGATACTGCCTGATGACTTCTTGCCCTTGCAGTTTTAATTCAACTGAAATTTCAGAAACACCTTGCTTCCCTGACTCCTAAACTATGACCTAATTTAACCAATAACTCTCAAGTCTTTTCCTCTATTTTTACTTCATTTGCAGCATTCATTTCTGTCTGAAATGCTCTTTTTGGGGGGCATCTGGGTGGCTCAGTGGGTTAAGCCTCTGCCTTCAACTCAGGTCATAGTCTCAGGGTCTTGGGATCCAACCCTGCGTCAGACTCTCCGCTTAGCAGGGAGCCTGCTTCCCCCTCTCCCTCTACCTGCCTCTCTTCTTACTTGTGATCTCTCTCTGTGTCAAATAAATAAATAAAATGCTCTTTTTCATTGATTTATTTGTCTATGATCTTTCTCTCTTCATTAGATGTAAACTTCATGAATGTCATGAATGTGAGCACTTCTTATTCAGAGCTGTATTCCTTAAGCCTAGAATGACTGTATATACATATACACGTGTGTGTGTGTGTGTGTGTGTTTCAGTATGCATACATTGAAAACCAGGTGTTAATTGGGTATCTTTCTTCATCCCATATTTGTTGACTACTTATAAGCCTATTATTCATAAGTTATTTTTAAATTCTGCCACGACTTTATTATTTGTTTCATTATTTTCATTATAGTGAGAAACTGTATTCCTAGGAAGTACCTGATTGTTCATAAACAAAGTACAGTCTACCATTCATTTCACCAAAAACCTTGTGGGGAAATGAAGAAATTGAATATTCTGAGGCCTATACAACATCTCTTTTCTTTGAAAATTTCTCAGTTTCTCTAGTTTGCTGGCCTTAATAATAAGCCTTTATAGTGCCTCTTAAAAGAAATATATTTTAACTTCTACTAGGGAGTGCAGTCTACTTTATAAATCACAATGAGTTCCCATCTCATCTAATTATGAAGGGTTTCTCCCTTTTTTAGTATAAATTTGCTTGGCTTTCTTTTTGCCCCCAACTTATTAGCTGTTTCACTGTTGTTTTCTTTGTGAACCAACTCAATAGAGATTCAAGTAAGCCAGCTGAGTGATTTTCCAATAAGAAATCACATTTCATGCTAATTATTTTGGAACTGAAGAAAATCACAGCATCGCAGGTGAGCAGAAGAATGAGCCTGTGGTTTGGCTTCTTGTGGACGATACTGCCACCTGTACCCTTGCTCTAAAGTAAACATTATCTTGTGCTCTTCAGTGTTCTCTGACAGCTCATAAAAGAAGGCACCTTATCCCTTTATTTATTCATAGGCTTCTTTTCTACTTGAATATGATGAAAGCCGTGAGTCCTAAACAGATAGTTGGATTCCTTTTCAGAGAAATACGGAAGAACGCAAAATATTAGTCCTCCTTTCTCCACACCTTTAATATGGCAACAAAGATGTTTTGAAATTCTGTAAGAGATATGGTGTAAGCTAATTGAGATTCAATTAGTACATCACATGCTTTTTGCTATGCAGAAGCTAACTGGGGATCTGTCTATTAGAAATTACTCATAGCTGGATGAGAGCTAGATGAATAGTAATTTAGACCTTGAAAGACATGTAAGACTATAAATGGAAGTAAAAGTGAGGCTAATGGAAGATCACCCAAGAACTTCTCAGAATTCCCTAATGAGAAATTTTAATTTTCATATTTGACATTAGGGCTTATAATAATGACGAGACCTTAAGATTGAGTACAATTAGATCCATAAAATGCGTTGCAAATATCTTGAAAATGACCAATTAAATTAAACCTTTGAGCTGGGTTTGTCTGACTTTCTTATAATGATTCATAACAGGATTTTCTTTCCTTTGTTATGAACAACAAATGTAATTCGGTATTATGTAACTAATGATATATAACAGCCAGAGAGATCTTTTCACAACCAAAGACAAAATGTCACTTCTCCATTCCAAACATTGAGATAGCTTCCCATCTTCCTGAGTATTAATTACGAAGCCCTTACCTTGGCCTTCTAGGTCACCCACCCCACCTCTACTTTCTGTCCTTTTAATCTCTCCCCTTCTCCATCTGTTCTAGCAGCTGGCTTTCCCTGTCTTTATGTCTCATGGCCATGCCCTTTCCTCTTTTCAAGCTCTTTCCATATTCTGTTTCCTTAGCAGAGCATTTCTTTATTTCAGATATCTACCTGGCTCTTTTCCTCAGCTCATTCTGCTCTCCTTGAAGGTCACTTTTTCAGAGAGGTCTTCCCTATTTAAACTGTAAAATAGGGCACTCTTCTCATAGCCATTAACTCTGTATTCCTTCTCCTGCTCTATCATTCTTAGCATGTACAGTCTGACATACTATATTTTATTTTATTCTATATTTTTCCACTGACAATGGAAGTTTCCCAAAACCAAACAATCTGGAGTTTTTGCTTGTGACTATGCCTGACACATCATAGGCATTCAATATATATCTGTCCATGAATGAAGGATTTATGAGTCTTTACCTTTGTGTTTTATCTAAATCACTTAATTGTGCATTCACTAATGAAAAACAACAGAGGAACAACTTCTAAATGAATTATTAGAGGCTAACCTTCATCTTATAGGAATGCTATTGTTAAAATTAATGGCATCATCAAAATTTTAAAGAAAGGTCCTTATATAATATAATCCTTTTAAATTCATTTTTTATTATATGAACAGCAAAAATGATAAAAAAATTGTCTTTCAGATATTTTTAGCTAATCATGCACTGAAAAATATTCTGTATCTGATCTCTTACATAAAGATATCTCTTCAAATAGTACTTAACATTAATTAGTTGTTGTTAAGCAGAGAAATATTCATTAATAAAAAGAGAGATCTAGTCCAGGTCTGCTTAATATAGCATTACATTTTTAGCATTTTTTATTATATTCCAAGCAGTGAAAATTACAATCAAAAGCATACTTTTTAACTATAAGAAAATAAAATAATAGGATTACTCAAGCTATCGTTAGTTAAAATAATGTGCATCCAACATAAAGTTTAGGCAGAAATAGAGATAAACAATTTTACATAAATCTTTCTTTAAACTTCTAATTCCTTAGAACCTTTCCTTTGAATGTCAACTATCTTTAGTTTTAGAAGATAGTTGGAAAATATTATTTGCTTTATATTCATTGTATCTCATATGAAATAACTTATTTACCACATTCAAATTCCTAATTTTGTAGTTCATATAACATTCTGAACAGTAGTGGAGAGGATCTGTCTTATCTACCTATGTATCTATGTATCTATCAATCGTCTACCCATTTGTCTATATCTACCATCTACCAATTTATACTTCTGTGGGGCACCTGGGTGGCTCAGTCATTACATGTCTGCCTTCAGCTCAGGTCATGATCCCAGGATTCTGGGTTTGAGCCCTGCATCGGGCTTCCTGCTCAGTGGGGAGCCACTTCCCCCTCTCCCACTCCTTCTGCTTGTGTTCCCTCTCTCCCTGTCTCTCTGTCAAATAAATAAATAAAATCTTAAAAAATAAAGACTTAAACAAACAAAAAGAGATACTTCTAAAACTCTTACTCTCATTAAGTACACCCAAATTTCCATCCCCAGTGGTGGTAGGGAGAGGGGGACAGCTGGAGAGGGAAGAAGTAGATTCCTTTTTACTGTTTTTCCCCAAAAGAAATCATGCCAGCAGCAGTATGCATCCTAACACTTTGCAAGATATTAGGGATAACACTGACTCAAAAGAGAAAATTCCATTTACTGCATCGCTACTTCCTGTGGTTTCTTGCCTGAATTTACCATAGTGAAAATGCTCACACACAACATTATTTAAATTAAAACAATTGGTTATTATAGTCTGCAGGAAACCACACAAAATGAAAGAAAAACAGACTTCATAGAACTTTTTATATAATTTATATTATCCAAATGTCTCCAATTTCCATAAAGAGTAAGTACATAAATAATCTACCTTGAACATCAAGGCTTATACCTGGATATTTTGTTTTTTGGTGTGTTATGTTTTTGTGAGTATTGTGTGGAAAGGAAACATTATTTGGAAGTTATTATCAGGTTTCACTATATTTTATACATTGACTATCATTCTTTTTCTTTTAGTCTGCCTCAAATATGCATTATCAACAATGGAAAATATTTGCTAACATACAGTGATATGTATTTATTATTCTTTATTAAAGAACATTACTTAAATGTATAGATAATGGGTATAAAAATAGCATTAACATCACAGGATTCTTTTTCTTTTAGTGTCATATCAAAATATGGTAAAGGATAGATTTTTAAAAATTTTTATAAAGTCATCATATATCATAATTGAATAAACCAAATCAAATCATGAGAAATATTTTCATTGTTTTCTTCCTGTGGGTAACATATAAAGAAGGAGTTAAGATAAGTAATTGTCAAGAAAATTGTTGAGGGGTGAATGGGACATGTTTTTTGGACCTTACTTCTTTTTATTGTTAATTTATGACTATAATAGTCTTTTTTAAAACATGTGTTCCAGGTATTAATGCTGTATAACATATTACATTAAAACTTAGCAGCTTAAGGGCCACCTGGGTGGCTCAGTTGGTTAAGCATCTGCCTTTGGCTCAGGTCAAGATCCCAGGGTCCTGGGACTGAGCCCCACATTGGGCTCCCTGCTTGGCTTCTCCCTCTCCCTCTGCCTGCTGCTCTCCCTGCTTGTGCTCTCTTCCTCTCTCTGTCTCTCTCTCTCCCTGTCAAGTAAATAAATAAAATTTTTTTAAAAACTTAGCAGCTTAAAACATTAACTATTTTATTATGTTCCATGACTTTGTGAATTAGGAATCATCTGAGAGATTCCATGCTCTGTTTCATTGACTGATGTCAACAGATGTAATCAGCAAGCAGCCTGATGGGCTGGTATGGAAGGTCAGAGCAGCTTCACTCATATATCTGGTGCCTTGGCTGAAATGATTGGAAGGTGGGACTCAACTGGATCAGCTGACCAGTGTCTACATCTGACCACTCCAGTGTGATCATGTCAAGGTGGTTGGATTTCTCACGTGGCAGGCAGCAAGAAGCTGCTAGGTATACTGTATCAGGAGACAGGGAGCTGTAGTTTCTTCTTAAGGTCTAGGTTCAGAAACTAGAAAGGTTTCTCTTTTACTATTTTGGATTTGTTTAAAGAGTCACCAAAGTCTGCTCAGATTCAAGGCAGAAGAACATAGATCCTACTTCTATTTTTTTTTTTAAGATTTTATTTATTTATTTGACAGAGAGAAATTACAAGTACACTGAGAGGCAGGCAGAGAGAGAGAGAGAAGGAAGCAGGCTCCCTGCTGAGCAGAGAGCCCGATGTGGGACTCGATCCCAGGACCCTGAGATCATGACCTGAGCCGAAGGCAGCGGCTTAACCCACTGAGCCACCCAGGCGCCCCAGATCCTACTTCTTGAATGGTGGAGTATCAATGGACTTTGGCCATCCTTAATGTGTCACAATATATCATATTTATTTGTTTATTTTCCCCCATTTTATAATGTGTCTGAAAGTCAGGAATTCTAATTAATACTAAAATTCTGTTGAAGGTATTCATGAGATGTAGAAATATATTTTTAATAGGTGAAAATATCCTTTTTTGATGGCTCTAAGACTTTGCTTTGTCCTTTTTTTTAAGGTTTAAAAATCAGTTCATTTAAAAAAAAATGGTCATTGATATATCTTATTTTGGGGAAATCACATGATAACATTCCTTACTGCTATTTTTGTTGTGAATTTTAGGCTTTATTTTAATTTTTATTAGGGTTCCCTCATTCTCATTCCTTATTGCAATATATTGTCAAAACTCTTAGTCTGCTAATGAACAAAAACGAAAACAAAACCAGCCATCAAAAAATAAAAGAACTTTCTCTTGATTCCAGACTACTCTCATCTATTTTCTCCCTTCCCTTCCCCTACAAACTTGTCATGAAGACATTGTGAAAGCAGTGTGTCTGTACCCACTTTTTCACCTCAGTAGTGTATTTTGCAGGAATACCTCCCACTCTTCATCAATGGCCTCATAATTCCAAAATTCCAATCTCAATGAACATTTATTGTTCAGGTGCTGATGGCTCTTCTCTGCTGTCTTGGACATTTTTTATTTCCGCACATCTGGAAATTATTCATCAGCCCGCTGGGGCATTACAGACTCCTGATTCTCCAAGTTCCACATGGTCTTCTCTTTGATTCTTTGTTCATTGTCTAGCAGGAGGTGTTAGTTCTCTTCCTAATTCTGCCCCTGGGGTCTGCTACTTTCATTCTGTAGTCTCTCACCAGGTGATCTGCCTTTGTTCACAAGGGAGGTAGCTACTATGTACTGATGACTTACATACTTCTGTTTTCTAAACTTCTTGCTGGCACTTCAGAACCAACATCTAACAGTGGAACATCTCTAAATACATGTTCTAGAGCTGCTTCAAAGTCAACACGACTAAGCTCCATCAGCCCCTGATATTTACTGTACTTTCGTGGCACCATCAGAATTCATCAGCTCAATCATGTTGTACAGCAGGGACTGGTCCCTGGTTTGTCTCTCTTACTACCCTTTCCCAACCCTCCAACTACTCATAGCTATTAAGTAACTAAGTCTTGTTAATTCAACCTAATAAATAAGTCCTGTGTTTTAAAATTGTTCTTTCCATTCCTACTAACACCGCTCTAATTTGGACATTATTTTTTGATAGGAGTAATGCAGCTGTGTCCTATTTGTTTCTCTGTCTAGTCTTATGTCCACTCAGATATCGGAGGGAACCTTATAGACCTAACAATACCACCACTATGCTTCATGATTTTTACTATCTCTCCATTATCAAGAATAGTATTTTTAAAACTGCATATAGTTGTACATTAATAAATTATAAGCTTAATTTAGTGGATTACAATAAAAATTTTTAATTAAATAGAATATATTATATAGAAAATCATAGAGAGCTTCACATTTAGTAAGAATGAGTATATCGCTTAGTTGTTTCAGAGGTATGTATGTGTACATACTGGGCAGCAATTAATATGCTCTTTTTACTCTAGAGCTGTGAAGCATTGGTATTCCCAGTGCACAAAATTAAGCATTAAGGAGTGGGAGGAGATAAACTAGAACTTCTATTTATTTTCTTTAGAAATGATAAGAAATATCTTGAGCTTATCCTATTTATTCAATATACTTGGTGTCTTCCCTCGGTCAGTATTTCAATAGTTGAAGTCACATGACTCTACCAAGTTTGAGGTATTCACAGGGAAGAATAAGTGTTTCATAGTGAAAGGTTTGAAGGTGATGTTCTAACTTCTTAAATCTCTTTTAGTTTATGACAATCCATCTGTACTTGGTTAAGTAAATTAATGGATTATATTCTCAGAGTTTTAAATGAACTAAACCTTATAAGGGATCTTGGACTTAAAAAGTAGTTCTAAAGAAACCACAAAGTAAAGACCTTTCTATAAGACCATAGATAACTGGAGTTATCACTTCTCATCATGCCAGGAGCTCTTTCTTGTTCATAATACAAAGTAAAGACTATTATAATACTAATTAAAGTCACCTCAAATACTTCTACCCAAAACAGCCTTTCCTGGGACAACAGGTAAAACTGGAATGGGGAGACATCATTGTGCGTGAAGGTCCATAGTTATTACAAGCCCTATTTCTATATGCCTTTAACAATCTACTTAACTGATAAAAAGGAAATTCTCTAGTAGTTATTATAGCAAGGCAGTAGACTGATTACTGACTTATATGTCACCTACTTTCCAACTCCTGAGTAGTAAGTTGAGTTTTATTTTTCTTAAGGATCCTATCTCTGTGATCACCTTTGTGCATTTTCTCATTGCACTCATTCATAAGGAAAGGATCTGTTCCCTTTGAGAGTTCTGTGGTACTTAATTAGCTTTTTATCCCCTCTATCCTGCACAATTCCTGACACAGAGCTAACGCATACTAAATGGTGAATCCAAGCATGTGAGTATGTGTTGTGCATGTGTGTATGTGTATAAATGCATGAAAGTGGCTAAGTTAATGCTTTGGTTTACTCTGTAATTTGAACACAAATATTAGAAATGCAAGAACTTTGCTTCATTAAAATAAAGATGATCTATTCCTGTCTTTAACCTTCTTTGGGTATCATGTGTTTATTCCAGAATATTATGTGCACACAAAATATGTAAATTACCAAAAAATTGAAAGGCTATTTACAATCTTTTATATACATAATTATATCTGAGGCTTTGCACATACTGTATTGACTGCACATTTGCTGATGTGAGAAAAAGCAAAACAAGAAACTTAGAAATTAGCTGCATATCAAATGTTTGCTTTAATCTTTGCACATTGAATAAGACACATTTTTCAAGTTGATTTTTTCACTCTGACTTCTGAAGGTTTGCGTACGGTATCAGAATCACTCAAAACATAGGTTCACATCAATCTTCCCAGTTCCTGAGTGATTACTTCACCATATAAACTTGTGTTCACCTTGAGAAGCTGGAATAATTACTATATTACTGAGCGCATTAAAAAATGTACATTACTTATATCAAGCCATTAGGGTTTCCTTAAGTCTCTTAGAATATGGGTAAAAAAAATATGGCTATTAGAAAATAATAATATAAAAATCTATCGAGTGGAGTGTGTACTCTAAGAGATTACTTAGAAGAGATTGTGGTTAAAAGAGAGGTATCCTGAGGCGCCTGAGTGGCTCAGTGGGTTAAAGCCTCTGCCTTCAGCTCAGGTCATGACCCCAAGGTCCTGGGATGGAGCCCCGCACAGGATCTCTGCTCAGCGGGGAGCCTGCTTCCCCGCCCCCTGCCTACTTGTGATCTCTCTCTGTCAAATAAAAAAATAAAATCTTCAAAAAAGAAAAAAAAAAAGAGAGCTATTCTACTAAATCCAGAAATCTGTGATAGATCAGTATAGAGATTTTCCCCGAAGGTTAGTCAGATTCTCCTTAGACATGGTTGTTTTTTTGTGGAGGTATGGAAGAGTTAGGGCATGAGATCTTGTCCCATGCATGGCTTACTTAATCAAAACAAGTCACAAGACAAACTTGTTTTTAACATTGTGGATAGAATTCCCACCCTCTTGTGCTTTGATGGGAAGGGTTCAAACTCTTGCGGTCTTTTTGAAATTTGCCATAAATGATAAAACATCCAGACTATCACAAGAGGGTAAGCTACTATTGCACACCTGGGTGGCTCAGTCATTGGGTGTCTGCCTTTGGCTCGGGTCATGATCCCAGGGTGCTGGGATTGAGCCACATGTTGGGCTCCCTGCTCAGTAGGGAGTCTGCTTCTCCCTCTCCCATGCCCCCTGCTTGTGTTCCCCCTCTCGCTGTATCTCTCTCTGTCAAATAAATAAATAAAATCTAAAAAAAAAATATGAAAGAGGAGAAGCTACTATGAAATCTGAAATCTCCTCCCCGTAACATCGGCAACATTGTTTTACAATTGTATCATCTTATTCACAGGAATTATGTTCCAAGATCCATAGCAGATGCCTGAAATGGCAGATAATATTGAACCCTATATATATGATCTTTTTCTTATACATACATACCTATGATTAAGTTTCATTTATAAGTTAGGCACAGTAAGAGATTAACAATAATAACTAATAAAGAAATAGAATAATTATGACAATATGCTGTAATAAAAGTTATGTGAATGTGGTATCTCTGTCTCTCAAAATTTCTTATTGTACTATATTCACCCTTCTTCTTGGGATAATGTAAGATGATAAAATGCCTACATCATATGACATGAGGTGAATGACGTAGGTATTGCAGCATAGAGGTAGGCGACCAGTGACCTTCTGACAATATATTAGAAGGAGGATCATCTTCCTCTAGACTATGGTTGACCATGGGTAGTTGAAACTGTGGAAAAAAAGAACCACAGATAATGGGGGACTACTGCATCTTCATCTTTTTTTTCTGCTTGAGATCTGAGTCCCCTTCAAAAACCCACTCAGATGCTAGCTATTAGCTTTACTCCCTGTAAAACACTTTTCTTTCTGTTATCCCAATTGTACAACCTCTTAGCCTCTGCCTACCTGGGGAGGCTTGATAGAATTGAAAATCTAAGCAAAAAATCTACCCTGCTTAGAGAAAGCTGTTTTGAGAACAACTGGAAATTTCAGCAGACTGGTGCAAACCTGAATTTATGGCTTATTTTAGTTTTATTTTATGTCTTCATTCCACTCAGCCTTAAGAAGACGATAGCTCAGATAATAATAGCTCATTTCTGAAGTGGGTTCAACAAAGGAAAGCTTTGACCATTCTTTCAGCCTTTTTTTTTTTTTTTTAATAGTGTGACCATCATAAGCTTTTCTCTTTCTTTCTTTCTTTCTCTCTTTCTTTCTTTCTTTCTTTCAAAGCTGGTGGTTTGGAGCATCAAGTGTTATAAGGACCCCTCAGGAGTTCACCAGCTATATTACATGGAATCATTGAGTTAGATGATGCCTGTAAAGAGATATTGGGGGATGACATTAAAATAAACACTAAGTGTTGTGATAACAGGAAATTCTAGGTAAGGTGGTTTTCAGAGTTAGGTCTGAGTAAAACTGTGAGATTGGTAAAAATATCTTCTTGGCAACTCATGATTTAACTTAAATTTTGCATTCTGCTTTGTCTCGGAGAGTTGTCTATCTTTACTTATATCTTCACTGATAATGTTCGGATGGTTTTTATAGAAAATATTCAAAGATGAAAATAGTCTCAAGATCCAGAAAAATGGATTTAAGCAAATGGCAGATGGATGAGGTTGGCAAACTTCATGTCACACTGTGGAGGTCACAAACTGTTCTTAAATAATCTTGAGTACTCTCATGCATGAAGTCATATATTCATCTAATAAACATTTATTGTGCACCTTCTATATATCAAGCACTGAGGCAATTACAGAGAAGAATGAGGTACATTCTTAACCTCAAGAATTATACTGCCTGGGAAAGAAAGCCTACAGGTAAGTTGATGATAAGCTATGAAGTGAAGATAAATGTGAAGTGCTCTGAGCATACAGGGGAAGTAACTAAGTATTATCTGGAGAGCTGGAGGTGAATTAATATGGGAGATAAAACAGATGGTGGATCAAAAACTGTGACTATTCACTATTCACAGGGAAAGGCAGAGTTCCGGCAGTGCGAATGATACAAAGCATAGCACAAAAGCAGAAAGTAATTTAGTCTCGAGAAATTAAAAGGCGATTGAGTTTTCTTTTTTTTTTTTTTAAGATTTTATTTATTTATTTGACAGACAGAGATCACAAGTAGGCAGAGAGGCAGGCAGAGAGAGAGAGATAGAGAGAGAGAGAGAGAGAGAGAGAAGGAAGCAGGCTCCCTACTGAGCAGGGAGCCCGATGCAGGGCTCGATCCCAGGACCCCGGGATCCTGACCTGACCCAAAGGCAGAGGCTTAACCCACTGAGCCACCCAGGCACCCCAACAATTCAGTTTCCTAAAGCAGAAGTGATATCATAGTGGGGAAGATCATATTTTTAGGTATAATATTACTGAGTCAGAATTACCAGTGTTTAAGTGATCAATTCATGTACAAGCATTATTATCTAGGATATCACACACTCCACTCTTCTTGAGTCATATTTGAACTGCTCAGTCCTATATCCTTCATATGTATCTGGATTCTACCACTTTCCATCTTGGATTGTATGATTTCTTAATATCTATATTTTCTTTCACTTTAAGCTTGAAAATAAGATAGTTACTTACCACATTTCTATCTCCTTCATCTGGAACAATGAAAAGTACTTGTAATACTTGCTGAGTGGTTTTTTTTTTTTTTCCTCAACCTTTCTAAATTACCTTAATTCTTCCAAATCTTAGTCTTAAACTACATACCTACCCTTCTACTAAGCCAATTTTATTGTCCCAAGCTCTTAATAACCCCAACCAATAATCTTTGAAGTAGAACAAAGTATTCACTTGGGGCTAAATTGGTTTCTTAGCCCCAGTGAATTCAACAAAAGCGTCGAGCCTTGTAAATGTACAGAAGTGGCCAAGGATCCTAACGCAATGTCATTGGTACCAGAATTCCTCCAAATATGGAGAGTCACTTAGGTGAGGATTTCACCCAAATTATCTGTTTGCAAACACATGTTTATGTTTGACTCTTCTTTTATTATCTGAAGGTATGTGCTTTTAGTCATCTAGGTGTAGCGTTGTACACAGTCTTTGCTTCTAGCTCCACAACTTATAGAGAATAGTGAAAATCCAAGAAGCAATGTCTCTCAGTATCTAGTAGTGGCATATCGAATCTGCTAAAATGTTTAGAAAATTCAATTTAACAAAAATCTATGTGCATAGTATTTCGCTGTCCAGATTCAAAACTTAATATCTATGGAATTACATGCAAGCTTTTAGGGGAAGGAATAGCCATAAAATAACTCACAAGAGATCTTCCAAATATCTATTTTAAATTAAACAATGGAATCCATAAAGTTGACACAGTACAAGTCTCTATGGCTGTATTGCACTATTAATGGAATAGCCGCATGAGTGATTTAAGGCATATTTAAATGTCATGCTTCAGGCATTGTTGCCTTTTATTGACAAAAGAGATTGCATGATGGTTGTTTTTGAGAAGTTATTGCTTTCTGAGCAAGAGTACTGCACACAGAAAAAAAGTATTGGGGTTCGGAAACTGTGAAATTGCTACTGAAAATATTACCTGAGGAAAATTGATATGATCTGAAAGAGATGTTATATTGTAGGCTTTCCCTCAGTCATTCTTGCTAATTCCCTCAATCGTCCTCCTTGCTCATCTCCTGCCCTCCTTGCTTCTAGCTTTCTTTGAAGTTATTTTTATTTTCTCTTTTTTACACTTCAGCGAATGCTCTCCCTATGTGAGAAAAACTGAGGACCAAAGTTCATAGCTGTTTACTATCTTCTTGTCTAACACATGCATGACAGAGTGTTATACTAAAAATATCTAGCAAACTACTTGCATTTTTTTTTTTTAATTTTATGGGGAGAAAGGATACTATCTTGTATATGATGTATTTTTTTCTAATGGAAATAGGCTGCTGTTATAACTCAAGAATCATTGATAAGCCAACTTGGTGGTACTTTTCTAGTTGATTACATTATAACCAGTATCGGTTTGCTAAGATTTAACTTGGTGGCATTTAATTTGGTCCCTGGGCACTAATGCATTTCTAGGAGCACATCTGTGACTGAGTGGTTGACTTTAAAGTCACCCTCTGTCACTCCATTTTTGTCAGTGCCTCTTTATTGGAAATTTACCTAGAGAAAAGTCACAGATTGTGGCAGCTTGTAGCATAATGTGAGATGCCTTCTAGGCATAAAATAAAAATACCAGAAAGACAGTCAAAGAATTTTAAACTTCTATTTTGTGATTAGGTGAAAAGAATACTAGTCAAGTAAACCTCACAAAGAAATTAAGGCTAAATTTTTACGTTTATTAGCTTAGTGTGTGTTTCTAAATACATGTTTCCAAAAGAGATTATTAATTTGATCTCAACAATGGTGACAGATCATAAAATGAGTTGCTAGGGTGTCAGTCTTTCCAAACTTTGTAGGAATTATTGATGTACTAAGCCATAGCAACAGTGTTAGATGTTTACTGATATATTTGTTTCTTTAAAATGTGTTAACTTTTAAGGAATATATAATCTCATTTTTAAAACTGAACATCAGATATCGTCTATTCATGTATCCATTTCCTAAAACAAACAAATAAACAAATAAACAAACAAACAAAAAAAACAACCAAAACATTTGAAGAGAAGTGAGATATATCCAAGACTGCAAGGAATCCAGGCTTTGGTAAGATATGCACAGGAATACAAATAATTACATTGCAAAAGAGTATATGGAGTAAGACAAGTTAGTTCATACAGAATATTCCAGAATCACAGGGATTGGAAACACCAATTCTGCCTACATTTATCAAGAAAATTCTGAGAGATATGTTTAGTCTTCAGTCGGGTTTCAAAGAAATAGTACTATTTTGTCCAACCAATAAGTAGTGCGAGGCATTTTTGAAAAATAGGAACAGAATATAGGAATGCAGAGTCATGAAATCGTTTGACATGTGTAGGAAACTTCTATCTACTTGGTATTGTTAGAGCAAAAGAAATACACAAAAAATTTTGTAGCAAGTGCTGCTGAAGAAAAAAAATGATCATACTTACTTTGTACGCAGTGGTAGGACTTTTTAAATTATATTCTGTAGGCAATGGCAAGGAATCATTTTATGACTTTAACAGAGTAATGAAAGTCTATAATGTAAGCAATAAGTAGATTGTGCTTAATGATGAAAATGATAGGGATAGGAATAGGGAGAACTGAGCACAGAAGCCTACATAACAAAGGAAAATACTGTTAATAGTACATAAAGAGATGCCATGGCTTAAATAAAAGCAAAATTTGTGATATAAAAATAAAAGGAGTAATAGGCATTATAAATTGTATGACATGTACTCTAGACAGATTTGAATTTATAAAGGAGAAATGTCTCAATATAGACTCGCTGAAAGTTTTCTTTTAAACTATTCTTTTTTAAAAAAATTATTTATTTAAATGAGAAACTAACACATTCTTAGAATCTGGACTTTTGCCTATAACCACATGAGAATATATTTTTAAATATTTGTATAAAATAAATCACTTTATTCTTTAAAATTTGATTTAAAAGATTGATTTTTTTTAAAGATTTTATTTTTTAGAAAGAGAGCACAGATGGGGTAGGGAGGGGCAGAGGGAAAGGGACAGAGAGAATCTCAAGCTGACTCCTCACTGAGTATAGAGTTAAATGCAGATCTCAGGGCGTGATCTCAAGACTCTGAAATCATGACCTGTGCTGAAATCAAGAGTCTGACACTTAACTGATGAGCCACCCAAGCACCACAAAATAAAAATGATTTTTAAAAAAGATTTTATTTATTTATTTGATAGAGAGTGAGATCACAAGTAGGCAGAGAGGCAGGCAAGGGGTGGGGGGAAGCAGGCTCCCTGCTGAGCAGAGACCCCCCCTGATGTGGGGCTCCATCCCAAGACTGAAACCTTGACCTGAGCCAAAGGCAGAGGCTTAACCCACTGAGCCACCCAAGTACCACAAATGATTTTTAAATTCATTCTAAATATCCTTATGTCCCTTCCAGTTTCTTTGTTGAAGAGTTATTGGGATATTGATATAACATCTCTAACACATTCACCAAAATGATGCATTGAAATTTAAGTTAAATTGGAGTTTACATTAACATCTCACTAAATCTATATTTAAGAAGAAAATCATAATTATGACAACTTGTAAATTCTATACTATTATTTCAACATCAAATTTGAAAAACATATAATTAATTGAAAGCAATTTCTTCAGAATATAAACTTTATGACAATTCTTAAGATGCTTATAAATTCTTTCATAGAGGCTATTTTATCATTATTTTTTCATTAAATATGAATTAGCATCAATATGAAGTAACATTTCTAGTGACCCAGATTAATAGACTTTGAAATAACATTTCAGCTCTGATTTGAGCTAATACTTGAAAGTTTGTGTAGATGAATCTTACTTCTTGTGGTTTAGAAAATATATTTCTGCTTATATGTTCTTCATTTAACTTCCTATATTGAAGCTTCAGTTTCTTTTCTATTCAACAGTTAATCTTTATTTTTATTTATTTATATTTATATATATATATATTTTAAAGATTTTATTTATTTATTTGACAGAGAGAGATTACAAGTAGGCAGAGAGGCAGGCAGAGAGAGAGGAGGAAGCAGGCTCCCTGCTGAGCAGAGAGCCCGATGCGGGACTCGATCCCAGGACCTTGAGATCATGACCTGAGCCGAAGGCAGCAGCCTAACCCATTGAGCCACCCAGGTGCCCTATATTTTTCTTTTAAAGATTTTATTTGTTTTAAGAGAGAGAGTGAGAACACAGGGGGAGAAGAAGAGAGGAAAGGAGAGAGACAAGTGGACTCTGCGTTCAGCATGGAGCTCTACTTGTGGCTCTATTCCAGGAGCAGAGATCCTGGCCTGAGCCCAAGTCAAGACCTGGTGCTCAGTGACAGAGCCACTCAGGCACCCTTCTTCATTTAGTAAAACTAAAAAAAATAACTTCAGTAATCTGATCAACATTTCTATGTTATAATTATTCTTGGTTTAAAAACAACTGTTGTAATTAGCTTTTGTCTTGTATTTATTCTGTTCTGCTTGTTATTTCGTTGTTGCTCATTTATGTGACATTCTTGATTCTTACTTCTGTGTTGTGTAGGTATTTTTACCATATTTCTTATATTGTTATTGGTACCACTAGAAAAAAAAATACTTGGTAGATTTAATGCATAACCTGTGCCTTAATGGCTGATACATTTTTGGTGGAATTTATTGAATATTGAATTTATTGGTTTATTTCACGTCTAACGGCCTAGGACTTTGAGATCTAATTCTGAGAAGATATTTACATGAAACCGTGGAGCTCTAATGTCCTTTAAAACCAATTTGATATTCACTCAGCTACAGAGAGATTTGGTATGCCATTTACTCATTCATCTAGTCTATAAATATTTATTGGTCACCTACTACGTGAAAAAGTACTTTCAATGTGCTAAAAAAGATGAATCAAGATGAGCATTGCTTGGTTTCTAATTTCAAGGAGCTTAAGAGTCTAATGAGGAAAGGAAGACATATTCACAAAGTACCTCACTATAAGTTAGAAAGTGAAAAATAGGAAGAAAATTATACAGATGAAGTATCATGGCTGTTTGGAATAAGGAAAGATTATTTCTATCAGGAGAATATAAAATAGTTTATTGATATCTCCAGGTAATTTTTTTTTATCTTTATTATATGCTAGGCAACATTCTAAGTATGATAAACCAGTGTGGTGAGCAAGTTGAGTCCCAGCACTCAAGGAATTCACAGTCTGAATGGGAGAACCAAAGACAAGTAAACAAATAAACAGTGTAATTTCAGAATGCCTGAATGGGATGAAGAAAAATGAACATTAGCAGATAGTGACTAGGTGAGAGTTAGTGGGAGTTACTCTGATTTGGAAGGACAGCACAGGACTCTTAAAGGAGGTGCTGTTGGAGTTAGGAAATGGGCTTTCAAGAGGAGGCATTCATTTGAATGTGAGCTCATGTACTCTCTACACAGGCCTTCTAGTGAGAATGAGCTCACCTGGTTTCATTGCCTCACAGATGGTCACTGAACACAGAGAATAATGATAGGAGGTGAGTTTGGAAAGGAAGGTAGGAGCCAAAATTTAGATGCAGATTAGGTGTTTGATTTACTTTTAGTTGAAACAAGCAGTCATTGCAAATTTTCAAGGAAAAGAGTTCTTTAAAAAAGTCGACTACGGTGCTGAGCCTGGAGAAGGAGAACTAAATAGGGCACAGGAAATCAAGAGTAGGGGAGAGACAAACTTTGGATAGAAGGACCTATAAAACAGGGACGTAGACTACTTATTGAAGGTTTGTGATGTTCTTAGTTCTTGTCTAACCATTTTGTCCATACTCACTTAATTCTCATAACAATAATGTAGGTACTATTATTATTTCGCAGTCGAGAAAACTGAGACCTAGAGAAGTTAAGTATTTTTTTTTAAAGATTTATTTATTTATTTGACACGGAGAGATTACAAGTAGGCAGAGAGGCAGGCAGAGAGAGAGAGGAGGAAGCAAGCTCCCTGCTGAGCAGAGAGCCCGATGTGGGACTCGATCCCAGGACCCTGAGATCATGACCTGAGCCGAAGGCAGCGGCTTAACCCACTGAGCCACCCAGGCGCCCCAGAAGTTAAGTATTTTGCCCTGCGTCTCACTACTAGAAATGTGCAATTCTGGGATTTAAACCCCAACTTTAAAATCATGCTGGAGAGCCTACCTTCAAGAACAATGCTTTATTATGGTACTAAGTCCAGACGTATTTAGAACATATCAAGAGCTTTTATCAACTTAATGAGCTCATATTGTTGAATCCATTAAAGAAAAGTCATTGAGGAGAATGCTAATGGTTGAAAACTACTATGAATGAGAAATATGGAGAATGAAGAACACTGAATGAGAAGCATACTAATGTCCTGGGTGTATCTACTTTGGGCGGAGGAAGAAAGCAAGCCAGGGAAGAGGTAGGCAGAGAACAGGCAGGAACGGGATTTCTTGGAAGGCAGTGTTCTTTACAAATGTTACATGACTGTAAAGGTGAATGGATCTAATACGTTGCTTTCTTGTGGCTGTGGAAGGGGTGGTTCTAGCTTGCCCTTGGGGTTTAGAGGCTGGAAGGGAAATGAGGAAGTTTGAGGATTCACTAAATTCAGGCTAAAGGAAAGGAGACAGAAGATGTTATGAGAGAATGTAGGGCATTTTGTTTTCAGGATAAACAAACTTTAGGATTATTTCAAAATCAAAGAGGAGTTCAAATTTGTAAGCAAATGCAGGAAAGAGGTGAGAATTGAGAGATGAAGTGAGCTAGAAACAGGTAAATTTTGGAAAGACTGCAAAGTTTCTATTCTGACAATTAAAAAAAGAAGACAGATTGTTCTAGTCTTAAGGATTCGTTAGCGTCCATTGCCCTGATTTCTCCTATGTGTTAATGTTGGGTCATAGAAGTAGAGCACATAGCTTTGCCTATTCAATTCTGTTCCTCTTTATACAACTATGTAGTAAATAAGTAGAGAATCCATTCAACAGTGACTGTTTAGCAAACACACTCAACCTCCAAACACTGCCTATTAATTAAAGCAGCTTAGGTTTCACTTTGATGGGTATATTGCTGCTTTTGACACTGGTCAGAGGCTTGAGTTTATAGTTATGTTATTTCCACTTTTAGTAATTTAATTAGGAACTGAAAAATTATTCATGTGCTTTCCCTAGTGAATGGTACTTAAATTACTTGTCAATATTCTATTTCTAAGAATGTACAAAAATTGAATTTTTGTTCTCTTACTGTGTGATGAGAGAGGAAAAGACACACAGTATCTGGCATATCTGGTGTGCAGGCAATTGTCAGTGGTTCAGATGGCTTTACGATGGTCAGAGGGCATTTATAAAAAAAAAAAAAAAAAGCACCTCTGATTCTGTTAGAATGAACTTAATAAATCTGACAATATGCAGTAAACAAGAATAAGTGACCTGGAGAACAGGCTACTTTATTTCGTGAACTCTCTGTAAGGTTCCACTAGAGACTCTGAATTTTCTGAGTGTCAGAGAAATTTCTGTTCAGGATATTCCCAGAGGATGAAGTGGTTTAAACTAAGACTTCACAATGGCAGCGTCCGCGGTGGAGCTGGCAGATGTCAGAGCATGTGACGAGACGAGCCAGCCGGGCCGCAGAGCCGGAGAGCCTCCCTGATCAAGCTCAGGGAGAAAGGGATGATGTGTTTACAGTGGACAGATTAGAAATAAATCTGCCATGTTAATCAAGGGCACAGAAATGCTTTCTCTGCCAACTGTGTAGTCATTTCAATGGGGGCGAATGAATCACTCTGGAAAAAAAAAAAAATCCGTTCAAGTAGTTTTCTTGTAATTGTAACCGAACCTGTCCTTGGGCATAGATTATACATAGGGATATGTTCGTATAGTTGTTGATTGGCCTTTGTAGTATGCAGTGTATTCTCAACAAGTACTTTAGTCCATGCTTTAGAGCTTTAGAGACCAGAAGGAGATAATTGGCTTATGGGGTCCATGTGCATATTCAGCCTTCTAGAGACCATCTGGGTTGACTCTTTGGAGCTCTGCTACTGTCAAAAGAAACTTGCAGAGGGAAAAAAGCGAAGAAATAAATAAAAGTTGTAAGACCTGTACTTTTTTTTTTTTTAAGATTTTATTTATTTATTTGACAGAGAGAGATCACAAGTAGGCCAAGAGGCAGGCAGAGAGAGAGAGAGAGAGAGGAGGAAGCAGGCTCCCTGCCGAGCAGAGAGCCCGATGTGGGGCTCAATCCCAGGACCCTGGGATCATGACCTGAGCTGAAGGCAGAGGCTTAACCCACTGAGCCACCCAGGCACCCCAGACCTATACTTTAAAGCAGGGTAAGTCATAGAAATTGAAACCCAAAATTTAGTGTTCATGTATGTGTGCACATCCAGTTCCCTTATATAGTTCAGACCTGAGGCCATACTGCACATCTGTATTATTTTGATTGAAGAGTCTCTCTTAAAAAAAAAATAAATATTTCAAATATTTAACAATAGAAGATTTCATAATAAAAATAAAATTTCCTCAATTCTTTCAGAAGATCTGCATGATTGGCAAGATGTACCCATATTCGGGATGGTGACAATTGCCTGAAGCTGTCTAGCCTCATACAAGCAAACTGAATATTACTGAATAGTAAATTATTTCACTTACCTGACCCCTACAGATGTTTGAGGCAGAGAGCCCTGGCTCAGCTTTTTGACATTCAAGAATTATCTGACTGATGTGGGAAGTCCACTGGCAAATGAAATAATTGGTCATACACAAAAGTAGAATTTGGTTAAATAGATAATCATTAAAATCAGGGACTCTTCCAAGGCAGCTGGAACCAGTCACAGTCCACTCAGAACAATATTTTATCTCCACCCCTCCAAAATGCTTTTCTCCCTTACACAGATTGTGATCTAAGTATTTGCGTCAATGTCTCTGAGTAGAAAGAATTGCAAAGGAAGATGAGTTTATGAACATCTTAGAGATGTTCTAACATCATAAAGAGAATCAGTTTATGAACAGAAATGAATCAGCATCTCACTTCTGCAATGTGACTCATTTTCTTGTGTCTCTAGGTTTGTTTTTCTTTGACAGAAGGATGTGTCAGTTTTCACAGCCAACAGAACACAAGCTATCAGCTAAATATGTGGAAGGTTGACTAGAGACTGAACAATGTGATTCTGACCTCTGATAATTTAATGAGCTTCAATCCTGAATGAGTACATCTTTAAATTTAAGATAAAATGCTATTTCTTTTCCTAAATAAGAGTCATCAAAAGCCAAGCCATACTTTTAAATATAAAGGACATGTATATGTATGAAAAACACTACATGCTTTGTTTGTTTTAACATGTATTATGTTAGAAGTATATATTCATATGTATTTGTTAAACACAGATTTCTTTAAAGAAATTGTTTAACTTATCCTCAGAAGAACATAGGTTATCTTAATAAAACAAACCAGCCCTTCCACAAATATTTATTGAATACCTACTATGTGTGAGGTATTGTTCTGAAAATATAGCAGTGACTAAAACTAGCAAAAGATTCTTCTCTCCTGGAAATTGCATACTTTATTCAGATAGTGTGTATGCATGTATTGTATCTATGTATTTAAAACTGATATACACTGGCGCCTGGGTGGCTTAGTTAGTTAAATGACTGCCTTTGGTTCAGGTCATGATCCTGGAGTTTGGGATCGAGTCCCATATCAGGCTCCCAGCTCCATGGGGAGTCTGCTTCTCCCTCTGACCTTCTCCTCTTTCATGCTCTCTCTTACTCTCTCTCAAATAAACAAAGAAAATCTTTTTTAAAAACCCTGATATACGTAATATAGGGTTCCTTTTTCTACATGCATGAAATTTCCTCCATGTCGGTTGTATTGTGGTATGTATTAAGGTAATTTCTCAAGTGTAATTGAGTCTAAAGAATCATTGAGGACAAAAGGCTGGACTGCAATATCGAACAGGGAGTTTAAAGTACAGGATTGAAGTAGGGTTGTGTTGATCTTATTAACCCAGTTTTGAAATGGCATACCCCAAATGCATTCTCCAAATGCTTTTTGAGCGCCAACTGTGGGCCACACATCATGCTAGGAACTGGCAAGAGAAAGGTAAATAAACATGGTTCTTTCCCTCAAGGATTAGAGGACAGTTGTAGGAGTTTATAACCATTTACAGTAAATGGCATTAGGTTTTAAATCATGGAGTTAAGAGAGAAGATGGGATGGTCATCTTAGTGGGCCACTAAGGTGTGAGGTCAGGTTTCCTGGAAGGGAAGACATTTAGGCTGTCTTGAAGAATTATTACTAATAATAGCATCTCATATTTATTTGACAGTTATATTTACTAGAATTCATGAAAGCAGGGATTTTCTTTTTCCTATGTTTTATTTGCTTCTGTATTTCCAGAATCTATAATTGTGTGTAGCACATAACAGGCAATCGATAGTTGTTGAATGAATGTGCTAGATACTGTACTAATGAATTTTCATGATTTTTTCAAACCCCTGAAACAACCCTGTGGGGAAGTTATTATAATTGTTACTCTTATTTCACAGATGAAAAAATGTTTTTTTTTAAGTTTTTGTTTTTTTTTTAAACAAAACCATTTGTTTAAAATCATGAAAATTTTAGTTGATAAAAATAGCAGTATATATAAGTAGGGAAGTTCTAGAGTCTTGCTGTAGACAAGTGAAGGCTTATGAGATGATCAAAAAGTATCATGTTCCATGTGTACAGAAGGACAAAGTCTTGAAACTCATATTATATTTTGAAGATTCTTGCATTGTTTCAGTATGTTTTATCATAAAGACAACGGTAAGTCATTTAATGTATTAGAAGCAAGAGGATGGTCTGATGAAATCTTAGCCTTAGGAAGTTCAATCTAAAATCATTATCAACATTCTCTGGAGTTGGGCAAAATTTCAGGCAACAAAACCAGTTCAGGGTTTCTTACAGTAAATAGGCTGACGATCATGAAAAAGGTTTTGTGTTGCATGCTTCTTTTTTTGTAATTGCTGGGTCATAAAACTGTGACTTATTTCTTTGTGTCTCACTCTTGCATTATACTTATAACTTTTAGAAATGGAATTAAAACGTGAAAGAGAAAATACATGTTATAAAATATCATTGCAGGGCGCTTTGGTGGCTCAGTTGGTTAAGTGTCTACTTTTAGCTCAGGTCATGATCCCAGAGTCTTGGAATCCAGTCCCACACTGGGTCCCTGCTCAGTGGGGAGCCTGCTTCTCCCTCTGCCTCTCTCTCTCTCTCTCTGTGTCTTTCATGAATAAATAAATAAAATCTTCAAAAAAACAAATATAAGATCATTGCCATGTGAAATTGTGCAAAGTCGGTGACAGTGTAAATTTTCCTAAGTCTTGAGGCCTTTTTTTCCTGCCTTTCCTCCAAACTTCCTTCTTTGCCCCTTATTTTCTAGGCAAGTGAACTCCTTGGAATTTTGAGATTGTGTCCTGTTTTTTTGTGTCTTCACCTCCAGATTGTTTTCTTTTCCAAGAAAGTTAGTGTTCATTGATAACCCTATTTTTGACAGTTTTCCCCATTGTTTTTATGCATCTTTCCATCCAACCATTCCTTCTTTGTATTTTATGTCCATAGATGCAATAAGCAATAAATAATATATATTGTTCAACACGTTTTTTTCTTAAATGGTACATTTACTTTAACAGACTTTTTAAATCTAAAACTATACCTAATCTGGGGATATTTTAATTTTTGGATAACAACACAATTTAAGAAAGCAAACAAATTAGCCTATGTAAAAATGTTTTCAGCCTATGTAAAAAGTTGTACTGCTCTGAAGTTAGAAAACATGTTTTCTTGTTGTTGTTTTGTTTTTGTTTTTAAATGGAAGGACTTTACATTCTACTCAAATTTTATTCAGGGTTTTTATCTTATAAATTGATTTTAGGTATGCAGGTTAGTATGTGATATGCACAGTAAACAGGTATTGAAATATTAGCAATAAAAACTTATTGACTGTGGTATTAGCTGACATTTCAAATCAAGAATCCTCACAAGTAATGCCTTTAGGATCTCTTTAAAAATGGAGCAGAGAAATTATCTACTAGCATGTACTAACATATTTTAAAGAAAAAAAGTCTATGTAATAATAAAAATACAGAATATTTCAAGAGAACGAACCCTAGGTTCGTGTCAAGATGGGACTCTGAATTAGAGTCACCACTGCAAGTTTCAAATGGAAATCATTTGTTGACTATGGACAGGATATTGGAAAACAATAGAAAGATATCATCTTGGACTATGATTTCTTGTTGAGATTAATTTTTTCCAAATATATTACTGCATGTGCACTGTTCAGCCTATATGCTCTATACTTATAAATTTTAAACTCAGTGTTACAGATAAACAGAAATCCATAAAATTTTTTTCCTCCATGTCTTTTTAATAAAAGGCATACATTATCCCTGTAAGACAAGGCTGTTTTCCAATTTGGCAGTTTGTATGACATACACATCTAAGCAATGATAGAGTTTCTTGAGAAGTAACTTATCTTTCTACTTCCCTTTGTTATATGCATCTATATTAAAATTAAACTTCATCAGTTACATCTAGGCAATGAGTTTTAGCCTCTCAATTTATCTCACTAGAACAATAAGATTCTAGATTTAAGGAAAGTATTTCTATGTTTCAGTTTGCATCTACCTTAGGGAATGATAGTTACATTTATTTGTATCTTGTGGTTTTCAGTATTCTACTTTGAAAGCAAACTGCAGTCATTCTTCACTTAGGTTCACACATCCCAAATTTCTCCCAAATTTCTCCCAAATTTCTACTGGTTTGGGGCTTAAAAATAATAATTCTCTTGAAATGAGATCTATTTCATTTAAAAATTATATTCATTATATTTAGTTCCTACCCTAATAACTTTATCATTATAACTGTCAATTTCTTTTTCTTTTCTTTTCTTTTTTATTTCTTTTAGATTTTATTTATTTGAGAGGGACAGAGAAAGAGAGAAAGTATGAATGGGGTGGGTGGAAGGGGAGGGGCAGGGGAAGAAGCAGGCTCCCCACTGAGCAGGGAGCCCCACAGAGGCTAATCTCAGGACCCTGGGTTCATGACCTGAACCAAAGGCAGAAGCAACCGTCTGAGCCACCCAGGCACCCCCTATAACTGTCCATTTTTATTGGAAACATTCAAGTGCTCCCCCGTTGTCATAATGTGTCATTTCCCCCCATAATATTAAGTACTTTTGATCCTTTAACCATTGAAAATATGAATAATATAGTAAAATTTTAGTTAATATATAAGCCATTCTGCACATATTTGTGCTTATATTTTGAAAGTGATTTTTCAAAAGTTTTGTATTTTATAACTTTTGCTTAAGGTAAAATAATAAGGTACACATTAAAATGGTAATTTTTATTTCCTAATTCAAGGTTATATAGCTATAATTTATACTATGCTAGATAGTGTATCTAAGATGAAACATCAAAATTCCATTAATGCACTTTTGGCTATGTTAGCCCATGTAAGTTAAGTAATTCAACCTGTAAACTTAAAGTAATAGCCCTCGCCTATCCCATTCCTTTTTCATTGTATATTGTATATTCTTTTCTTGACTTTCTATTCCTCTCTAAGTTTATCACTGAGTTAAGGACCCAGGTCTGCCTTTCCTCTTCTGTAAATGATTATCATCTTCTTTTAAAGGAATTCTCTTGTTCCACTTTTTCTTTCAACCGCTTCCATGTTCAGCTGCTATATTAATAGATTGCTATTACATAGAAATTAAAACTTCTAAGAATAGTACATATTCTATATGACATTTAGTCCCTACAAAGTCTGAGAAATCACACAGGCAGTGAAGTCTATCTAGTAAGTGAAGCAAAGAAATTTCATTTGCTTTCCTGTTAATGTGGACCATATAGAAAAAAATATAGGAACAATAAAAGGTATTATTTAAATTCAGTTAAATAATCCATGTAAAATCTTTAGCATAATGCCTAGTAAATAGCAAACAATCAAGTAATATTAGTTGTAATAAATATTATACATATTAAATGTTATTATTATTAATTTATGTGCATGTTGACCCAGTTATAGTATCTCAGAGTTATTGATGGAGCAACTGGTTTTCAATGATAAAATAGGATGCATATATCTAGCCATAGATTTTAACTCACAGCAGTTGCAAACCCCAGTTGATAAATAATGACTGCCTAGTCTATTTTGTTGAAAACGATTTTGAGATTAAATCTGGATAGAACTGTGTTTTGCGGCATTTTGTTTTTCATGTGCACAACATTCAAAGCTAGTATGCATTTCACATACATGACATACCTGCAAAAAGGATAATTATTTAAAAAGGGGAAAAATATAAGCTTATACAGTGTTTCTCTGGTCTGAAACAAAATTTTTGATATATCCATTGTTCTTTCCAATTGGAAATTTTGTAACATTTTTTCCATATTTTGTTGCATTTTTCTCAGATAAAAACATACGTTATAATAAAAATAGTGAAGATAAATGCTTCCTGGAAAACAGAAACAAAAGTCGTAATGCTGCAAGTCTATAGCTTAAAATAAGACCTATTAGGAAGACAATAGACTCTTAAGTTTTTTTAGGCACTGTAAATACATAAGTAAAAATATATCTGAAAACTCTTATTCAGGACTAATTTTATTAGATGTTTTCTTCAAAACATTATTATTTTTTTTCGATGGCAATGGACTTTAATAAGATTTTTCTTTTACATATATATTTATGCCCCATTATCAAAAATATACTTGGCATTAATAATGCAAATCTTAATTACAAGTTAGAAAATTGTACATTATTGCAAAGGCTACATTATTGCAAAGGCTTCCTATGAAACAAGATTGTTTGGATAATGGTGTCTTGGTTAACACGAGTTTTGCTTTAATTATTTTTAGTCATTTCTACAGCTCTGCACTGTGGCTTAGAACTTAGAGCTTATTTATGACAGTGAACTTGAAAAACTCATTACATATACACAGTACAGGTACCTGTATATAGTATTTTGTTTCAGAAGAAATAGAGTAGATACTAATAACTCCAAAAATAAAATGCCTGTTAAATTGTTGTACATATTGCTGTTTCTTTATTTTAAAAAATAAGAATCATGATAGCATGCATTGGACTGATCCTAAGACATCTGATAAATGTTAGCTTTTTTTGTACATTTCATATCTTACAATATGTATAATAAAGCATGAAACCATAAAGAGAAATAAGTTTGTTTTATAGAAGGTATGTAGACTTGAAGTACTGGAACATTGGATTAAAATTTATGATATCCGGGCACAAATTCAATCTATGAAGTTCTGTTTTTGATATAATTGGGGAAAAAAATCACCTCAAATGAACTGAACTTTGATGCCCTTCACAGTAATTTGTGTTGGTTGGAGAAATGAGTAACTTAGTGTAATCACAGCACTCCTAGCCAACTCTTGCTAAATTATTGAGAAGTATTGTGCTTTTTTGGCTGAATTCATTTTGGTGTAGTAAAGGAATTGGTTTAAATGCACATTTTTAGGTACATAAATTTAAACATGAAGATGTAGGTACTATTAGGAAGCTCCCTTGAGCTGACAACTTAAATGGGGGCCTGTCATGTGTCAAACAGGTGACAGCTAGTGTTCTACACTAACAGTAAAATGGCATGTTTCCCAGATATCACGTCTTTCTGCGTATCAAAATCACCAGGGGAGCTTGTTAAAAATATAGGAGTCCAGGTTCCATCACAGACCTATTGAATAAAAATCTCTAAGTACAAAACCCAAGGACCTTTAATATTTTAAGTAGCCCAAGTGGTTTTAAAGTTGTTTCAGAACTACTGAAGCAGTCAGTTCCTCAGTGAAGTAGAAAGGTATCTCCATATTAAACATAGAGTCATACTTAGGAATAATTTGGAAAATGTCTTATTTATGTTTTTATAAATGAAGTTCTAGTACAGGAAATTTGAAAATTATGGAGTGTCCAATACCAAATCAGTAGCAAGGGCAGTATTGGGGGGAATTAAATAATCATTGTGAAGAACTTTATCAGATTTTTGAAGCTTCTGTAGCATCTTTGTTATTAGGAGCTTTGATCTACTCCTATTGGATTTCCTGTGTTTATTAAAAATAACCATTGCTAAAGTAAAAGGTATATATCCATGTCTTGAGAAACACTATAGAAGATTGAGGACGGAAGGTAGTGTAACTGGCTTAGTAAGAAAGAAACATGGGGGAGAAATTTCCTTGAAATCACATAGCCCATAGGAAGAAAGGAAATGCAGCTTAGAATGAAGTTTAGGAAGGAGTCTTTAAAACTCATGTCATTTCCTCACCATCAGCCTTATTTTGCGGTGGTGGTTGTTGTTTTCACCTAGTAACAAGGTGTTAGGTTTTACTTGTATTTTTTATCATATAACAGATAGGTTGAAATTTGTGGGAATATGGTTGGATTTGCTAATAGGGATACAGGTAGATAAGGAATTTATAGGAGAAGAAAAATGAAAATTAAAACTATTTTCATTTAGACATTTCACCTAAATTGATAATCTTCATATTGAGCACTGGGTGATATATGGAACTGTTGAATCACTATATTGTACGCCTAAAACTAATAGAACACTGCATGTTAACTACACTAGAAATATAAATAAAAATAAGATAATAATAATCTAGTCAACTGATCAATCATTAGGTTGTTTGTACAAAAGAATTTGAAAATACATCTCGAATATTTGGAAGTATATCATCTAGTTAGAGCAAAACTTACACATAAAACAAAGTATGTTATAAAAAGTCATATTTAATTACATGGTTATATTTGCAGTGGAGATGAAAAAGAGGGAATTCAAAGGTGAGATAAATAATTGAAGATGGGGGTAATTGCTGAGATTCTCATTGTGTTTAAGTAAGATGTGTATAGCAGACACACAGAGAGAGAAAGTATTTAGATAAGAAAGAACCATGTACCCAAGGTGATGGGAAGTGAGAAAAGTCTTAAGTATCATGTAAGCTGACTAGAGTCAGTATAAGTGGGAATATTTTGGATGGTAAAAATCAAGTCACACGACATTAGGCGCTAACGTTACCATTTAAGACAAAAATCTCTCATAATCAAAATTGGCCTTAAAATAAATTACATGACCCACTAGGAACACCTTACATAGTTTTTACCATACAACTGTGTATGGTGTCTCATATATATGTATATGTATATCAATATATGTATATTCAGTATATATAGTAACATTCAGTCTATATTCAACAGACAGGCAAAATACAATTTTATATTATTTACATCATATCACAGAGAAATGAAAGAGAAATGCAAAAAAATAGTCAGAAATTCTTATAATAATTTTGTATTTGCTAAAGGTAACAATGCTGCAAACAGTCTTTGAATAGTAAATAAAATGATAAGGAGAGAAAGAAAAGGAATTAACATGACAAGGGTCTATTATGTGCCAGATGGTTAGTTGGCTTCTCTGTAAAACATCTATTCTTCATGATAGCACCTTGAGAGAGGAGCGTTAGGAGGGAAAAATCACCATGGCTGTTTTACATAAGACTACAAAGATTAAGTGGTTCACCTAATTGTTGAATCTGAAATTAAAACTAAGGTCTGTCGTCGGAATCCAAAAGCCTTGCTGTGGTGTGACACCACATTCCTTTCCTCCTACCAAGAAGGACTTTTAAAATGTTATTAACTAAGAGATCCTGGAGATTTCTTAACAAATTAATGACACTGTGACAACTTTTAAAATGAGATAAGTAAGATAGGTCAGAGTGGAAAAGAGATGCAAAAAGTCATGCATGAAGTAATAAATCCCCATCTATGGTAATAACACCAAGTATTGGAAAGTATGTAGCTTTTCCAAGGAATAATTGATAGAAGACTAAAGGAGTGCCTGGGTGGCTCAGTTGGTTAAGCGTCTGCCTTTGGCTCAGGTCATGAACCCAGGGTCCTGGGATCAAGCTCTTTGTTGGGCTCCTAGCTCAGCAGAAAGCCTGCATCTCCCTCTCCCTCTGCCTGTAGCTACCTCAGCTTGTGATCTCTCTCTCTCTCTCTCTCTCTGTCAAATAAATAAAAACAAATCTTAAAAAAAAAAGTAAGATTATCAAGTGAATCAGCTTCTAACTTCTAACTAAATCTCTCCACTCAAAGAACTTCCATGTACTAAAGAGCACACACTGTTAAAATAACAAAAATTTTAGAAAAATCAAGTTCATACTTACCACAATAATGTATAGTAAACATGGTTTGACTTTGATGGAGAAAAAAAATCCAGCTTTCTTATATTTCTCTGTTTATCCACAGGCAAATTTATTTCAATATTTTTACTTTCTCTTAACTAATTTATAGTGGAAGATACTCAAGTTGAGTCTATTGATAATAAAATTTTAAGTGGTTATTGTGGCGAGATCAGTGCACAGAGCATCAAGAAATAATTACTCCATTTTAAAGTTGGTGTTATTCCATAACTTTAGGATATGGGAAATGGATGAACGGATGTTAGGACCCCTGTAGCCACCTTTCTGCATAAAGGATATACTTAATTTCTGAAGCATTATATAAATTACAGAAGCCCAAGAATTTGAAAACAAACTTTCATTAATATGCTGCTGCTTTGCTGGTACTTGTGGAATCTTAATAGTTAACAAGAAGTTTAAAAAAAAAGATATACAATAGTTAACAAGAAGTTTATACTTGAAAGACACTTTGGAATATTTAAAATTGAATATGAAATTGCATTGAAGTACTATCCCTAGATCTCTAGACACTTACCAAACTGGAAAAATCAGACTGTGTCTCAATAACTGTTCTCATTTCTGTCACTAAGATCATGAAATTAATATTTATAGATTCTGTCTTTCCTCAGCACTGAGACATATGAAAGTGTTCCATCCAAAAGGGGAAACCATCTAGATAGCAAGATAATCTTTGAATGGGAAAGAAAATACAAGTTCTCAGCACAGTTATCACCTTAGCTAATTGTAAAATAAAATTTATGGTTTTGGCAAAAATTCTGTAATTTATATGGATACTGAAATACAATCACTTGAAAGAAAGACACAATATAGAGAAATTTTTTAAAAACAGAATTTTGGCTTTAAAAAATTATGTGATTCTTTTGAGACTTTGAGAAAATAAACTATGTTATAGGAAGATACTGAAGGTGTACTTTATTAGAGATTTGATGTAACTTTTTAAAAACAAAGTAAATTTTGGGGTGCCTGTGTGGCTTTACTAAGTTAAGTGTCTGACTCCTGATTTTGACTCAGATTATGATCTTAGGGTTGTGAGATCGAGAACCATGTCTGGCTCCGTGCTCAGTTCAGAGTCTGCTTGTCCCTCTCCCTCTGCTCCTCCCCCCTGCTCACTCTCTCTCTCTCTCTCTCTCTCAAATAAATAAATAAATAAATAAATAAATAAAATCTTAAAAAAATAAAAACAGTGTAAATCTTGGTGTATAGTAGACATGTAACTTATAGAGCATATCCATTAAATATTTGCTATTTGTCAAATCAAGTTTATTATACTATTGGTATTTATTATCATTGGAGCTGAGATCCTATCAATTTCTGTAATTACTTAGACAACTTAGTGTTTGCTCTATGATCCCCAAATAGGAATCATACAAAACAGATTTACCAGAAGGTTCCATGTCTTGCCTGCCAGTTTGCTACTTCTCTTCAAAAATCTACTCATTGTGAAAGCAGAAATACAAAGGGGAGACAGTGCTAAAAACTAGTATTTCTGGTTCTCCTGTTGGGCACAGGAGAGATTTTACTTCATCCACTTCTTGAGTTTTGGTATGACCAGTGAAGAAAATATGAGTAGATATATTCATATGCGTGTTCTCTCCCATTACTGCAGGGGTCCTGCTTCCATAAGGAGCAAAGTTCAGCTATCACCCACAGCTTGTGTGGTCTCCAGTATTGATAGCCGAATATGTAGGCACAAGAAATAAGTCTTTACATTTTAAATAAATTTTTACACTGAGTTTTGTGAATGTTGGTTATTGTAGTTAACCTACATTAGTCTGAATGGTATACTATGTGCCCTTAACTGATCATTCTAATTTAAAGATGCTAGACCCTGAGCACTTTGAAAGTGAGGAAAATCATCTTTCTAACCTCAATACATAGTATATGTCTGCAGTGTAGAAGGTTATTGGATAATGAAAAAAAAAGATAAATGATCAATGGTAAATATAATATAGGCCAAAAGCCTCTTCAAAGAGGCTTTTTTTTTTTTAAGATTTTATTTATTTATTTGACAGAGAGATATCACAAGTAGGCAGAAAGGCAGGTGGGGGTGGGGGTGGGTAGCAGGCTCCCCGCTGAGCAGAGACCCAGATGCCAGGTTCAATCCCAGGACCCTGGGATCAGGACCTGAGCCAAAGGCGGAGGCTTTAACCCACTGAGCCACCCAGGTGCCCAAAAGGGGATTTTTGAAAAGACAATGAAAGTGACAAAAGATTAAGAATCACCAGTCAACAATAACAGTAGAAGTTGACGTTTATTATAAGTATCAGCTACTGTTCTACCTGCCTCCCATACATTACGATATTTAACCCTCACAATAAATATATGGTATGAATATTAACATCTGTATTTTACAGATGAGAAAATCAAATAAAATCTTTGTCCCAGAAATATAAGAATAAAAATATTATGAAACTGTTCAGAACCGTTAAAAAGCCTGAAGAGAATGAAAATAAATTTGCCAGATTTTAGAGCAACTATACTAGAAGAAGCTATTAGAATCTTTTTAATGTACTAGTTCACACAACTGTAATTTTAAAAAGTAAAATCATTACACCCTAGAATATAAGGACAAATTTTCAGAAATATCCATATGAATTTCTGGAAGGCAGTCTGTTAATTTGATCAATAGTGGAGGGGACTTTTGATTTTTCGAGGTTAACAGTAACAAGACATCCATGCTTGAACAGCAATAACAAAAAACATGGTTTCCCTGGAAGACAATATGGAGCTAAATGGACCTAGCCTCTGACTTAGAATTTTAAGTGCTGAAAACAATTTTATTTATTTTAAATTGTGATTTTTCTTACTAACCTGTCTGCCTAGAGTTGTCATGTGCATATTTATTTAAGCCTCACTTGGTCTGGAATTTAATTATTTTTTCGGTTTAAGGTGTTGAATCATAGTTATCAATCTCATGTCCCCAGTGGTAAATGCTGGGTTTCCATATGTTGATCTACACTCTTAACTTGGCAATTGAGTAGGAGATAATGCTTAAAGCCATTTCTGTAATTGTGCATTCAGCATGGCAGCTCTCTTTCCTTCCTGTTAAAATCACATACTCTCTTTTACTTACATCCTTATTAGGTCAGTATACTAATTTTCTATCACTGATGTAACAAATAACCATACACTTAGAGATCTATGCAACACAAATTTATTATATTATAGTTTTGTAAGTCGCATGTCTGATACAGGTCTCACCCAACCAAAATCAAGTTGTCAGCAGGATGCTCTCCTTTTTGGAGGCTCTGGGGAAGAATCTGTTTCCTGCTCATTTGGATTTTTGGCAGATTTCAGTTCCTTGAGACTGTAGGACCAACATCTCTATGTCAGCTGTCTGCAGACAGGTATATTGATACATAAAAAGAGATTGATTATAAGGAATTGGTTCATGTGATTATGGAGGCTGAAAAGTCTCATGGCCTGTTGCTTGCAAGGTGGAAGACCAAGAAAACTGGTAGTGTAGTCCCAGTCCAAACCTGAACTCTTGATGACCGGGGAATCCAGTGGTGTAAGTTGTACTCTGAATCAGAGGGCCCAAGAACATGTAGTTCTCAAATCTGATGTCCCGTGTCTGGGGGCAGAAGATGGATGTCCCAGCTCCAGCAGAGAGAGCAAATCTCCCCTTCCTCTGCCTTTTTGTTGGATTCAGGTCCCCAGTGATTGGATGATATCTACTCACATTGATGAAGGCTATTTTTTTTTTTTTATTCTGTCTACTCATTCAAATGCTATCTCTTCTAGAAAGTTTCACCAATACAACCCAGGAGGAAAGTTTTACCAGGAATCTCAGCATTCCTTAGCTCCATCACATTTCCACATAAAATTAACCACCCCTATCTCTATTTCCTATAAGCTGACAGCCACGAGCTGCTTCTAGAGGTCACACATTCCTGTTCCCTTTCCTCCATCTTCAAAACTAGATGTCGAGTCCTTCTCAATTTACATTTCCCTGACCCATCTTTCTTCCTACCTCTTCTACTTTTAAGAGTTAGTATGATTAGACTGATAATCCAGAATGATCTACTCATCTCAAGGTCCTTAGCATTAATAACATCTGCATAGTCTCTGTCACCATATATAATGACACATTTATAGGTTATGGGTATTTGGTTGTGAATGTCTTTGGTGGGCATTGAGCCAATGAGATTTTGTTTCTTAGAAGTAGTTAGGGGTGCTTTGGTGGCTCAGTCACTAAGCGTCTGCTTTTGTCTTGGGTGATGATACAGGGGTTCTGGGATCAAGCCCCACATTAGGCTCCCTACTCAACTTGAAACCTGCTTCTCCCTCTCCCCCTGCTTGTGTTCCTTCTGTGTCTCTCTTTCTCTGTGTAAAATTAATAAATAAAATCTCTTTCTCAAAAAAAAAAAGTGTTTAGACTTGGTAGGTTACGTCAGATAAAAGGAGTATCTCAAGAGATCATTCAGCAGTGCTTTCAGGCAGTGCTTTTTTGCCATTTACTGTGTTGCCAGCAAAAAGATTTCTTTACGTTCTTTTCTGTGCATAAAGATATTAGATGAGAATAGGGAGTCTCTGTAATTTTTAATTCAGCAAAATCAGTATGTTACAGATATTTGTAGTTCTTGAAATTAAAAAAATCTCTATATCATTATTAAATATTAAATATTATTAAAAGAACAATTCTCTATATTACTATTAAATAATCTTCAGAAAAGAAGAAGAATTCATCTTTCTTCTCATCGTATTATCAACAAGAAGAGACAGATTTCTTAAAGGAACTGCTGGTTTTAGGGAGAACTTCAGGACTATGGCACTCACCCACATCAACTTCTCCAAAAAGCTATACCCAGATGATATGCCCAGGGGCCTCTGCCTCTCCCTCAACCACAGTTTTTACTCCATTGCTTAGGTGATTTAACTTCAGGCCATTACTTCAATTCAAAATATGATTTAAAGACCGTGATGATCAGAATCACCTTCAGAGTCTGTTAAACAAGACATATCTTCCAGACCAGAGTCTTCATTGCATGATAGTTGTATTGGGGAGCAAATTCCAGGTGACTGATGACTTGCATACTAATGTTTGAGAGCTGTGACTTTTAATCCAAAACACTTAGTTTGGATATTAAACAGTGCTGATATTTTGCTCTGTGGGAGTATATGTGTTATGTCATATTATTAAGCATTTCCTTAGACCAGTAAGGTTATTGTTATCAAACAAATGTTACCCCCCAAAAATTATTTATGAGTTGATCTAAATATATTAGAAAATTTTAGATGACAAGATCTCTGATGATGCATTAAGAGTTCTAGGTTTAAATTCTGACTCTGTGATATATAGATTATGATTGTGAACATTTTATTATATCTGTGATAGCTTCAGGGAATTGAGTTTTAAACATAATGGTCTGAATCTCTTGTTTATACAGCTGCTTATTGAATGTTTAATCTGTGTTATGCAAGAGACACAGGGTGAAGTACTTTCCAATTAGACCATCTCAACTGATTGGGGAAATCATACCAATGTAAAATAATTGGTTACACAAGAAGTTACAGCATGGGATAAATTTTATATTTAGTATATATTATTTAGTTTATTGTGACTGGAGTTTAGAGAAGGAAGAGATCACTGAGAATTTAGTGGATTATGTTAGGTATAGGGAAGGAAGTCCTGAGCTAAGCCTTAGAAGGTTATGTAGAGTTTGGATAAAGTAGTTAATGTGGAAGGATTACACAAAGCATAAGGAAATCATAAGACAATCCACAGAAAGTAGAAAGTATCCTCATATGCTCTTAAAACAGGAATACCATTGACAAGCTGAAACAGTTGCTAGTTAGGAAATCTGAAAGCTAAGGTGAACCATATATCAAAGCACCTTACAAACTAAGATGCTTACATTGAATCACTTGGGTTAATGGGGAAAAACTATTTATTGTTGCAAGGAGTACCAAAAGGCTAGAGCCTTAGGCATGCCTCCTCTTTATCATACATGGCAGACAAGAAGTCAAGAAGTCAGAAATTATGGAAGTTGTTTTGGGATTGGTATAGAAATGAAGGCATGATAGGTTTGAGAGTGACTATCGCGGAACTTAACGGTAGAATAAATTGATGAGGGAAGGAAGATTGTTCGTGACCTTCTCATATTAAAAAAAAAAATAATAAGAAAATTGGGAAAGTTAAAAGATAATCTAGAATTTGCATGGTTTTGAGCATGCTAAGTCTAATATGACAATAGGGTATAAAGCACAAATATTATCTTTATTGAAGAATACTGGAATATGTTATAAGGAACAATATTCATTGGCATAGAATTAAAAATGGGAACATTGTTCAGTCTTTCTGGAGCTTTCAATAGACAGGAAAGGTGGGGGAATGATAATCAACTACTGATAATAACAAATGTTAGGAGACATACAAGTAGGGAAAAGAATGAAACAGTAAAGGTGCATTAAGTAGAGCAATTGAGGAAGACCTCTTTGAGGAGGAGACAGCTGAGTATAGATTTGAGTAATGAGCCTTGAAAATATTCCAGGCAGAATGTACTTAACGCTTAAGGCTCGGATATGAGAACAAGGCTGTTTGTTCCAGGAAGAGCAAGGTCAATGTGGGTGAAGGGTAGAAAGTATGTGGTTAGAGATGAAGTCAGAGAGAAAGATAGGGACCAATAAATGTTTGTTGTATGACTTCATGTGTGATTCTTCCTAGATTCTTAGTTTTGGAATGTACAAAGAACTGAAATGCAGTTTAGTTAAATCCCTTAATTTTGCACATGAAGTTTCCAAAGTTCTGATATTTAAGGGTTATCAAAAAATTTACACTAAAATGTTGATTAAATTTGGAAGAGCTAGTGATCAGTCCATTGTTCTTTCTTTTACTTGGCAAGTTTTCCAACCTGTTATACTTCTTTGCTCATGAACAACCATGTCATTATGGCATCTAGGTATCCAAAATGATCATTAAGAACTGCAGTTGTGAAGGCATGAAAAACATGGGTTTCTTGGCTGTAACCCTTAGGTTCATCTTTTTCTATTTGCTTTTCTTCTCCCCACACCATTTTTATGTCAAAAGCAACCTTGAAGAAGAAAGAACTCACAAGGGTAGCCTATGGGAAAGGAGATTCGAGAGTTAGGGAAATTATTTTCCACTGGTTTGCCAGGTGGTGCATATGGGCAAATTATACCTGGAAACTAATCATGCCTTTTGAAAGTGATTTGCTGGTGTATTTTTGTAATACATTGCAGATTCTTGGCATTCTTTCTGTAATTATTGTATCTTGTCTTTTTCATTTAGTTGTTTGTGTTTTTCTAATTTTATATGCCTTTTAAAATTGGGTATGACTAAGTAGATCCCAATATCTGATAATACACATCTCTGACACTGAAAAAAACTAAATATGCCAGTAGTAAAGAGTTATGGTTCTTTATTATACATTTTCACAATTTCATTATTGATTTTATTCATGTTTCCCCCTTGTATTTAAAATCAGAATATCCTAGCATTAATTTTCCTTTTTTTTTCAATTTTGGAGAGTATTAAAAAAATTAAAAGTAAATACTTAGTAAATTGGTAGTCAACTTTTTTAATAAGTGAGTTATGCTAAACATCCATAATTAAGTATCTTTTGATAACTTTGATGCTGTAAGAACTCTGGTGATAACTAATGCTTGAATTAGATATTTTTTCCAAACTCAGTCAGTGCCAGTCAATGAAAACATAGATAAGAATGAAGACTTTTTGTGTTATTTGTAAGTAACAATTCTGGATAGCCCTGATTCTCATTGTTTTATATATATATAAATATATACACACACACACACATATGTGTATATATATACACACACACATATATATATATACACATATATATATATACATATACATATATATAATATACATTGTTTTTCCTTAAAAACGATGATCCATAAGGAAGTGATTTGAAGAGAGGTAGAAAAGAGGAAAGGAATGTTTCTGTACAATTTTCAAAGTGAGCCAGTGTGACACCTAACTTTTCCACTTAGGGCATTAAGTCTTCTAGGAAGGTGATTCACTCAAGGTCATACAATAAGTAGAAAATCCCAAAATCCATGTTCTGATTCCTAGCCCAGGGCCAGTTTCTCAGCACTACTACTAGTTAATAATAATAATAGATTGCAGAAATTCAATTATGCCTAAAAGTGATTTGTGTGAAAATATAGAGATTAAACGTTTCCTCTTTTTTGTGGGTCCAGTCCAGTTTGGACATTTTTGCAAAGACTCCTTTCTGTAGTTAAGTTAAATATTTATAGTTAAGAATGCTTTTCTTTAAAAAAAATAATCATATATCTAACCTGCTTGAAATGTCCCAGTGGCTTTTCACTGCCTTTATAATAAATTCCACATTTGACCCTGGCCTACAAAACTCTATCCCAGTTCTTCCCACTTATTTTGAACCACTTTTTCCCCTTTCTCATCATGTCTCACCCATATTGAGTTTTTGTTCCTTTTGTTCCTTAGATACATTTATTGCACTGTTTGCAACAAGGATTTTGCACTGGCAATTTCTTTCTCCTAGACCATTTCCTTCTTGATCTTTCTTAACACAATCAACTCATTCTTGACATTCAGTTCTCAGTTTATATTCCATTAGAGAGAACTTTCTTCGTCTAAAGTATCCTTCCAGTCACTCTGACAACACCTTGCCTTACTTCTCTGCATAGGGTCATAACTATCTTTTCTGTTAATTTACTTATCATTTAGGTCTTTCTTTTGTCTTTCTCAGTGAGAGTGAGAATGGGGACTGTCCCTAATATGCTTGTTATTGTGGATCCCCAATGCCCAGACAAGTATCTGATCCATGGTAAGAGTAGTTTGGTGTGTTACCTTTTAATAGGAAAAGAACTGTTTAATTTAAAACAGAACAGAACAACAATTTATTAGGGAATAGCAAGTGAATTAGAACTTGGAACAAGCAAACTATAGTGAACTATAGTGAACCATAGGTAACTATAGTGAACCATAGGTAAGGTGTGTTGTTGCTGGGACAGGGAGGGATTTTTGTTGGCTTTTCTTAAAAGCAGGAGATAAAATTCTTCTGTGAAATGTCTTTCCTTATATTTCCTGCTGGATATGCAGGCTGCAGAGTGGTACATTCATGAGAGCCCCCCCTTTAGGACTTCCTGACTTCATTTAAAACAGGTTTCCTGGGGCCCCCAGGGTGGCTTGGGGGTTTGATTGACTCTTGGCTTTGGCTTGGGTCATGATTTCAACCCCACACTGGGCTTGGCACTTAGTGGGGAGTCTGCTTGGAGACTCCTTCTCTCCCTCTCTCTCTACCCCCCCGTCCCCCACCTCTAAAATGAATAAGTAAATCTTTTAAAAATTAAAAAGACAAATTAGATTTCCTTTACTCCTTTTCATAGTTGAATCAAATTGAATACTGGGAATGGCATGAAGAAGAAGAAAATACACATATAAATATAGATAAAGGATTTATATTACCATTATTGGAAGTCCTTCTAATGAGAGACACAGAAGGCAATAGTCAAAGTATTCAAGTGTAAGAATGAGGGACATCAGGTGATTGTGAACATCATTGGGAGAAGAGAAGAAAAACTCATGTTCTAAATATGAAAAATTAGTCATCATCTTTGTCCTTAGCGATTATATTTTCTATTGTTTTCTTATACATATACACATACACATACGTGCATATTGTATTTTCCAAGTGTTCAAATAGGTACATATACATGTTCCATTTTATAATCAGCAGAGACCTTTTTAAAAAAGGAACCATGACGTAGAAGGAGCCGAGTAGTCATTCCTCCAGTTAAAGGTATAACAAGGGATATAATAAGCATACCATTAAAACTCTGTCTTAGGCGATATTTGATTGAGAACATCAGACTCAATATAATCACTATTTTTCTCAATTCAGACATAGATATCAACCTCCGTTGATAAGTTTCTTAATAGTAATAGTTGGAAGGAATTGAGAAATGTGGGCTCAGCTGGCATGGATAACAACGCAGAGGCTGTTTTGTTTCTTTGCCATTTAATTAATGGACAGAATTCTATTTTATCTGTCCTTGCCAGTTGTCTGTTTTGTTCCAAATACAGATGACTTCCAAAAGATTCACCTCATTTAAAACAAACATACTATAGTTTTTGTTAAAGAGTAGTGAATAGATTCTTAATCACTCCAATTTAGCTTACTACTTACTTTCCAAAAGTTATCTCCCTTAACAAAGTTTCAGACAAAAGATATTCAAGTAAAGCTATTCATTTCAGTAAGAAAGAAGAATCAGAATGTGCCTGTCAAACATGATCTTGGATACATCAGTGTGCAAATATATTTTGCAAGTATAGTTCAGATGTAGGTATATCATTGATGAATTGGAGGAGTATCAATGATCAAACAGCAGTGAAAGCAAAGGATACTTAAGAAATTTAGGGAAAATGAAATTGAAAAAATAGAGGATATTAATAGCTCACTCTTTCTTCATATTTCTGTAAATTTGGTGGCTGCAGAATATTTTCAGCTTTGTGATTATTTGAAAACATATCAATATTAATAATTCGAAGTCAAGTTATGCTAATTTGCTAAGGTTCCCCCCCCCCCTGAAGTCACTAGATACTCATGCAGTTTATCAATTTTGGTTAGTGTGTGGAAGGTTGTAGGGATTCCATATGAATTCTAATATACTAGGGTGTGGCAAATTTTGGATTGAACACTGAGACATTCATGTGTTAAATGAGAAAAGAGTTCTATAGTCAAAGGACTTTAGGAAACTAAATTTATTTATTATTTATTATTATTTTTTAAAGATTTTATTTATTTATTTATTGGACAGAGAGAGAAGCAGCAGGGGGAGTGGCAAGCAGAGGGAGAGGGAGAAGCAGACTCCTGCTGAGCAAGGAGCTGGATGCAATGAAGGGTCGGATCCCAGGACAGTGGGATCATGACCTGGGTCGAAGGCGGATGCTTAACCCACTGGGCCACCCAGGTGCCTCGGAAATGAAGTTTAATGTCTGTCAAAGTTTCTTTTTAATTTTTTTATTGTAGAAATTTTCAGAACCTTTTACTGTACATAAAAAGTAAGCATGCACTGAAAAAGTGTGAGGGCTTTTGAAGAGTTATAAAACTTTATATCCACTTGGAATATGAAATTATAGGCCTCAAGATGAATAATGACTAGATCCAACTGAAAGATTACGTCAAATGCTGGCAGTGGGTAATTTCTGAAGCATGTTTTGTCCTCAGCTTCCACATCTAGCAGAATATCTTTAGTTTTGAAATGGCTCGGAAATTTCTCCATGGTTAGGGAAGCCCCATAGCTTCCTCCTAACCATCTTTTGCTTTATCAGGTAACTATCATTTATTATATTTAATAGTAGTTGGAAGAGAGTATTATCAGATGGTACTCTATCCGTGAATCAAAGCAAAACTCTCTAATGTAAATTCTCACCTGATATGGGGCTCATATAGAAGTAGTATAAAAATCACATTATAGTATTATGTTTATTGAGAAGAAACAGATGCAGTAGTTTAAAGCATGGTCTCTAGGCCCGACACTCTTAAATTTTCAAACTAATCTCCATTACTTAGTAAGCTATTATCCTGAACCCATTACAAAACCCTTTAACTTCAGTGTTCTTGTAAAAGGGGGATAGTAATAAAACTATATGTATAAAAAGTAGAAAACAAAATGAGAAGTAACAACAAGAACAACAAATTTAGCACAATGTTGAGGTAGGAATATGCCTAAAATTAACAGTTATTATTATTTTTTTTTATTTTGTGGATTTCAGTGAGGACATATGATAGAGTACTGATCTATTTCTAGAAAAAGTGCTACTCCCCCAAACATGTGTTCACTGTTATACATTTTTAAACTGCTCATTTTATATCAATATCTGAGAGGAATCTGTCGCTTTGTTTATTCAAAGAAAAAAACTGGACAAAAGGCAAAATTTTGTTTTTGCGTACATGTTTTGTCACTATTTAGACAAAATCATTATCTCAGTGTATTTTTTCTTGGGCTGCTCTGTTTCTACTAGAAATTTATTGGCGGAAAGAAAATGCTCTAGCAATCTCTTCTTCTTCTTTTGCCTAAAAGTTGATGAAGTCCTTAGGGTTTGAAATCTTATGTGTACTACTGTATTCTTTGTGATTATTTGGATGATGTACTCTGCCACTCATTGGATCTGCACTATACATGAAACATCACACCGTAGGGCAGACAGTCTATATGGGGTCTTTCCTAATGAATCAAGTCTGAACAATGTGGATTATGATCAAATTATTAAATAATGAAGATTATGGCTATTCAAACATTTATGACTTTATCAACAAAATGGATGAATGTAAATATTAAGTATATTGAAATTGATTTTTTTCTTTGTGGCAGAAAAGTTTGCGTGTGTGTTTATGTATAGATGGCAGTTTCACATTTTGATCTACATGATAAGGTTAGGTCCTAAATTGTCATCTAATCTGAGGCCACTGATAGTATTTTACTATTTTTCAATTTTTCTATCTTTATGTTTCCATCCAAGTATTCCCAGTTCACTCCTAGCCTAATAGAAGTTTGAGTGTCCAATGATACAAAAGAAGAGAAAGTGCTTTTGATTATTGGTGAGAAGGTTTTATTCACCTGAAAATTTATTTTAAGCCACCAAAGATGCTATAGCAAAACTACAGTGTTTCTTTTATGCTCAGAAGAACTAAGTTTTTAATTTTCCCATTAATTAGTGCAACATACAATAAAAATAAAGAAAGAATAAAAAATAGTTAATTTTGATTGTCCTCATTTTATTGATTTTACCAAGTATCTGCTTATATATCATATATTTTACCTGTGAATCTTAGACATGATATTGAATTGTAATCATACGAAGTTTTTTTCTTCTTTCTTTTCCATTAAGACATTTGCTTTTATGATTTCTTGTTTGGGAATATAATTATGTTGAAAAAGTTAATTAATGATTTAAGTTGTTGAGCTATGGAAATATTGTACAGAGTGAATGAAATGACTCAAGTAGGTACACACAGAAGGATCTATTTTTTTTTAAATTTTTTATTTTTTATAAACATATATTTTTATCCCCAGGGGTACAGGCCTGTGAATCACCAGGTTTACACACTTCACAGCACTCACCAAAGCACATACCCTCCCCAATGTCCATAATCCCACCCCATTCTCCCAAACCCCCTCCCCCCAGCAACCCTCAATTTGTTTTGTGAGATTAAGAGTCACTTATGGTTTGTCTCCCTCCCAATCCCATCTTGTTTCATTGATTCTTCTCCTACCCACTTAAGCCTCCATGTTGCATCACCACTTCGTCATATCAGGGAGATCATATGATAGTTGTCTTTCTCTGCTTGACTTATTTCGCTAAGCATGATACGCTCTAGTTCCATCCATGTTGTCGCAAATGGCAAGATTTCATTTCTTTTGATGGCTGCATAGTATTCCATTGTGTATATATACCACATCTTCTTGATCCATTCATCTGTTGATGGACATCTAGGTTCTTTCCATAGTTTGGCTATTGTGGACATTGCTGCTATAAACATTCGGGTGCACGTGCCCCTTTGGATCACATCGTTTGTATCTTTGGGGTAAATACCCAATAGTTCAATTGCTGGGTCATAGGGCAGTTCTATTTTCAACATTTTGAGGAACCTCCATGCTGTTTTCCAGAGCGGCTGCCCCAGCTTGCATTCCCACCAACAGTGTAGGAGGGTTCCCCTTTCTCCGCATCCTCGCCAGCATCTGTCATTTCCTGACTTGTTGATTTTAGCCATTCTGACTGGTGTGAGGTGATATCTCATTGTGGTTTTGATTTGTATTTCCCTGATGCCGAGTGATATGGAGCACTTTTTCATGTGTCTGTTGGCCATCTGGATGTCTTCTTTGCAGAAATGTCTGTTCATGTCCTCTGCCCATTTCTTGATTGGATTATTTGTTCTTTGGGTGTTGAGTTTGCTAAGTTCTTTATAGATTCTGGACACTAGTCCAACATCCTCCTAGGAACAACGCCAAAGGCAAGGGAAGCAAGGGCAAAATGAACTATTGGGATTTCATCAAGATCAAAAGCTTTTGCACAGCAAAGGAAACAGTTAACAAAATCAAAAGACAACCGACAGAATGGGAGAAGATATTTGCAAATGACATATCAGAAGGATCTATTTTTAAGTGGAAATCAAGGCATATGATGGGAAAACCAAGTGGAATTTAATACAGTTTAATTTACACACTGGTCTCAAAACTTTTTAGCTATACATATTAAACTAACTTTTTTGTTCATTTTAATCATAGAATCTTAACATTTACTGAACTAATAAGTCTACCCACTAAGTCTATCAATATCTTGGTATCTCACCCAAAAGTTTGGTCATTTTCTTTTCCTTCATGTCTTGGTTTAATTTTCACTAAATTTAAAATAAAATATCTATCAATTCATCAGCTAAACTAGCTCAAAAATATTATCCTCATGTCATCGCTAAGACTGACTTTCTCTGAAACCCTCCTCATTGATTTGTGTCTTCCATTTAATACTGAATTTAAACATCGCTCTTACAGTTATAGCTACATTATTTCATAGTCCACTTCTATTTTCCCTTTCATTTCTGAAATATATGCTTATACTATCCCTTGACACTTCATATACTTCTTTCATATTTGAAACCACTTTAGTCATGATTACATCAAAAATAAACATACTTATTCATAATAAAACCAGAACTCATAAAAATATTTCTTCTTTAGTCTTACCTAAAAAAAAATAAGTACTGTAAAGTCAAGCTGCTTTATTTCTGTTTGAGGTTGATCTGAATTTGTTTTCGTACTAACATCCCAGATTTATTCCCTGAAAGAATGGTAATTCTGAGTTAGATGAAAATATACACGTCTTTCATGATATGAATTTGGTCACAAATTTATAAACATTTTCACTCTATGAACATTTGTAATTTTTGTTATTGGATGAGATGTATGAAATGTGTTATTTCAGAGCAATCATTAAAAACTGAATTAATAAGAAGTGTAAGATTTAAGCTTCATTGGGGGAAAATTTATGCTCATGGATTGACAACTCAGAGGAATGTAAATCTTCTTTTTAAAAGAAGACAAATTTCAAATTATCCAGGGGATTGGCTGTTTTAACAAATACTGATGAGATTATCATGAATGAACAGTACTTGGTTGCATGGCATTTCATTGTGTTGAATCATTCTTTTGGATAACAAAGTCCACTGGCCATGAACAAAATTTGGCAGACTTGAAACCCAAGAGGAGCCAAAATTCTAAATAGCTAATATACTGAGTTTATAGAAATCAAAAGACCCAGATGGAACTTCAAAGTTCAGTTTAATTCAACAAACATATACCAAGGCGTCTATCATGGCCAGGCAATGCACCAAGGTAGGTAAGACATGTTCTTTCTCTCTGGAAGCAAACCATCTAGCTAGAGAGGCACATATGTAAGCAGAAAATAAATGTAATATGTATGGTAACAGAAGCATAGAAAATAAATAGAAATAGCTTTGATCATAAAATTCTAGTAACAAAATATTGTTCCATTATGTTGTTTACAGAGAAAATCTCCCGCTTTTCCTTTCCCTGTTATCCTTTTTTGAGTACATTTTTAATCTTTTCCTAAATTTATCTCAATTGAACTTTATTAAAACCAACTCTTATTATTCCGCCATAATATTTCAGGTGAAATACCTTCTATAATAAAGACATTTTTTTTTCATTTTATTTTATTTATTTCTTTTCAGTGTTCCAAAATTCATTGTTTATGCACTACATCCAGTGCTCCATGCAGTAAATGCCTTCCATAATACCCACCACCAGTCTCACCCATCCCTGCACCCACATCCCCTCCAAAACCCTTAGTTTGTTTCTCAGAGTCCAGAGTCTCTCGTTGTTGTCTCCCTCTCCGATTTCCCCCATCTCCCAATGTCCTCTGTGTTATTCTTTATGCTCCACAAGTTAAGTGAAACTGTTTGATATTTGACTCTCTGCTTGACTTAATTTTACTCAGCATAATCTCTTCTGGTCTCGCCCATGTTGATATAAATGTTGGGTATTCATCCATTCTGATGGAGGTATAATACTCCATTGTATATATGGACCATATCTTCTTTATCCATTGATCTGTTGAAGGGCACAGTTTGGTGACTGTGGCCATTGTTGCTATGAACATTGGGGTATGGGTGGCCCTTCTTTTCACTACATCTGTATCTTTGTGGTAAATACCCAGTAATGAAATTGCAGGGTCATAGTGTAGCTCTATTTTTAATTTCTTAAGGAATCTCCTAAGAAATTCCTTTTGGAAAACATTGTTTTCCAAGGTGGCTGCACCAACTTGCATTCCCATCAACAGTGTAAGCGGGTTCCCATTTCTCTATATCCCCTCCAACACTTGTTGTTTACTGTCTTGTTAATTTTGTCCATTCTAACCAGTTTAAGGTGGTATCTCAATGTGGTTTTGATTTGAATCTCCCTGATTGCTAAAGATGATGAACATTTTTTTATGTCTCTGTTAGCCATTTGTATGTCTTCTTTGGAGAAATGTCTGTTCATGAACAGATACATTTCTTCCACCACACCCGTTCATACATTTCTAACTTTTCCTTCAGCATTTAAATATCTCTTAAAATATCACAGTTCTAAGGGATGTTTCTGATCAACACTCAAGTAACATGTATGCTAGTAGGCAAGTGAATTATAAGAAAGAGGAAGGTAGCATTAAGTCAAAAGTGTTTCACTCTGTTTATTACCTTGCATTAGCAATATTGGCAGATGCTGTTGTATAGAATGTGTATGTGTCCTGGGAGTGAGACAGAAGAAAATGGGCTTATCAGGGCCACAACATTTATGCCATTCATTCTGAGTAGCAATGGGACATTCTCTCTCTTTTCCTTTCTCTAAAGGTGTGTTTATCCCATTAGGAATATATGTCTGAAGTTGCCTATCTTGGTCTTTTTTGTCTATCTATTATTGTTTCTGGCTTAAAAACTATTATCAAATTAGTACTTAAGGTCCCTGTTTTCAAATTGTATATAGCAGTTTTGTTTACTGCTGGAGTTCAGATCACTGGGGGTATGCCCACTAGGCTGAATATTTCAGGAGTTTCCAGACATAAAAATTTGAATGGAGTCACAGAAAAAGTTATCTTAAAATTAAGCATACAAGCTTGGTACAATGTCACTGTCTCATTTTTAGAAAATATAGGTGATACTGAGGAGAGAATCCTGTCTACCCCTTGCATACGTTCCTGGGCCAGGGCTTTATGACATCATGGCTGGGAATGAGAGAATAATGGAGGAAGAGAGAAGACATGAATGTAAAACCTGAAAAAATATTTTTGCTCTGTCTCCCTCTCTCTTTTTCTGTGTCTCACTGCCTTGTATGCTGTAGGGAGTGAAACAGCATGACTTTCCTAACCTTCTCTCCTCCTATGTGAAATGAATCATGGTCACAGAAGCACATTTAGAGCAGGAGCAAAACTGCAGTACTCCAAAGTCTCCCCATATAGATGATTCTGAGGCGATGGGACCTTGAACAAAAACAAAACCTTGAACGAAAATGGGACCTTTGCGGGAATCCAAAATCTTGAGGGTGAAAAGAGGTGAAGAGATATGTGGCAGACATGTACAACTCTCAGAAATCGGGAAGGCTTTAAGAAAGGTCATGTGGCTTTGGATGTTTATGTCTTAAGGGACTCTACTTCCTGTCTTAGATGAGTGTTGTTGGTGACATAGGAACTACATAAGCAATCATTGATCTTCTTTTATCTCAAAGGTACTGAATACTTATAAAATTTACTCTATAATCTCTATCAAATTGGGAAGCAAAACACGAGCCACAGTTGTCAGCACTGAGGAAGGAAGAAAGACTTGCACCTAGCCTTCAAATTATAGTCTTCAAATGATATACTCATGTACACGTGTATATTATCAATGTAGAATTTAAAAGTGGTGGCACAATATTGCTGATTGATGAAGAGTTGACTGACTAAATCTGTTACGGTTTTTCATTTTTGCATAAGTGAATGAATTTGTAGACTAAAATGGCAAGCCTGTTATTTTTATACCATTTTCATTACAGTTTGTCCCACTTTTGGAAAAAAAAAATCAGGCAATAAAGAGTTACACAATTTTAATAAGTACCAACCACTGCCTGAATTTATCTTCAAGCATCACAACTGAAATTGGAACTTTCCAGATCACTTTAAATTAAATTGATTAATAATACATCATGTCAAAATGAATTTTTCATGGTTTGGGAGCTAATGTTCTCAATTATTTAGCAATGCAAAGTGTAGGAAACTCACACACAAACAGCACACAGCAGCTGATCCGTGAACTTTCCCTTAAAACAAGATGATAAATGGCCTATTTTTCTATCATACTAGAGCAATATGTTAATTTTTTCTACTCTGAAACCATTTGCTCTCCAGGAAACCAAATCAGGACATGCACTGTGGTTTCAAAATGTAATAATAATAAAAATTTTTATAATATTAAAAAAATATATATCTCAGCCCTGACTCTGTGTAAAAGGAGAAGGTGTCATTTAATTAACAAATACTTTAGGCATGTTACCTTATGTCTTTTGAGTTACATTTCCCTAATCATTTCAACCCCATCATCCATTATAATGGAAATATAAATTCTTAGTGTTAAGTGTCTTTGAAACTATTATATGGTTCTATGCTTTTATTTAACTCTGATATATCTTTCTTGTTTTTGTGGGAAAAGAATGTTTGCATTAAAAGGCATTAAAAATAAAGAGTATGTCATTTATATCTTGAGGATTATATTTATTATATTTAGTATTGATTAAAACTCACTTTAAAAAGTTTACGTTTTTAAAATAACAAAATTATTCAAATCTTTCAAGATGACAACTTTTCAATACTAGTTTTTGCCATTTCCTGAATCAGAGAGCACTAGGATGTTGATTTCCTCTACAGGCAAGCATTTTAGTGTACTGATTTATAGTACCACAAGGTACTAAGTACCATGAAGCCTTAAATAGCTTTAAACAAAGTGATCTGACAGGCAGTTTAGACGAAGGCATCCAAAGATACTGTTAAATATCTCATCATCACATGGCCTATCATTGTCTACTCTCTCAACCTTCTCTCTTGCTTCTCCTTTGTTTGCTTTGATGGGAATCACATGATTGTGATGATATAAAGTTTGAATCGTCAATTTTCTACAGAATATTATGAGCCATAATATAAAAACTTGCATTATATAGTGTTTATTTTTTTCAGCCTTATTGTATAATTGACAAAATTGTATAAAACATGATGATTTTATATACGTGTATATTGTAAAATCATTATGTTAATTAACAGTCAGGTTAATTAATACATTCATCACCTCACATAGTTAACTTTCATGTATATGTGTTGGTGAGAACATTTAATAGCTATTTTTTTTTAGCAAATTTCATGTGTATGATACAGTGTTATTAACTATAGTCACTATGCTGTACATTACATTCTGAGAACATATTCATCTTACAACAAAGTTTATATCTTTTTACCAACATCTCCGCATTTTCCATACCCACCTATCCCCTGACCCACCATTCTATTGTCTGTTTTGCTGAGTTTGACAGTTTCTATCTCTTTCTTTAGAGTTCACATACAAATGATGCCATACAGTTTTTGTCTTTCTCTGTCTGGCTTATTTTACTTATCATAATGTCCTCCAGTTTCATTCATGTTAGGACACATGTCAGGCTTTCTGTATTAAGACTGAATACTATTCTATTTTGTATATATAATACCACGTTTCCTTTATCCATTCATCTGTGGACAGACACGTAGGTCATTTCTACATCTTGGATATTGTGAACAATGCTGCAGTGAACATGGAAGTGCATATAACTTTTTTGAGATACTGATTTTGGATCCTTCAGATATATACCCAGATGTGGAATTGCTGGATCATCTGAGTAGTTCTATATTTTCAAATTTATTTTAAGGAACCTGCACTCTCTTTTGTACTGTAACTGCACCAGTTTATATTACCACCATTAAAGTACAAGGGATGATTTTTCTCCATAGTCTCACCAACATCTGTTATCCTGTTCCTTTTTAATAATGACCATCCAAACATGAAGTGATAGCTCATTGTGGTTTTGATTTGCATTTCTCTGATAATTTCTGATGTTAACTACCTTTCCTGTATTTGCTGGCCATTTGTATATCTTCTTTGGAAATATGTTTACTCAGGTCCTTTGTATATTATTTGACTTTTTGGTATTGAGGTTTCTGAGGTTTTTAAAATATACTTTAGTAATTAACCCCTTTTCAGATATACGATTTACAAATATTTTCTCCCTTCTGTAGATTGCCTTTTTTATTTTGTTGATTGTTTCTTTTGCTGTGCAGAAGTGGGTTGTTTTGCTTTGGTTTGTTTTTTAGTCCCACTATACTGAATGTTTGGTGTTATGTCCAAAAATCACTGGAGTAACCAATGCAAGGAAATATTTTCTCTATGTTTTCCTCTAGGTATTTTACAATTTTGAGTCCTACATTTAAGTATTTAATCCATTTTGAGTTAATTTTTGTGAGTGGGGTAAGGTATGGGATTGGTTTCACTATTTTGCATGCGGATATCTAGTTTTCTCAACATCATTTATGCAAGAGACTGTTCTATTGAAGACACACACACCCTTTGTGTGTTCTTGGCACTCTTGTTAAAGATTAGTCGGCCATATATGTCTATGTTTATTTCTGGGCTCTCTGTTCTTTTCCATCAGCCTATGTGCCTGTTTTAATAACAGTACCATCCTGTTTTTATTACTATAGCTTTGTAATGTAGTTTGAAATCTGGAAGTGTGATGCCCTCAGCTCTGTCCTTCTTTCTCAAGATGACTTTAGCTATTTGGGACTTTTGTGGTTCCACACAAATTTTAGAATATTTCTTTTAGTCATGTGGAAAATCCCATTGGAATTTTGTTTTTAAAGATTTTATTTATTTACTTGACAGACAGAGATCACAAGTTGGCAGAGAGGCAGACAGAGAGAGAGAGTGGGGAGTAGGCTCCATGCTGAGCAGAGAGCCTGATGCGGGGCTCAATCCCAGGACGCTGGGATCATGACCTGAGCCAAAGGCAGAGGCTTTAACCCACTGAGCCACCCAGGCGCCCCTCCCATTGGAATTCTGATAGTAATTGCATTGAATTTGTAGATCACTTTATGTAGTATGGTCATTTTAACAATGTTAATTATTTTGATCCAAGAGCAAAAGATATCTTTCTATTAATTTGCATCTTCTTCGGTTTCTTTAACCAATGTCTCATTACCACCTTGGTTAAATTTATTCCTAAGTGGGTTTTTTTTTTTTTTTTTTATGCCATTAAGAATGGGATTGATTTCTTAATTTCTCTTCCAAATAGTTGTTAGTAGACAGAAATTTAATTGATTTTGTATGTTTATTTTGTATTCTGCAACTTCACTAAATTCATTTATTCGTTCTAACACTCTTCTGTGAAGTCTTTAGGATTTTCTCCATAAAATATCATATTATCCACAAGCAAAGACAATTTTATTCTTCCTTTCAAATTTGGATATCTTTGATTTCTTTTCCTTAACTAACTACTCTCAGTATGACTTCCAGCACTATGTTGGCTAGTGACAGTGGCATTCTTTTATTTTTCCTGACCTTATAAGAAAAGCTTTTAGCTTTTCACCATTGAGTGTGATGTTAGTTGTGGGCTTGTCATATATGACTTTATTATGTTGAGGTATATTCCTTCTAAACTTAATTATTGAGAGCTTTTATCATTAAAAGATGTTGAGTTTTGACAAATGTTTTTCCTGTGTCTATTGAGCTGATCATATGATTTTTAACCTTCATTCTGTTAATTTGATATAGCACATTTATTGGTTTGCACAGTAGAACCCTTGGGGATAAATCCAACTTATTCATGGTATGTGATCCTTTTAATTGACTTAAATTTAGTTTGCTGGTATTTTGTTGAGGAGTTTTGCATCTATGTTTATCAGGGATACAGGCCTGTAATTTTTTTTTCTTTTCATTGCAGTGTTCTTATCTGACTTTGGCATCAGGGTAACGCTGTCCCCATAAAAATGAGGTGAAAGTATTTCCTCTTCTTCAATGTTTTGGAAGACTTTGAGAAGGATTGGCATTCATTTGTCTGTAAATGTTTGATGAAATTTATCAGTGAAGCCATCAGGACCTTGATTTTTTATTACTAAATCAATTTTCTTACTAAAGTCAATTCAAACTTTGTATTTTTTCATGATTCAGTATTGATAGGTTATACAGTTCTAGGAATTATCCATTTTTTCCAGGCTATTCAATTGGTAGGCATATAATTGTTCATAGTCTTTTATGATCCTTTGTATTTCTATTATTAATTATAATGTCTCTTCTTTTATTTCATTTCTGATTTTATTTTTACAGTGCTTAAATCTTCATAATAACTTTAAAAAGCAAGTTACTAAAAAATATCCAGGTTAACATTAATTTTATAGGAATATAAAAAATCAGTTTTATAGCTAAAATTAGAAAAAAAATAGTTAATTAGAATTGATCTTACTGTTCTGGCAATTCAGTAATCAAAACAAGCTATCATCATAAACATGAAATGCTATCTAGATTTGAGTTGTTCTTTTCATATAATCATTATAGATGGTAGAACCAGAAATGACTAGAGGATAAAAGCCTTTCTGCTTGGAATGGATGTAAGTTCACTACCACACGTTGTAAAAATAACATCATCAGAAAAGTGCCTTAGAAATCATTTAACTCAATCTTCTCATAGAACATTTAAGAACACTCTGACTTAAAAGAATTTAGGTGCCTTGCCCCAGGCCATGTTGTTAGCTGAAAAGCCAGGCATACAACAGAGATTTAATGACTCTTTGTATGGAGTTCATACCAGAACATCATTTTGCTATTCTGAATCTACTCTGTCAGTGTTTGAGGGAATTAAGAATATGAAAGGAAAAATGCAACAGAAGAAATGAACAAAGATCAAATTTGACCAGGGTTTGTAGTTACAGAGTTAAAAGTAAAATGAGTATCTCTGATTCCAGTTCCATATGCTTTCTCTTTACAAGAAGTTCAGTTAAGGTATTAAGAAAAGACAACAACAACAAAAAAATGATTGACTTTAAGGGTTGAAAATAAAAGAGGAGTTTATTTAAATCACTGTGAAAAGGACAGTAATAATATGAACAAGTCACAAATGGTCAGGATATAGTACAAGTCATCACATTGGAAAGATGGCCACAGACAATAAAATTCCCAAGCAGAAGACAAAAATGAAATTCACATGGACTATTTTCTGCAAGTCCGAACGCTTAAGTTCAAAAAGATAGCGAGGTGATAAAGGACCTCAAGTGAAGTTTGTTCTTGTCTACACCAGAAGGGTGTGGTTTTCCTGTAACTCCCATTAATTAGTTACAAAAAGTCAAATTTTTTACAAGGATGTGTTTTCTAGCACATATCAGGCTAAAATGATCTTCAAACCAAACTGAGTCATGTAAAATATTTAAATTCTCAAATTAAAAAAAAAATCACATCTATGTATAGCTCGTTTAGTTAAAAATATACGTAAGGAGATTTCAAATCAGTTTTGTCAATTGTTTATTGAGTTACTTTGTAGATCCTATTAGTTAGTTACCTAGTTAACTGATAAAAGAAAAATTCATGAACTAGAATTATTTCAGTTATTCTTCATAGGTGCTGTAACTCTCTGCAGTACAATTATCTTTCTTTATGAGAACTAAGAATGATCAAAATACCAGTGCAACTATATTTAAACCACATTTCCCAGTTCATATATGTAATAAGGAAGTGAATATAAATTTTTTTCCAATTTTCTTTCCCTGACTCCATGCATTTTGTTTTGTAGACCTTAATGAAAGCAGGTTTAATAGGAGTGGTAAGTATATGTGCTAAGAAATATGTTACCAAATGCTACACTGTAGGTTACTTGTGTATTTTCTGGGCCCCCATCCCCATTACTTCCATCAAATACTTCCACCAAATCTATGGTTTGGAAGAAAATGAGAACCTAGAAAACCTGAAATACGAGCAGTAACCACAGGGAAACTATGTTTTGACTCACTGTTGGCATGAACACAAATGACAGTATGATGTTAATGGACAGTTGCATATATCTGTGTACATTTAAATACGTCTCTTTCCAAATTAATATAAACACCAATGGAACTGGGTTGCCAACACATTTTTTTAAAGATTTTATTTAAATTCCAGTTGTTTAATAGACAGTGTAATATTAGTTTCAGGTGTACAATATAGTGATTCAACACTTCCATACAGTATCCAGTGTTCATCACAAGTGTCCTCCTTAATCCCTATAACCTGTTGAACCCATCTTCCCATCCATCTCCCCTCTGGTAACCATCAGTTTGTTCCTATAGTTTAGAGTCTGTTTTCTGATCTTCCTCCCTCTCTATTTTTTCCCTTTGCTCATGTGTTTTGGTTCCGAAAGTTCACATACATGTGAAATCATATGGTATTTGTCTTTCTCTAACTCAATTATTTATCTTAGCATTATACTCTCCATCTATATTGCTGCAAATGGCAAGATTTCATTCTTTTTAATGGCTAAGTAATATCCAACTGTGTGGGGCGCCTGGGTGGCTCAGTGGGTTAAGCCGTTGCCTTCCGCTCAGGTCATGATCTCAGGGTGCTGGGATTCAGTCCCGCATCGGGCTTTCTGCTCAGCAGGGAGCCTGCTTCCTCCTCTCTTTCTCTGCCTGCCTCTCTGCCTACTTGTGATCTCTCTCTGTCAAATAAATAAATAAAATCTTTAAAAAAAACTATTAAAAAATATCCAACTGTGTGCACGCGTGCAAGTGCACACACACACACACATGCACATCCCCCACATCTTCTTTATCCATTCATCTGTCCATGGACATTTGGATTGTTTCCATAATTTGCCTATTGTAAATAATGTTGCTACAAACATTGGGTTGCATATATCCCTTTGAATTTGTGTTTTTGTATCCTTTGGGTAAATACTGAGTTGTGCAATTGTTGAATCATACTGTAGTTCTATTTTTAACTTTTTGAGGACCCTCTATACTGTTTTCTAGAGTGACTGCACCCATTTGCATTCCCACCAACAGCGCAAGAGGGTTCCTTTCTTCAGATCTTCAGCAACACCTGTTGATTCTCATGTTGTTGATTTTAGCCTTCTGACAAATGTGAGGTGATACCTCATTGTAGTTTTGATTTGCATTTCCCTGGTGATAGTAATGTTGAGCATCTTTTCATGTGTCTGTTGGCCATCTGTATGCATGTCCTCTGCCCACTTTTTAATTGATTCATTTTTGGGGTGTTGAGTTTTTAAGTTCTTTACATATTTTGTATACCAATGCTTTATCAGCTATGTCATTTGTACTTATAGCCTCTTATTCTGTAGGTAGCCTTTTAGTTCTATTGATTGTTTCCTTCACTGTGTAGAAGCTTTTTATTTTGATAAGTGCCACTACTTTATTTTTGCTTTTGTTTCTCTTGCCTCAGAAGACATATTTAGAAAGAAGTTGCTATGGTGGATGTCAAAGAAGTTACTTCCTGTATTTTAAGACTTTTATGGTTTCAGTTCTCACATTTAGGTTTTTAATCTATTTTGAATTCATTTTTGTGCATGTTGTAAGAAAGTGGTCCAGTTTCTGGACCAGTTTCTGATCTTTGTGCATGTTGCTGTCCAGTTTTTCCTACATCATTCATTGAAGAGACTGTCTTTTTCCCATTGGATATTCTTTTCTGCTTTGTGGAAGATGAGATTAATTGACCTTATATTTGTGGATTCATTTCTGTGTTTTCTATTCTGATCCATTGATCTAAGTGTCTATTTTTGTGCCAGTACTTAACTGGCCCGCAGTGAAAACAGGTGAAGGTGATTTGTTTTATTAACTGAACTACTTTTTTATCCAGGGCAATCAAGATCTAAATGAACTATCTGTGTAGGTCTTTGATCCACAAAAGAAGCTGTAAAATCTAGATCACATAGTACTACAGTGATAAGGATTTATTTTCTCAGTCTATTGAGGAAAAAGTTGTACATTGTGTCCCCACCCCCACCCCTTGGTGAAAGTAGAAAACATGATGTTCTTAAGGTCAAATGCATCAAGGCGATTTAGCCTCGTATTTTATTAATGTTAATGGGAATCATGTAGCTAAATCCTGGCAAATTGTACTGAATAGCTACTTCCAATATTACATGATTATATTCATTATGGGATGTTCATTTGATATTCAGTGTGGAACAACTAATTCTAATGGGTTTTTTTTTTGTTGTTTTAATAATAGTGATATATCAGCAGGTGAAAAGGCCTTTGCATTTGGAATCAAGAAAACACCCTAATCAGTAGTTAAATTAACCATTCCTCTATGATCTTACCTGTAACTCTCTAGACCATATACAGTTTCTATTTTAGTATATTATTAAAAGATTCATCTAGTGATAGGAAATAAGATAAATACTTAAAATACTGCCTCTCTGAAGAATTCATTATTTTATTTAAGAAAAATTACCATAGTTGATTTTACACCATGTCAGTCATTTATTATTTGACCTTTTTGAGAAACCTTTGAATATATCATTATGCTACTAACAATGCAATTACTATCCATTTAATCAGTGGTAGTTAGAAAAGGTCTAACTGCATGTAGAAGTAAAGCGCTAACCTAATGTATTTAAATAATGTGTTTAGATGATGCCAACATTGTTACACTTCTGTATATAATGTTAGTCTAAAAAGTTGAAAACAAAACCTAATTTACTGGTGATATTTCTTAGTAGATAGATTGCTCTAACACATTCAGAACAAGACTTAGTACTAAAGATGGCTATATTCACTAATAGAGGAGTATAGACACATGCACACATATAACATATAGATTATCTGACATTTTATGTCAATATTAAAATCTCAATATTTCTTATTAATCAGCTAGGAAGAATATGCTTCAATCAATTCTATTTTTATCTAGATAATTCCAACTACTTTCAAATTAAATAATTTCTTCTATTTCCCATTTTTTCAAACAGATTAGTACCAATTATAATGAATAGAACCCATTTCCTGTTTAGAAGGGCTGAATCAGAATTATTTTATATCTGTACAGAAAATTATCATTCCATTTCATGTGTTTAAATATATAAAAGCTATCAGCAATGAATAAAGGATGTTCCATATGTGTAAGGAGCAGGGAAATGGCAATAAATAGTTTGTTCCCAATTCCTGGAGTTGGTCAAGAAATTCATGCTGATATTTAATAGCACTTACTAGCAGGAAAGCAGTGAGATTATTGGAGGCATCAATAGTTTCACAGCAAATCTAAGTATAAAACATCGATTAAATTGATGAATGTCTTCCAACTGAAGGGATAAATACCAACTTTAAGAAAATATTGTAACAAATAAATCTAGCATTGTTTTAACCTTACCTATATTTGGGTATTTATTTATACTTTGGTTGTAATAATAAGTGAACATTTCCTATGAGAGACTTAACAGACAGCAATGTTTAGGTGAATAGCAGCCTATATTCTGCAGTGAATTTTGTGTTCATTCAACTATAGTTGCTGAGAACAAGAGCCAAAAGAAAGTTCAATATGTCCACTGAATACATTAATTATTTTTTACTACATTTCAAACAGACTGTATTTCCAGTGATACTGGTTTTTGACTATTCTTTACTTCCATTAAAAGCATGTGTAAAGGGCACCTGGGCTCAGTGGGTTAAGCCTTTGCTTTACACTCAGGTGATAATCTCACGGTCCTGGGATAGAGCCCTGAATCTGACTCTCTGCTCAGTGGGGAGCCTGCTTCCCCTTCTTTCTCTGTCTGCCTCTCTGCCTACTTGTGACCTCTCTCTCCCTCTGTCAAATAATTAAATAAAATTAAAAAAAAAAAAAAAAAGCTTGTGTAAAGGGGTGTCTGGATGACTTAATGGGTTAAGCCTGGGCTTTTGGCTCAGGTCATGATCTCAGGGTCCTGGGATCAAGCCCTGCATCGGGAATCTCTGCTCAGCAGGGAGCCTGCTTCCTCTCTCTCTCTCTCTTTTTCTCTTTCTCTCTCTCTGTCTGCCTCTCTGCCTGCTTGTGATCTCTGTCTGTCAAATAAATAAATAAAATCTTAAAAAAAAAAAGGCATGTGTAAAAAAAATAAAGAAAAAAAGAAAAAAAAAAACATGTGTAATGTGAAATAGGAAGAGGTTAGGCAGGTAGAGAATGAGGGAATTATTAAAAAATGCTGACTAGTAGTTTTGTATGTCACTCATCAGACCTGAAATCCAGATTATCATATTGTAACTTGTATTAATATGGTGAATATTACTTTTATCTCAAAGAAACACTGGTTTTTCAATGCTAGGTGGATCTTGGAAATACTTAAAGAACGTCTATCTTAGATATACTCATACCCACATCTCACTCCTAACCTATTGATTCGGCTCTTAGTCGGGGGGAGCATGTATGGTGTGTCCATCTTCATCACTGAAAAGTTCCACCAGTAGTTTTGATGTTCACAACAAGAATTCTAGAGTGGATGCAATATCCCTTATAGAGAGTGAGATAATGGGACCTGAGGGAGTTTAAATATCATCGGTAGTTACTAGAAAACAAGATTTAGTGTGTTCTTCAAAACAATGTGTTTCCTCAGTAATCCATCTATGCAATGTTCTTCTGAACAAAAGGTATGGGACTGGAATAGGTATGAATAGTCCTGAAAGACAAGTTTGCCTGATTGTTGCTGTGAGAATCATACTTAGTCCACAATTTTTACATTGTCTCTGCATAAAATTATGATGATCCTTCTAAAGTTTCTTTTTGTCTTCTTTTTCTGCCAGTTCTTCATATTCCTATGTCTTGCTTCCTGTTATGTGTAAAGAGAACACCCAAAAGTTCCAGTTTATATATTTAAATACCTGTTGATGTGATAGGCCAATAGGTGTAACTGTGGATTGCAAATAAAGGGAATATATATTGTAGAACAATCTTTTTATAGGATTACTCTTAGTTTTCTTCAGTGGTTCCCACTGTCCATTGTCCACTCTTGCCTCTCCAAAATGTACAATTTTGTGATAGCTTCCTAGTAAAATGTTGTGTATCTTGGCTTCAGACTCTTATTTAATCAGGTTTAGATCAGGATTTAGACTCAAATTTATCTTGAGAGAATGACTGAAAGAGAATATAGATGAACTGAAGTATTTCTATGTAAGCAGGTAGACCCAGGCCTCACGCAGGTCACTAGAGTTCTATATTAAACAGTGAATCAACCTCTCAACAAAGATTAAAAACTACTTGCATGTTTGATCTGAATTAACCTTTCAGGTCACTGGGGTACCATTTAGTAAATTGCATTGTCTCTTTGTAAATGGGATCAAGGCTATAAAAGAGTTGTTTCATCTAACTTATGAAATAAATTTACTTATGTGCATTAGTCAGGGAATCAGAAACATGCCTAAAATTATTAATAGCAAAGTGATGAGAGAGTTTATGTAGAAATGATTTTTTCCCCCAAATGCTTTGACACTGCAAATCTTTTTAAAATAAAAATGAATCGAAATGTGGAAGTAGAAAAGACAACTTTAGTCAACCCACTCATGAAGTCTGGTTTTGAAAGGGAGGAGAAAGGAGTGGTTATATAGCTCAGAGGTCAAGGTAAGAAAAAGGTGAGGTTTCTTTGAAAGTGAAGACACAAAGAAAAGGTCTGTGAAAGAAAGGGGAGAATAAGCACAAGAGGATACCTAAGGATGTGAAAGGAGATAAAATCTTGCGAATGTGAAGGAAGATATCCTTACAACATTGGCCATGTCTCCCACTGCAGCAAAAGAGAAAGTAAAATGAATAGAACAGTAACAACTGCAGGTAAGCATGTAGGTTTGGCCACAGAGTGAGGAGGTTACCATCTAATTCCTTCTATTTTCTCTGTAAAAACTTAAGGTGGCACTTAGCAAGTTGAAAGGAACAGGGAGAAGATGAAATAGAATACTTTCCGCAGAAGAGCAGTGGCCGAAGAGGAAAACAGAACTGCCATGAACCAAGGCAAACCTAGCTCGTGGGGGAGATCCTCCAGTTATGGGGCTAGAATATTCAGTTATATTTTTCTGCAGTTGCCCTCAGCAGCGAGGATGTCATGTGTCAAAGGCATATAGCTGATATTGCCTGATGAATGAGATAGAAAGATAATATGAGAAAAGAAATGTGAGGCTATTTGTATGAAAGCAGCTGACTTTAAGATGGCAGAAAAGATGTAGAGATAAAACTGGGTTATTGTGGGAAAGGAATAAATAGATGTGATAAATTGGAAAACAAGAGAGAGTGAGGTAACTGAGTAAGAGAAATGGACAGAGAGGAGTTGATGACCAGATGATTAAATGTTTTTTGTTCAAAATTATATAAGCAGAGAATTCCTGAGCAATGACATGTTATAGTCTTAAGGAGGAGTGGAAATGGAAGTGAGTGGAAATAAATTCACTGAATGTGAGTCAAGGAGTTGATATGCTAGGGCTTGTGGATATCTGTCCATGGGGATTTTGAAGTCTCCTAAAATGATAGCAGGATGTGATATGGAAAATAACATTGTGAACCAGGAATTAAAGTGTCCAGTTAATGAAAGGACAAGTCTAAAGATTCCATAGATCTCAATGAACTCAATGGTAAAGATAGACCAGGTATATGGCATTAGCCTCAATGGATCTGCACTTTCTTTCAATGATAGAGGTACAAAGCTTTTTTTTTTTTTTTAGTTTTTTTTATTTATATATTTGAGAGAGAGAGAGTAAGTGAGAGACAGAGCACAGGAGCAAGGGGAGAGAGAGAGAGAAGCAGACTCCCCTGCTGAGCATGGAGCCCGACGAAGGGGTTCATCCCAGGTTCCTGAGATCATGACCTGAACCGAAGGCAGCTGCTTAAGTGACTGAGCCATCTAGGCACCCTTGTACAATGGCTTTAAATAGCATTGTCAAATTAAGAGGAGAAATACCTAATTTCCTGTTCTTCAAATACTTAAAGTACAAACTGATTTAAAAACTAGCAAACAAAAAATCCCTATCGTGTGATCTTTATTAGCTATTTTCCAAGTAATGCATTATGAACTCTAGGTTTTTAATAAGTATTTGTTAGACTAGGTAAAAAGGCAGCCCTCCCTGACATTAAAGGAAGACAGAGATTAATCAATCCACTTTGAGACGATGGAGACACCTGGAGCAGTAGACTTTGACTTGACATCCAAGGGCCTCCAAAGAGCTCCTGAACAGAGGTCATGCAGTTGTGATCTTGGGCATAAAAGATTACGCTTCTATTTTCATTGCTGTAGTATCTAGCCTTGTCTTCACTTAAGAATATAGGCAACAAACCACAGTTGTTAGCAATATCTGTACCTTCATTACCAACAGAAATCATGATACTTTTATATTACCTTAATGATATGTAAAAATATCATTCAATATACATAACAGTTATAAATCATATGAACAATTTTCATTCATGTTCATCAAGATTTTAAAGTTGCCATAGTTATTAGGTTTGCCAATAGATCTTAATCTTTAATGTGTGACTAACAAAGTATATATATATATATATATATATATATATATATATATATTTATATTAATTTATTGATATGATAATTCTGTTCTAGTATATTAAATATGTTCTGTGAAGTAGCCCGAAGGTGTACATAGCACAGTCACTTGCACTAAGAATGTGGTAAAAATATCCTAGCCACCTAGGATCATTTCTGGAATTTTTCTGCTCTCTTAGCCCAACCAGGCATACCACTAGCTTTGGACTTTTTTTAAATTAATAACACAACCTAGTTCCTGCATAATCTTGGCTCCTTCTACTTCCACAAGTTTGTTCTCATCTTCTCTCCACTCTGTGTCTCAACCACAGGGAGATTCTTTTTAATACATGCGTGAACCATGCTTTATTATTATTATTATTATTATTATTATTTTAGTCCTTGGGCCTTTCTACTTGCTGTTTAATTTGCCTAAAATAGAATTTCATCCTTTTATCTCACCATCACCTCTTTACCTAGTTAATGGTATTTAGCATCCTGATTCTTCCAAACAAAGTAAGACACTCCACTTAACAAAATTTAGGACCAAATGGGACACATGTATACTAAAAATATTTATTACTTATATGAAGTTCAAAGTTAACTGGAAGGCTTTGTATTTTTACTTACTCCATCTACCAACCTATGCTAACCTTTTAAACCATTTTCTCACTTGTAACTATTTCTCTTTCTGCTAATCTGAAGCTCTGTGATGCAGGGAATATATATCCCTGTTCACTATGATGTCCCCAATGCAAGTAGTAGTCACTCCCAAAGTTAAGGTAACTAATTCATAAACTACACTCTGTGTTTAAAGTATCAGTTTCTGCTGCTGGCTGTCCTAATAGACTGTGAGTTTCTTAAGGACAGAGATCTTCTTTGTACCCAAAGCCAAAGCCCAGTGTCTGTAACAGAGTAGACATCCAAAAACTGTTTTAAATAGAACCAAATTCTCTTATTTCCTTTAAAGCCAGTGAAATTCCCTTGAAATTCCCAATTTCTCCATTCCCTTGAAAGTAAAGGAATGTTTGTAAGGTGTTAAGCCTATCTTATCTGAGAATAAAAGGCTTGAAATTAGAAGAGAGATGTTAAGCAAGTATATGTTTTAGGGCTCCGTTTCCCTATATAGCATCAACTCTTTGGATGATATTAAGATACTTACTGATTTATCTCTCTTTCTTTTAATTATTTTGTACAAAAAGTACAAAGGTGAAAAAGTATGAAGATTGCCAGTGTCAGTTTATACATGCATGTGGATGTTAACACTGTTGTAACGTAGGTGGGAAGGGTCTAAACGTTTGTGGATAAAAAGAAATGAGGGGTGAATCAGATTTCTGAAAAAGTTTGGAAGACTATTAAGTGCAAGCTGTCAAGGACCTGTAGCACTGACAAATGTTCTCTCAGTACTTGAATGGTACCACTTTGACAGTATCCATTCCAGAGTAGATGACATCTGAAGTGCCTTCTAGCTCTAAAATCAAATGGACCTTTGCCAAGACTACACAATAGGTAAATGGTAGTCTCTTCAACAAGTGGTGGTGGTACTGGGACAGCTGGATAGCTACATACAAAAACTTAAAAAAACAAAGAAAGAAAGAAGAAAAGAAAGAAAGAAATTGAACCCTTATCTTACACCATATATAACCACCAATTTAATATGGATTAAAAACGATAAAACTCTTAGAAGAAAACATTGGGGAAATCTTCATGATCCTGGGCTTGACAATAATATAATTTTTATGACACCAAAAGCATAGGTAACAAAAACAAAAAATATAAACCAGTGAGCTACAGCACCCTAAAAAGTTCTACAGAGCAAAAGAAACAATCAAGTGAGTGAAAGGCAACCTACAGAATCGGAGGAAATGTTTGCATCATGTATCGAAGGGGTTTAATCCCCCAAATACATAAACTCTTACAATCCAGAGCAAAAAAACCAAATGACCCCCTTTAAAAAGGGTAAAGGATCTGAGTAAACATGTTCTCCAAAGAACACATACGAATGGTCAACAGGTGTATGAAAAGGTGTTCAACATTCTGAATCATCAAGGAAATGTAAACCAGAATGACAATGACATATCCCTTCACACCTGTCAGGGTAGCTATATATGTAAATCATAAATTATACATTATAAATTAATATATATGTAGCTATCCTGGCTAGTGTTAATTAATTATAATTAATATAGTATACTTAATCAACATAATAAATTATATACAAACACATGTAGCATACAATTAATATAATTATGATAATTATACTATATCCATTAAATTATATATATGTGTGTATGTGTGTGTGTGTATACTGAATAAATAAATACATTTAAAAGACAACCATATTTTGAGTATGTGGAGAAATTGGAACTCCTGCACACTGCTGGTAGGAATGAAAAATAGTGCAGTCACCATGGAAAATGCTATGGAGGCTCCTCAAAAAATTAAAATTAGAACTACCATCTGATCCCCAAATTCCATTGTGGTATTTATCCAAAATAAATGAAATCAAGATCTCAAAGAGGTATTAGCACTCCCATTTTCATTGCAATTCACAATAGCCAAGATATGGAATCAAGCTAAATTGAGAGATAAATGTGGTGTTTATACAATGGAATACTATTTTAATTTAGAAAAGAAAGAAATTCTGCATTATGCAAAACCATGGAGGAACCTTGAGGACATCATGGTAAGAGAAGTAAGCCAAAGAAAGACAAGTATCTGCAGGTTTCCAGGCCCTAGGAAGAAGGGGGAAATGGTAATTACTAACCCATGGCTTAATGTTTTGGTTAAGCAAGATGAATATGCTTTAAAGACAGGCCGTATAGTGTTGTACCTGTAGTCAACAGTAATGCCGTCTACGCCTAAAATTGGTCAAGAGTGTAGATCCCATGTTTAGTGTCCTTACAGTGGTGAAAATTTTTAAAAGCAAACGTGCCTCAGATGTAAAGTATATCCACAGTTAAGAAATCAGAAGAGGAGCCAGCAAATGAAATAGGAAGTATTCAGAAATTTCAAAAAGGTTCCTGGGAAGTTACAACTCTGTGGAAATATGGAAGGAATACAGAAATGATCAACAGAGAGAGATTCCCTGCAGAGTTCCTAAATAGTAAGGAAAAAATGTGTATTGGACTTTAAAAAATAGGAAGTAATCTTTAAGTTAAGAATGAAGCATCTAATGTAATTCAGAGGATTTTAGAGTCTAAGAGGAAACTATGGGAGAGTGGGAAGAAGATCAGATAATGGGGAAGATTATTATTGTTTCTTTCACTTTTTTTTTTAATGATAAAATTGAATTTGTTTGTAGTTGCAGGATTAGATGAGTAGATTTCCAAGTAAGGAAAACTGAAGATAGTAGCTATAGAAGACGTGAGTTGGAAGGAAAACTCTCAGGGAAATATGAGACTCATGGTTTCGAAATCTTGATTGTATAGAGGTAAAGAGAAATCTCTGAAATGCAATAGAATGCTAAAAGGATTCATACCCAGTGATCTATAATAAAATATAAAACAGTCCATACTCAGTGATAAAGTGTTGCTGTATGATGTTGTAATGATGTTCATATTAAAAAGCTGGGGTTGAGAAGATAGAAGGGAAAATGCAGCTCAACGGAGAAGATAGGCGTGGCATTTATCAAATCGTTTATTTAACAACCCGCCCTCATGTACGCACACAAGCTCAGATATGGTGTCCTGCTCATATATATTTTCCCATCACCCAGCTATTATTCTATACTCTCAGCCTGATTGTACTATTCAAAATTCATCAATGAGCATTAGCACATCATATGCAAATGCCCTTAACAATGCATGCTCTACATGAGGAGCCTCTGCTACATGTGGGTTTTGTTTTGTTTTAATCAGGGGCCATTTTCACTACCGCGTTCTCACTTTCTGACATTTATTATGCATTCTGGTCAACAGTTTTGACCTTTAAGGCCTAACAAATGTGTGCAACTGGTAGTGCTAGAAACCACAGAGGCAGGGGAAGGAGAAAATATCATGCTGGGTGTAAACATGATAAAACTAACATGGAAGTGCTCTCAAAGAAATGGTTAAGAAGAAAGGTGATAATGAACAGAGGGGTAGAACAGTATATATACTTTAAATTTTGAAGCTTACTGCAGATATAAGAACAGTGAAGAAGAGTTATCAGAAATATACCCATCGTTACAAAAACCTATGTCCTGAGTTAAGTTCTGATTTCAGGAGGTTTGAAGGAGATAGGTGAGCAATTCCCAATTGTGATGTCAGAAAGATATTTCAATAGACTATCTGTACTCTAAAAGGAGAAAGTATGTTTTATCAAAGCAATCCACATAATCAGTAATGGTAAACAATACTTTTTTCTGCCATCCATGAGTTAATGTCAGTGCTTATTATAGTTATTACACTTACGTTATATTATCAAATTATTACAAATTATTATTGTCAAATTATTACACTTACGTTATATCTTTTTTCAAAGTAATCAGATTTAAAGCTGTCTTTTAAAATGATAGGTTTCTCTTTTAGATTCCACCCAAGAATCTGGCTTTTAGGTAAATATCTTAGCATAAATTCAGTTTCACTAGTTTTATACGCTGCAAGCCTAACCTTGACTGTAGAATATTTTACTTTTGTCTTTAGAATTTTTAGGTTTAAAAAATATGTATTCTCTACTTTAGGGAAATGAGGATGCACTATTTCCATTAAATTTATTTGAGTTTATAATTAGTTTTAACGCTATGAGAATGCTTTTTTTCTCAGTTTATGTTTATGTAGAAATTAAGAAAGCAGGTGGTGTTTCTGCTTCAGTAGTCTGTGTCTATTCAGCAGAAAATATTAAAATATAGAAGGCCTTATAATTCCCATCTGCCCAAATACCTGTGTTTCTGTCCTTCCCATAGGTTTCAGAAATTAACACTTAACACTTTTATAATGCATCCACACCATAAGGACAGTCATAAAAAGCATGATTGCTTAACCCTGTGGACTCCTTCAAAAGAAAAATCAGAATGGAATCATTATATTGTATATTTTCATATTGGGAAAAATGATTTCAAAGAAGTTCTCAGGAATTCCAAAAGAAAGTTTTGGAATAAACTCTGAATGGTTAAAACAATCACCAGGACTTGTTCATTTACTTGGGATGATTATACAGTTTTTCACTGAGGGGAGGAGAGGAAATAAATACTTTTTAGATTCATAATATTATAAAAATGCTTTAGTTCTTAGAGTTGAGTTTTTGCTTCTCTAACACTGCTATTCTAATTCTATCTTCTGACAGAAACACAAAATAACTCATTACAGTTTTGGTTTATTTTCATTTGATTCCTAAGAACATAAAATTTCCAATAAAAAGTTTATACATTAGACTATGATTCCCTTTTGACTACTAGTATTAGTGGGTAGAAAAGACATGGATAGAAATTTGGGATTAACATTCTTTTGAGCTAAGTCAAATGATAGTAATGGTGAGGGAAACGTCACCCATAGAGGCTGGTTTCTTGATCTCACCCCTTCCAAGTTGCCTATGGTGATCTTCACGATTGTGATATTGATTGGATGGCACCAGCCATTCCAGCAGGACAGATCCAATTTTCCTCTCACTGCTCCCTCAAAGCCCTAAGACTGAAAAGTCCAGTTCCAAATTCCAATACACTATAGGATCCTTGTAATAAATTAATAATAAGTCACTTTTTAACAAACATTTGTGACCTCCTAATATATCCCTATCATACATTAGTTTTTGTGAATTCAAAAATAAATATGATAAAGCTTTACCCTTCCAGAGCTTACAGTCCAGTGGGAACATAGACACACATATATAGTTTCAACAACCACAAAATGGGATAAGATGTATGTTATATCCAGTCTATAGACCTGTGCTTATGGGAGTAGAGAGCAGGGGTAGCTATCCCTGCCTGGGAAGAAAAGAAAGACAAAGAGCAAACATTTGTGGGAAACCCATTAGTAGGATTGTTATGAAGATAGAAATGATATTTTAAAGCACTTAAGAGCAGTTCCTGATACTGTACAACTATCAGTCGATAAATATAACTTTTATGGCTTTGACAATGCATTCTAAATTTCTTCATGGTTTTCCAGTTTGGTATGATTAAAATAATATGTGACAATAGAGCATACTCCAGGAAAATCTTCCAGAAGGACAATTTTGTGGGTTTTTCATGAGAGCAGTAGCATTAAAATCAAAAACTAAGTAGAACACATCATAGCCTCTCTTCATCCAATTTAAATTTAATGAACTCTTAGCTGAACTAAATGTCTCATCCCCATAAACTTAGCAGCACAAGGTTTACAGAAACTGCAACTTCAACATTATTTGACTATATTTATATATATGACTGTAAATCAGGGGGCACACTTAATTTCTTCCAGGTTTTTTTCTGCCATCTGCTAACATGGCATCTTGCCCATTTGTAACATTGTCAGATTATATGGGACAGAGGTGTTGCCTCCCTGCTCTTGTCCTGACTTGGGACCGACATTATTACTTTTAGAGATAGTAAAGGCAAGAGGAGTGATCAAAATAACAGTCAGTCTAGACTGTCAGATTCCTGGCCAATCTGCCCACACTACCCACACAGACAGTGAATCTGTCTTCAGTGCACTAAAAGCACCCAATTAGTGGCAAAGGCAAAGCAAAGTGGATATATCTCTTCAGATTTAATCGCACAAGACATACAGGTGTCCAGTTGCCTCAAATACCTTCTGTGTTCCTTCAGTGGGATTTACTTAGGTTTCTACCCATTATCTCTGATAAGTTGGTTATGCCACGCCCCTAAAACCATAATAGGTTGTTACTTTTGCCCTTTATTTTATCTTATTGATGTGAAGTAAAGAGTAATTTGGTCTGCTAGGCCACATTTAGTGTGAAAAACATAAAGTTCTCCAGTGACCAAAACTATGTAAGAGCTGAATATTCTCTTTTCTAAGTACTTCCAGATTCCATCTATATTTAAACTGATTTTTGCCTTTCTACAATCTTTGTTTTTTTTTTATCAAAACTTATTTTTCTTTTCCTCTATTTATTTCTAATGCATGGTTAGAGATATTTTAACACTGTACTATTTCCATATTAATAGGTGCTAACTCACTGGAATTTTTAGGGATTTGAATAAAAATAATTATATCCTTATGAGTTAGGCTCACAGGAAAAAAATTGCAATATAACATCACTTACTAGCTTTATTCCCACATATAGTTAATATATAGTTCATATATATATATTTATTTTTCTATTCTAGATATTTTCTGTGTCCCTTTTCAATATATTATTCATCCTCAACTGAATTAAACTTAGGAATTACTACAAAATTGACTATTGCATTTTAACAAAATACTCTGGTTTTAATGATCTTTCTTTTTTTCTTTTTTCTTTTTTTTAGGATTTATTTATTTATTTATTTGACAGATCATAAGTAGGCAGAGAGGCAGGCAGAGGTGGAGTGGCAAGCTCCCCGCTGAGCAGAGAGCCCGATGTGGGGCTTGATCCCAGGACTTTGGGATCATGACCTGAGCTGAAGGCAGAGGCATTAACCCACTGAGACACCCAGGCACCCCTTTAATGATCTTTCAATAGTTTCATCCACAGTATTATAATTTTCTTTTTTAAAAAATTGTCCTCGGTTTTAAAATTTATTATATTTTATTTTTTAAATTGTGTTATGTTAGTCACCATACAATACATCATTAGTTTTTAATTATATTTTAAAACAAAAATTATTTGTATTTGAGGACTAAAACATGATCTTTTGCTGTATATACATGGTGAAATGGTGTATGAACCTGGAGGATATTATGCTAAGTGAAATAAGCCAGACACAAAAAGAAAAATACTACATGATCTCACTTGTATTTATAGTAGGATACACAGAAGCAGAGAGTAGAACGGTGGTTACAAGGAGCAGAGATGTGGGGGAAATGGGAGATGCAGTCAAAATATACAAAGTTGCAGTTACATAGGATGAGTTTTAGACATCCAATGGTAAAGATGACTGCAGTTATTTTTTTATTTAAGATTTTATTTATTTGACAGAGAGAAAGGCAGAGCAGCAGGCAGAGGGAGGGGGAGAAACAGACTCTTGGCTGAGCTGAGAACCCGATACAGGGCTTGATCCCAGGACTCTGGGATCATGACCTGAGTTGAAGGCAGCCACTTAACTCACTGAGCCCCCAGGCGCCCCAAGATGAGCACAGTTATTAATTCTCTATTATATATTGGAATAGCATGATTTTCTGCTTAATCATCAACATTCTTCCTTACATTTGTGAAGTTTTTACTAATTACAAAAATATTCACATTTATACCTATACAGCAAATTTTGTGTTTCTTATATCTCTGGGCCATTCTGAAGGGCTTTTAATTACAAGGCATGATATAGTTAATAATTTCAGTGGGCAATGTCATTCCAATATCAGATCCAAATTTATTTTATAAACTGCCTCTAGACATTCATTCCTTTTATTATTTCAACATTTATTTCGTACCTACTATGACGTAGTCATCATACACGAAGATAAGTGATCAGGTGATTACTTGAGCACTATATTCAGGTCGGTTGGTATTTTAACAGAATTTTGTGAAAATAGTTTTGATTCAATAGATTGAACAGAAGGAAGAGTAGGCATGACATGGTTATTCAGGCATGAATAAAAAGCCATGGGTATCATAAACTTCTGACAATACTTGCTCATGCATTTGATCTAGATTTTCTTAGAATTCAGAAATAACTGTCATTCACCTCCCTCCAGGCCTAAGTACACATCCTCAGCTTTTTATTTATTTATAGGACATGTTGTACCTAAAAGTTTATAGCACTGATAAGTGAAATTTTATAGATTCAATATTCTTTAATTCACTTTATAGGAAGTACCACTAGTTCTCTCATTTTGTTTTTCTAATATTAAGTTGATAATGTGGCTTATAAGTGGCCCATTTTATTTCTGGCTGGACTTGTGTTCAATTTTGACATTTCACATCAGCTCAATTATCAAAATCTGTCTAAAAAAGAGATTATAATTATTATCCTTTTCAATTCTCATATCTAGCTGTGCTTAAAACATGGAATTAGTTGGTGCTCAGTAAGTTGTTTGGCAAATAAGTAAATTATCTACGATGGGACATTTGTGTATGTTTTGCTTGAAAAACAATCCTTAGAAAGTCTTAAAAGCTTATATATATGTATTAAGTTATTTCTATTCTTCATTTCATAGAATTTTTTGGTTCTTTTATTAGTGGGATGACAAGATTCTTTTGCCTTTGAAGTATTTTTTTCAAGCTAATAGACTGTTAGCAACTTATTTATATATCATTAAATAATTCTATTTATAATTATGGTTTAAATTATGTTCCTTGAGTAGCTGAGCAGGTGGAATAAACAACTTGTCTTATTTCTGAAAAACTTAAAATGTCAGAATCCTTTGAACATCACTGACTCTGTAGGGAAAAGTTGATAAACAAGTTAATCACTCTTTAAATAAATACACCATTTAAATTTACCTTCTTCCTTGACTTTATGAAAGCATAACACAAAGGCCTTTTATTTTTCAACCAAAAAGCTTATATGTTCAAAGGAATTAAAAAAATATATTAAAACCTTAGTAATTAGATATCTCTATGCTGTTTAGAAACCATCATACATGGAGGTTTTTATTTTATTTTAGAGTGACTTAAAGTGACTTAAAGGTGGTCGTATAATATTAAGGAAGACTTTTATGTGTTTAAAGTCAGATGAATCACAAATGTGATAAGGTTTTAAATTTATAAGGAAAATATTATATCATGCAGTATGGTTGTGTAAAACTTGGATGATATAGTAAATTTAAAAGTTCTATAGTTATGACTATACTTTGTAAGCATTAATGCCAGTAGATTAAGCTTAGTAGAACAAAATAATGTGATTAAGTATTCCCAAAATAGTCATAAGTATAAACGAGCAGAAACATTAACCTAAAAAAGAGATCCTTAGCAAAAGGAAAAAAAACAGCAAATAGAAGAGAATGTTGTTGATCCCAAACAACACCAAAATAACAAATAACGAACGTAGTAAAGAAGGGAAGGAGTTTGTGCTAGCCCAGTACCAAGTAGAGGAAGTTTTGTTTTGTTTGTTTGTTGCTTTTCATTTAAATATCAAGTTCATGTTCATGTGTTCATAAATTGGTTCGTATATTAATGAAAGAGGGATTTAAGTGTATTCCATTATATATTAAAAAAAACTTTGATCTTTGATAATTTGGGAACATTGAAAGGTAAAGAAACAGACCAATTAGTGTAAGAAACACAGCAATGACTTCTAGGCTTGGGTATTCCAGGTTGTTGCTTAGAATCATTACAATTCTACCTATAAGTAAAAGGAATATATTATGTGCCAAAATGGTAATCATCAAAGTTGAGTGTGTCATTCATGTAATACGGAGTTTAGTCTTCTACAAGATTATATATTGGCATATCTAGAGCTACAAAGAGTTGTTCAGATAAGACTAGAGCATGTCTAGATTTCGTAGAAACAGTACAAAATCTGCCTAATATTCAAATAGGAATAAAAATCTTAGGAAAAATATATGGTTAGAATAACAAGATTTAGATCAGTAGTGTAGTAGTGTGAAGTTTTTTGAAAAATGGAATTGTACTTATGAGTGTTCTCCTTGCTCTAGAAATTGATGGCCTCAAAGACATTTAGATGAAATGAAGATGTTAGTATGGAATATTTTATGTTTTTTGAAATCTATTTTTAAAGCAGACTTCTTGAGAGCATTGTAATATTTTGCTACCCAGCAAGTTACTCCAAAATTTATGGCTTAAAACAACAAATATTTATCATCTCATGCAATTTCTCAGAGTGAGTCATCTCAAATTGCCGTAGGTGGGTGATTGAGGTCTCTCATGATATTGCAATCAAAATGTCACCCAGGAATACAGTCCTCTGAAGGCTTGACTGGGGCTGGAGGGTGTGTTTTTTTGATAGTTCAATCCCACCACTATGAATAGAGACCAGTTTCTCCCTGATGGTTGGGAGGAGACCTTAGGTCTCCAACATGACAACTTCTTTACAACATAGTAGCTGGCTTTGTGCAAAATGAGCAATCTAAGAGAATGAGGCAGAAGCCACACTGTCTTTTAAGTCTATGCCATGGAAGGACTGATGCTGTATTCAACTGGACACATCAACCAACCTGGATGCAATTAAGGAGGAACCTACGCAAATTCACAAATACCAGAATAGGGCACTAGGGCCATTTTTGAGGTCTAACACCATAATGAGAGGGAAAAGAGGCCAGGGGAAGGAAGGGAAAGGAAATGACAAGAAAAAGGGAAGAAGGAAGAATGGAAGGAAGGAAGGAAAACAGATCACTGCAAAATGTTGTACTTATTTCTTCACATTTTGTAAATAGAATTTAGAAACCATGACCACCATCTCAAAAGAAAATTTCATTGTTTAAGATTTGCCAAAAACATCTATTTTTTTAAACAATTAGTAAAATAGCTACAATCTAGTAGGAGTCTCATATTTAACAATTAATTGCTTGGAATGTTTTATTTTTAATTGGATTGTATTAAGATACGTATATCTTCCAAAATGGAATGTAATTGTATGCTACTTATGTGATATATATAAGATTAAAACCTTACCACTAAATGACAGTCTTATACCGGCATTGCCAAATATAACAAAAAAAAAAAAAAATGCAGGATAGCCAGTTGAACATGAGTTTCAGATGAGCAATAAAAGTATTTCATTTAAGTATATTCTATTTAATAAATAACAATTATTTACCTGAAATTTAAATTTAGTATTTTCTCTAGTATTTTACTGGGTAGCCCTAACTTAAATAGCTCTCAGGCTACATTTTGGTCAAACATAATAAAATCTTAGATGATAAACATTCTTTCCCTCTGTGTGTTATTTTTGTGGCGGAAATTTCTATTAAAAAATGAGTACATTAAGGAAAATAGGTCACATCCATTGTTGTTATCCATTTAGATAACATTAACATTGTTGTTATCCATTTAGTATGTGTGTAGTTGTGTATGTGTGTCCCCAAAACTTGAGCAGGAGGATGACTCGACAACTGAATAGACATGTATATGTTGCCACATGTACTGGTAAGATTATTGTAGTTCATATTTAGGAACTTACATGATAGCCATGCTTCTAATTCTAGTTCCAGTTCTATAGTCTGTTCTAGAGATTGATATGAACCAGTAATCTGACCACTTTAAGGTTATAGAAATCTCTAAACCTTAAAGTTGGAATAACCACTTTAGAATGCCTGCATGTCTCTCTTTCCCTTGAGATTGCTGGCTGGTTTTCTTATGCTCTTTCTTGTCTTAAGTTTGTTCATGTCAGGATGAAAACTATGATGCCATTCTGATCCAATTTGGAGGAAAATCAAGAGAGACTTCAGGAAGCTGAACTCTGAAATAATCATACAGTATCATCCTTGAGAATGTCCTGCCCATTGCCTTTTATGTAATATCCATTTTATCAGTCTGGAAGGTACACTTAGCTTGAACATCCCTTGCTGCTGGGATCACAGGTAAGGTGCTATGGCCAACAAAAGCAAAATAGAGAATCAGTGATTTTAAATTGCATGGCTGAGTTATCTTTCAGTGTACACCTAATCTAGCTACACTCAAAGCACAAATAAATATGTGAAATGCCATCACATTTAATTATTTAATATAGCATTCAATTATTTGACAGGTATTTTTTTTTTAAGATTTTATTTATTTATTTATTTGACAGAGATCACAAGTAGGCAGAGAGGCAGGCAGAGAGAGAGGGGGAAGCAGGCTTCCCGCTGAGCAGAAAGCACGATGTGGGGCTCGCTCCCAGGACCCTGAGATCATGACCCGAGCTGAAGGCAGAGGCTTAACCCACTGAGTCACCCAGGTGCCCCATTGACAGGTATTTTTAAAATGTACAATTTGAAATTGAGTTTGATCCAATCTTTGCACAAAATTATATGAATCACCATGCTTTGAAGTTTAGGTCTCATTAAAGTCCATGTATGAGAGATGATAGTGTGCTGAAGCTTTTGAAAATTCAAAGTAAAAAAAAAAAAAACTAAGATATGATTTGATATGCATAGAATGGAGCTGGAATTTAGATCCCCCCCAAATATTTTACATATGGCATTAATTATAATGATAAGGAATATGAGTGAAAAGACCCAAGTATACCACTGTGTAACCAGAGTTGGTCACTGCTGGTTGGGTTTCATACAATTGGAAAAAAAACAAGGTTAGTCTATTAGGCAGGACAATTGATATTTAGAGGGGAAGAAATCAATAGATGGCATGGAAGAAAAATTTTTACAATAATTTTATATTTCATCTCCAATCTTGCCACTGGTTTGAGAAGTATTTTCAATTCACTTAATTAAAATGTCACATGAGAGGACATTTGGATGGCTCAGTTCATTAAACGTATGCCTTCAGTTTAGATCATGATCTGAGGTCCCTGGGATAGGGTCCCTCATTGGGCTCCTTGCTTAGCGGGGAGCCTGCTTTTCCCTCTATCTGCCGCTCCCCCTGCTTGTGCTCTCTCTCTCCCCCAACAAATAAATAAAATCTTTAAAATTAAAAATGTCACGTGGTTTTTACTAAAAATACTAGTACCTTGAATTCTAAATAAATAAATGGCTTAATAAAATTTAAAGAAAACAGGGTGGTTTTAAAAGTATTATCCATATTCATGCCTTAAAAATTCAGAAAATTCCTCTCATAATCAAAATGGAAGCTTTTGCCATGTTACTTCTCTTTTGTTTATGTTCTGCATCCCATTAACATACACAGAATAGTGGAAGAAGAAAATGAAAGATATAAAGATGACATTACTTCTAAAATACTGTCTACTACTGCTGGGTATTTGCTCTTTCATAAACATTATCAGTCACTTAATAATGCCATCCACATCCCTTCCTGATAGCTAATGGTGATGCCAGCCAGCTTTTTCTGTGCCTCCAAACATACGATGCTGGGGAGGGCATGGTCAGGGCATGGCTATGCTCTCAAATATAAGTGTGCTCTCCAGTGGGCTGACGTCTCTTAAGGACGTAAGACCCACTGCAAAAGGTTAAGCATATACAGTTCCAGGATTGGAATGACAAATTTTATGTCCACTCAGAACTTAAAACTTTGTTGGATTTGCAAGATTTTGTGCAAGCTGCAGCATTTATAAGACAGGCAATATTCCTGCTTGAGAAAGAATTTATATTCTCTGGGAAATAGGAAGCAGAGGTTCATTAGAAAAGCCTATCCATTGAAAGTTGTGTAAATATTGTGTACGTAAATTTCACTTAAAATATGTCATCCTGAATTGGGATTATAGCAATAAAATGCTATGAGGCCATTCTTTGTAGAGTGTGAAACTAACTTGTACCACACTTAGACATGTGGAATATATGAAATATGCCAATTGATATGTAGCCTACATTTGGATTATTGCGACTTTCCAGTTTTTAAGTGTAATCAATTGATAAATATATTTAAGTTTGATGGTGACACACATTTTACATCAAGAAAACTCGTGAAGAATCTTCTGTCTCTTTCACTAATATGACTAATTTCATAGTCATAGACTCACAAATCAAAAAATTAAATATGACTGCACCCAGAGAACAACGTGGAAGTAGGGATTTGTTTGAAAATATTAAATGCCAGATTGTATTACTCATATAATTGCATTTTAGAGTATATATTGAATACGAATAATTGAGTTTAGATGATTAACTTTCAAGTTTAATGCACAATTTCTATTGTAATTCTTAGTTGCATGGTCAACTAGAACATTTAAATGTATGCATTCAGTGATTTAACAGATTTTTAGAATCTGAAAACATACAAGATACAGAGATAAGTGGTCCAAGTCTTGAAATCCAGGCATTGAGCTCACAGGAGAAAAAAAGAAAAAAAAAAAAAAAGTTTGCAGAGAGTCATTAAAAGTTGTGGCTTATATGAATTTCTTTAAATTATTTTGGAGGCTTCAGGATTTTGGTGGTTTTTACCGTCCTTGTCCATTGAGATGTGGTTATATGTACCTGCAGAATATGACTAGAGAAAGGATGGGGCTTTTAAGGTTTAGTTCTGTAGAATAACTGAAAAAAGTAAAGCATGTAACTAACAGGACACACCATTAAGCTTTATTTATTCATCTACTAATTTTTTAAAAGATTTATTTATTTATTTTGGAGAGAAAGAGAGAGCAGGGGGAGGGGCTGAGGGAAAGCGAGAGAGAGGCAGAGAAGCCGACTCTACTGAGTGAGAAGCCAACATGGGGCTGATTCCAGGATTCTGAGAACAGGACCTTAGCTGAAACTGAGAGCCAAAGGGTTAACCCCCTGAGCCATCCAGGCGCCCCAGTCACTAATTTTTTTTAAAAAATTTCTTTATTGATTCTGACTATGACAGGGGTGGCTTTATTTTTTTTAAATAAAAAAAATAGAAAAAAATTACTTAAAATATTTAAAAATAAAAAATAAGAATTTTTATTTTTATTTATTTATTTTTAAAGATTTTATTTATTTATTTGACAGGCAGAGATTACAAGCAGGCAGAGAGGCAGGCAGAGAGAGGGGAGAGCCTGATGCAGGGCTTGATCCCAGAACTCTGGGATCATGACCTGAGCTGAAGGCAGAGCTTTTAACTCACTGAGCCACCCAGGCACCCCAAGAATTTTTATTTTTTAAAAATTTCTTTATTTTAGAATCTGAAAACCTGTGAGTTGGGTGCTGGGAAATGACAACACAAGAGGCACAAGGGTCCCTATTCTAATGGAATTTAGAACTAGTGCATAGACTAAAACAAATTTAAAAAAGAAATGTGATTCCGCTAAAGGTTACAAAAAAGACAAGGAGCTCTGAATCAGGGAGATCAGAAAAGGTATCCCTACAGAAGTGACACTGATACGGACTAGAAGGATAAATAGAAGGTAACAATGAATCAAAGAACTAAGTGATATCCAGGCAGGGAGACTAGCATGTTCCAAAGCCTTCTAGCCATAGAGATCATGCAAAGCATAAAAGGATGACCAAAATAATGAAATTATGTGTGCTCATCGAAGTACTCCCACAGTGCCTAGCAAAATGTAGGCCATGTAGGAAATGCTCCACAGTTTAAGAAATTGAAGAAAGAATTAGAAATCTGTAGGCAATTATCCTTGGCCTATTTTTAACATCTGCCTGTCAATGAGTGATGGAAGAGTTAGTTAAATCATGTGCTAAGTATTAGACTTTCCTCCTACCCTTTCTCTTACATTGACTTGTGGGAATATATTCTCACACACCCGCGGTGGGTAGTTCCATCACATTGGTGGCCCCAAGGAACCTTGTCTTTTGATATCCATATCTTTGTGTTGTCTGTTCTCCTTAAAGCTTGGGGGATTCTATGGATTGCTTTAACTAATAGAATGTGGTAGGGGTGACACATTTCCAGTTTTAGGCTTAAGCCTTAAGAAGAAGTGGCAGTCTCTCTATTTGCATCCTTGCAAGCCCTGAATTGCATATAAGACACTTGATTCTCCCACTAGAGACACCAAATGGAGAGGGAGAGGATGTGAAATTCCATGGAGGAAAACAGAAATTGAGCAAGAGCTGAGACCCCCAGGTATATAATTCCAAACAAGTCTAAAACAAGGATGTCAGTGAAGGTAGTTTATTTGGAAAGGGATCCCATGATGCAGTCAGGAAAATGAGGAAGTAAGTAGAACCAGGGAGAGAAGAGATCTGTAAAGGGTGCTTTACTGAGCAGACCACCACTGAGGGCAGCTGAGGCACCATACCTCTGGAAAGTCTTAAAGGAGCAAGGTAGAACACATCTCAGAGTTATCCCCTTAGAGTGCAGAAATGGGTTTTATATAAACACCAGATCTCCATCCGCTGCTAGTGGAAGTCTCCTTCCAGAAGCACTAACTCTCTGGCACTTCGACTTTACCCCCAACAAGGGCCAAGATTGCCTCTATATCTGAACCCTGCAGACAGAGTCAGGGGTCTTCAAAGTAGACAGTCTTTGGGATCTAGAGGTCAATGCTGACTTAATACAGAGCTCTGAGTTGTCTGCCTCTACTACAAAACGGGAACTTCTCAGGTACATAGCAATGTTCTTTCTGCCCATTATTCTATCTCTAGCCTAATACCTAGAACATGCTACAGAACATGGATTGAAATGTGGATGTTAACTGTTGAATTTAATTTTTTTGAAAGGCTTTATGTTGTAACTTCACAAGTTAGATACTGGAAGATGGTGTGTTGGAAAGGATAATGTTCATTTGATCCCAAGAAAACCAGTCAAGTTGCCTTATCCTGGCAGAACAAGAAATTTTATTATGCCACTCATTTTTGCAAAACCAGTGCTTGGATATTTTGTACAACATGATGATATATTTTGAGTTACTTGGACAGAGAAAGGGCAGAGGAGAGTTTCAAAGAAATCTTGAATATTGATTATATAGAAGTCCTTTGCACAAGTCCTCCAAGGAAGCCTCTGTGAGAAGTCCATGTTAGTACCTGAGCAACTCAAGTGGAAACAGTAGAAATTTAAGAGGAATGTTTCCTAGTTTAATTCAGAACTTCGTAGGAACTATTGGTCGAAAGAATCTTAAATATTTGGAAGAAGAAAAAAAAATTATTCTTGAAAAGTTACATATTAAAAGCCAGAGGGCAGAAATGTAGTTTTCAGAAGAAGCATTTTGACAACCTCGGAATTCAGCACCTGTGGTACAAAGCTTGGTTCAGTAGAGAGCTATTAAGTTCCTTTGTCATTATTTTCAGTATGTCTGTGTTCATCCCAACAGCTATTAAAAAAATAGTGTGAGTGTCCGCCCACAAGTGAGAAAGCAAGAGAGCCAATTTGTATCTGGGTACAATTCTCCCCTTGCCTCTTGTAGCTAGATGAAGAAATGCAGCAAATTAAATGTCAAGCCAATTTTCATGTTCATAAAACCAGCTTGAAACTTCTTGCTCTCTGCTGGATTGCCCAATGTAGACTCCCAGCTGCTAGACTGTTTAATTCCATACAGGCCAACTTTCCCTACTACACTGAAAACTTTAATAGTGTTAGGATCTGGTTTTAATTTAGTAAACATGACTCATTTAAGGAAACTGAGGAAGGGAGAGAGAAGGGCGGATAAAGAAAGAAATCAGGGCATATGAGAGTTGCTTTACCAGTGTGCACTCCCTACTTGCCTTTCAGGAGGAATGTGGTGGATGGAAAGGCCAAAGGTTATTTTCCCCCAGGGCAGAGGAGAAACAAGTAAAAGAGTTGCATAATCCACAAACTGAGCAATTAAACTTGGAGGAAGCCTGGAAAGCATAGAGAATACTGTAGAACTCAATTCACTTAAAATACTTCTGTTTGCACATATTAGACTTACAATGTTACATTACGTTCAGGTGTAAGGTGTACGACATAGTGATTCAACAGTTCTGGATGTCACCCCATGCTCACTACAGGTTTAACTACCATCTGTCACCATACAATGCTAGGACAACATTGCTGACAATCTCCTTTGTGCTGTGCCTTTTATTCCCATGACTTGTCCATTCCATAAGTGGACACCTCTATCTCCTACTCCCCTTCACTTACTTAGCCCATCCCCTCACCTCAGCCATCAGTTTGCTCTTTGCATTTATAGGTCTGATTCTGCTTTTTTGTTTGCCTGTTTGTTTATTATTTTTTTAAGATTCCAACATGAGTGAAATCATATGGTATTTGCCTTTTTCAGTGTGACTTATTTCACTTAGCATAATATCCTCTGGGTCTATCCATGTTATCATAAATGGCAAGATCTCATCCATTTAAAACAGATGCATAATATTCTTCTGTGTGTGTGTGTGTGTGTGTGTGTGTGTGTGTGATATGTAAATACAGACTCCATTTTTCTATCATGGACACTTCTGTTGCTTCCATATTTTGGCTATTGTAAGCAATGCTTTAGTAAACATAAGGGTGCATACATCTTTGCAAATTAGTGTTTTCATTTCCTTTGGGTAAATGCCCTGTAGTGCAATTACTGGACCCTTTGGTATTTCTGCTTTAAATTTTTTGGGGAATCCCCATATTCTTTTCCACAGTGGCTTCATCAATTTACATTCCCTCCAACAGTGTATGAGCTTTCCTTTTCCAATGCTAGTCCTTTTTTTTTTCTTGTTCAAAATGCCTTATATTTAATAATAGTTTCATGTTTCAAGTTATTTTAGAACAAATGCAAGTCAAGAGATTATCATAGATACTTGAATATTCCCATGAAATATGTCACACCCACTAAAGAATTTAATACAAGTTCACTAAAGAATATAAAATTAGTTATAATTAATAATAATTAATTATAATAATTATATTTTTTGTCTTATTGATTTTAGCTATTTTGATAGGTATAAGGTGATAACTCACTCTGGAGTTGATTTGCAGTTCCCTGATTATTAGTGATGTTGAACATCTTTATATGTGGTTGGCCTTCTGTATGTTTTCTTTAGAAAGATAGCCATTTGTGTCTTCTGCCCATTTTTTACTCAGATTGCTTGTTTTTTTGGTGTTGAGTTGTATACATTCTTCATAAATTTTAGATATTAGCTATAGTCCCAATAGTTTATTTTTCTTTTGTTTCCCTTGCCTTAGTAGACATATCTAAAAAGATGCTGCTATGGCCACAGCTCCCTTTTTTAGTCAAGGTGTAAGTTTTTAAGGATTATATGGCAAAATGACCTAGGAATATTCTGTGTTCATCTTTATGTCAAAAACTACTCCAGTAACCTCTCCCTGCATCTAACAGTTTAATCAGGATGCTCTCTCGGATATATAGTTTATAAATCTATCCTGAGACCTCTTCAATCACTTTAAACTTTTTCCTTCCTCAAGTGGAAATTGAGCAGAGCTGAGACCTGCCTATCAGACATTATTATTTTCTATTCTTTTTATTGAGTTGGCTCTTTATCGTGAGGCTTGAGCAATACCTTTCACAGAGTAAGTGAGTATTAGCTGTTATCTTTACTTCTGCCCCTGCTGGTGGTACTACTGCTATTAAACTTTATCTGAGGGTGTTATTAAATGTAGACAGAAACTTTTCAGGTCAGCATGATTTCTTGTTGTTAAAAGTGCCCTTTCTACAAGTACTGCATGGTCTGCCATGTAAAAGATGATCAGTTGAAAAAGATAGAGTGCAGTTTAAATGTTAATTTCAGTCCAGTTTTTCTTACTGGCCACTTCCATCAGAATCGTCTGAAGTTCTCCTTAAGAATTTGACTTAACTAGAAACTACTTCAGACTAACTTCATCAAAATCTCTGAGGAATGGGATTTAGGCACCATTTTAGATAAATTGCCCATATATTTCTTATTCTCTGAAAATTTAAGAACTTCTGCTAGTCTTCATTAAGGAGTAGCCATATGGCTGTGACCTTCCTTAGGAAAAATTTTGGTCAAGTGTTCATAAAACAGATATGGCCAATTATTTCTCAAAATAGATTTTATTCTAATTATTATTCTTATAAGATTATTTAACATATATTTTTAATTGACAAATAAAAATCTAAGTCTGTAATTATAAGACACAAAGATAACTTGACATTCTAAATATTTTCCCATAGGTTTATCTGCATGTTTTCCATAGAAATAGGAGCACAATTATCCTTTAGTTTTTTTCTTAACCTCCTGTTTTACTCAAAATATAGCGAACATTTTTAATGTCACTGAAGATTTTTTTCACACTTACATCATTTCTAAAAATTATAAACCATTCCATTAAAATGATATTCAGACATTTAATCAGTTCTATTGTTAGACAGTTTGGTTATTTCCAGGATTTTTTTTGAAATACTAAAAATGCTGAGCTAACATCCTTACATCCATTTACTTTAAAACCATAAAAATATCATGATATACTCTTTATAATTGCATCTTATTATAGTAGAATTTAGGTTGCTAGCAAAAGAAGGTAAAGATTTTTTCTAAGTAATGAATAAAATGAATACATTTATTACATAGTCTAAGTATATTGCATAAATCACATTTTTAAATTAACTTTCTTAAACTGTAATTGTTCAGTACAGTGAGCATGAACAATTAAATAGAAAACTCCAGGTTGTCAAATTTTAATGGAAAGAAGATATTTTTCAACTATGAGATGCAACAGCCGTTTGAAATTGAGAAGGCAAACTAGCATAGAGAAATTGAGGTCTATCAGAACTCGGGGAGAAAAGGAAGATGAAACACTTAGTAATATTCTGTCTAATTTTTTCCTTGCCTTTTTTCTCCCCTCAAGCTTAAAGGGGTTTTGAAAGGAACTTTCATGGTAAGCCGTCTTCTAGAAAATTTTCTTACAGATGAATATGTGTGGTAGCAAATTTAAACTAAAGCATGTTTAATGTAAATATGCTCATTGAGTTTGTGTTAAGGGAGCAGGGCTCTGTACTTCAAATGTAGAGCCCTGATATCACTGCAACTGATAACAAATTTTAATACAAGGACATGACCAGAACACCATCAGTGTGCTCATGGTTTCTTGTGAAAAGTATTCACGTCTGATCTGATGAGTACCATGCACAGCGACCGAGGGGAAAATCACTGCTCTAGTAGAGGACTTAATGGTTTTGCAACATTCTGATGAGAAGAGACTTTTTACTAACCCAGGTTGGTTGTTTGTCTTACCAAAATGTTCTTGTTGGCTTTCTCTACTTATGATTTACATAATGACTATATAAACTGCGGTTCTATAGCTTATGGCTTCATAGTCCTCATAAAATTCTGATTTAAAAAATAATTTTAAACATTTTTAAGGAGGTACTTAGAATGGTTGGAACCAACTGAAACTTCTTTTAGAAACTTTATTTTAATCAAAGTTTATTTAGTACATATTCTGAACCATACTTTACATGTTAGTTCATCTGTAACTCATAATAACTCACAATAAAGTAACAGGTAAATTGAATTATTCCCATCTTACAGATGAGAAACTCAACTTGGGGAAGTTAAAATACCCAAGGATTGCAGGTGGTAAGTGGCTGGATCATTAATGAAATGCACCAGGTTCCTATTCATTATAACCAACCTGATTCCCACAGTGACAGCAGCTTTTATAGAATAGGTTCCATAAAAGGGATATATTATTACAAAGGCATTTTATAAGTTATATAGAACAATTGACTATGGATTTTAAAGTACATCATTGAATGATTTTTTATTTATAAACAATAAAGAGGAATATCTTGACTTTCTCATTTATGTAATAGAACAGTGATCTCAAAACTCTCTGACCATATCCCTCATTTGTAAAAATGTTTTGATCTTGCCAAATCTATGTATTTAAAAGTTTGTATAAATGATACACATGCTTGGGACACCTGGGTGGCTCAGTCGGTTAAGTGTCCACCTTTGGCTCAGGTCATGATCCCAGCGGTCCTGGGATTGAGTCCCGTGTTGGGCTCCCTGGGGAGCCCCTCTCTTGCTATCTCTGTCTCTCAAATAAATATAATCTTTTAAAAAGTGATATACATGCTTTACTGAATTATACTTATTATAATTTATATAAACATGTAAATTTGAGGGTTTCAAATATGTGAAGCATACTGAACTTCTTTTTTATCCTTCTAGAAGATCATTTTGCATTCCCTACTTTGTAGACCACTAGGATATATTCCTTAGCATCCTCAATAAGCCTTGAAGCAGAGAAGGCATACCTCACCACACAGCCCATTGCATCTTTTACCCAGGCTAGTCACCATATCCTCTTCCAGTTGCAGAGGGGCTGAGAAATGTGGTCTCCTTGTGCCTGAAAGAGGATGAAAACAGAATATTAGTGAATGCCAGTCATGTCTGCTCACATGTGCACAAATATGGCATTATGTGTTCTTGCCTCTGCAGCTTATAAAAAGGAGTACATCACTTCTTTTTATATATTCTTAAAAAAAAAAAATACATTGTCTCTACCACCCAGTGCTGCTGGACCAAAAATTTTATAACACATTTCTCTTAAATTATCCTAACTTAACATTATTTGTTTATTGGGGGAAAAAAAACCCTATGATCTAAAGAAGAGATGGATTGCAACTTTCCTGGAAAAAATCACATTTAACTATTTAATTATTAATTTCCAAAAGTGTCCCATATATGTCATCTGTGAAATTTATAACGGTGGAAGATTTCATCAAACCATGACCTAAGGTGTTATCTTTAAAAATTATTTGAATATTTCTGGGCATAATCAGCAGCTGTTTCTCTACCAGCAGTAGCTCCAGGTAAATGGGGCACAAGAATGACAATTTCCCACTCTGTAAAGAGCTTATAATTCTTTTAAGCACTTTGAGGTCAGGGAAAGACACTTTATAGATCAATAAGTTACTATAATACCATAAGTGTTTGGCCTTTCTGAATCATCAGAGTCAATCTGCATTACTTAAAAGTCAAAATAATGAAAGCATAAAGGGAAAATCATTTGGCAAAGCTAAAAAAAAAAAATTTTTTTTTTTTCTGTAGGTGATAAAGTGTAGGAATGATAAAGAGATGAGAGGGGAGAGTTGACCAAGGAGAAAGAGCTCTTCTGAGCTACGACAAAGTTGTAAGATGATGAGCAAGAAAGAGGAGTCCCTGTGGCACCTGGGTGGTTCAGTGGGTTAAGCCTCTGCCTTCAGCTCAGGTCATGATCTCAGGGTCCTGGGATGGAGCCCTCCATCGGGCTCTCTGTTCAGCAGGGAGCCTGCTTCCCCCTCTCTCTCTCTGCCTGCCTCTCTTTCTACCTGTGATCATCTCTCTCTCTCTCTCTCTGTCAAATAAATAAATAAATAAATAATCTTTTTTAAAAAATTAAAAAGAAAGAAAGAAAGAAAGATGAGATCCTGTTTAAAATTTTCCTTGGAGAACTCATACCTTCACAGTATTTCTCCTTCATTCTGACAGATTTATGTTGATGCTGTTAAAATTATTTAGAGGGAAGAAGCTGTTTTATGTTGTTTTTTTTGTCTGACACAGTTCTGATGCAGTTGAGAATATAAATAAAAACTTAGCAAAGGCTGGTTTGGTTTAATATTCCCCTCCACTTCCCTGTCTCTTAGGAGAATATTTTATTGTTATCCTATTAAACCTAACAAACCTTTAGTTTTTAAATCGTTTTTCTCTTCTAACCTCTTTTTTAAAGATATCGTAAATTTAATAAACATTTTTAACTGGTCAAAAGACCTCCCTAACAAGTCATAGGTATTCAATTAGGCACCTTTCAATTCTCTAAAAAAGAAAGTTAGTGCAATTGTCCCTTAAAAAAATAAGCTTATGTTGGACAAAGTGTGGCCAGAAGAATATAAATATGGTAGGATATTAATGATTGGATTGGGGAAAAAAGTTTTATGATCAAATTAAGTTTAACTTACTCAGGCTTTAACCTGAGTAAATTAAAGTTACAAGGTTTTCTTAACTGATTGGGTTATCATATTCTTTAAGAAATGTCTGAGATAGGCAGTATTTCACAATTTTATTTCACTGCTGAATGCTTTTATAGTGGAAGGTCTCATATTATCTTTTCTTAATATATTGGAAAACTATGCCTCAGATACTTAGTTTTATCCAGTTTTGTCATTTTCCAAAGTTGGAACTGTAATTTGTCTGGCACTGAGCTAGATGCTTTGCATTTTTTATTTTTAACCAACACATACATAAGAGTAGGCAATACAAAAATTAAATCATCATAAGGAAGAGAGATACTTGTTTTTTGTTCTTTGGTTTATATCTGTTTTTCATAGAGTGTCAGTGTCAGATATTCCATAAAATTGATATTTTCAGGCTGTTCTTTATCTTGAACCTAAATTTAAAAAGAAAAAATAACAATATGTATTAACATTTGGACTTCATTTCAATTCTTGGGACTCGATGTGTAGATCATAATTTAGAAATTCATTATCCCCTGTATATTTGTAAATTGATGAAATTAGACAAAGTTTATTATCTTTCTCCTATAGTAATCCTATTAAACGTTATACATTACCATATCTTAAAAGGAGATTGAAAATTTCTGTACTTTGATTGACTAGCTGTCCTTGTCTTTCACATTCCTTTCAGAGGAAGGAGACTAAATAAAAAACAAAAACGTGATCAAGTCAAACACACATGGCAAGCACATAGACAGGAGTGATCTGATTCTAATATGCTATTGTCCATGTTGACTCATAAATTCATTAGAGCAATGAATATTGGTTTTTATTTGTCTGCATGTCATGTCTGACTGTGGGGTACATTATACCAGTGCTATTTTGGATTGATTGCTGACAGCAGCATCATTCATTATGCATGTGAAGAATGAAGTCCCAGAGACATTTTTTTTTTTTCAGTTCGACTCCATGAATATACAAAAAGGTTGGGATTTCTTTGTGCTCGTAATCAGACAATAAATGTCTCATTACCATGTTTAGACTACATGCAAGCTATAAGCATTTGTAGTGTATTGGATAGTTATCAATGTCTTCTTTTTGAGTTTAGCTATAAGAAAATGTGTGATTCAGTAAATAGAGTAGTGCCCAGTCATAGGCATTCTAATCTTGCCAACTGCAGTGTTAGAATTATTTCATTGTTAATGCAGTGATGGATAAATGTCACATCTGCAAAGAAGATAAAAATCCAATTAAACTAGAAAGAGTTATGTAGTCACTAGGCTGCTTTTGACAAACACAGGTAGAAATCTCACAATGTTCTGTTGCTCTGTTCATGTTTTCTTATTGTTCTAATTACACCATCAGTCATGGTTCATTCCAGTTGTATATGCTGTCCAAGTATAACACTGCTTAAAAATCAGGTAAAGCAAAATGACAAATGCCACTGATTATTAGCAGACTGAGAGAATAATGTGTCAAAATGATATACAAATATCAGAAGATACTTGACTTCAGTGACTTAGAAACATGGACTAGGTGTCTTGAAGCTCTATCTTGAATGACACTGGTCGGTCTTCAGTTAACAGTTGGCATATGAATCACATTGTGGAGGCATATTAAAAGAATGTCACATTAAGTGCATTTTCATATAGATTTAAAGAAAGTCATAATTTTGCTGAGTTATGACAACAATCTTGACCAAGATAATATCATTTTTTTAAAGATTATTTATTTATTTATCACAGAGACAGATCACAAGTAGGCAGAGAGGCAGGCAGAGAGAGAGAGAGGAGGAAGCAGGCTCCCTGATGAGCAGAGAGCCCGATGTGGGGCTCGATTCCAGGACCCTGAGATGATGAGCTGAGCTGAAGGCAGAGGCTTAACCCACTGAGCCACCCAGGCACCCCAATAATATCATGCTTTATACGGGCCTGGTGCTTTATACATAACTTTTGGGAGCAAAGGAAAATTTACCTTGTGTTAGAGCTCAAATTTCTAAATATTCTTAAACTTGTGTCTCACTTTTATTATCCATGTATCAAAACATTTATCTATTTTTAAAAATCTTATTGTTTTTGGGTGGACACTCAGATTTATTAGGTTATGATATAATATGGAGAAAAGCTCTATACATAAATATGCCCCTCAATACAGTTTGGACAGAAGGTGACCTATTCTACATACCCCAGTGCTACTTACAATATATATTTTAAAATCTCAACAGTATAATGTTCATCATAAAGGAGGACAATACAGGGAACCCCCCCCCCCGTACACGCACAACATGTATTAAAGTATATCTGTCTATCTTTATGTCTTCTATCCATTTATTACTGGGCTGTTTAAAAGCACCTGAGTTGTATGCCACCCTTCGGAAGGAAGTGGTATAATGACTTGCATCTTTCTTGTACAGAAGTTACGGTAACTTTTATAGCCTTTATTCAGTCTTAGTAGTCACACTGTATTGCACCAAGTAGCAAATTGGTGCTAAGTTTCAGAGAAGCAATCAGTAATGTAATATGACTTCCGTGCATTATGTTGATCAAATTTAAGCAGCTAAAAATGGCCAACATTATTGGAATTCATCCTGTGGTCAATAAATGAAGGATAATTAATAAAGAACAAGGGGAAATATTACTATATGCCCACTCAATAGTTTTATTAGAAATGTCTTTCAATCAACCATTACTATTAAGTGATTAACTAAATTCAGTTTTCTCACCTATAACTTGGCTATAACAATAACTCCTTCAATTGTATGACTTGTGTAGCATATGAACAAAGAAAAAACTAGAAGGTACATCAAACTATTTTGTAACCTGAAAAGAAAAATTACTATTAAACAGAATGAGGAAGTTTAGAAAGAATATGTTGTTGGCCTGATGTTTATGCTTATTTTTGTGTATAAATTGTAAAACAGCTACATTTATGAAAAATACTAAGAGCTTTATGTCAGTAATGTAGTGAAACACTTCCCCCAAGGCATAAATTACAAAGCCTTACCAGAAAAAAAAAAATAAAATAAGGAAACTCAAATAAACCTATGAATAGTAAAACTTCAGAAAAGCCATCAACTTAAATTATAGTATTAATATATTCCAAAGAAAAAGAAACATAGGATCATGTCAAAATATGTTGAAACTTATGAGTTCAGAGTAAATATTACAGTAAAAATTCTTCCTGAATGTAGGCTGGACTTAGTGACTATCTTCTAATGGGTAGAATATGGAGCATTAATGCTTTGTGTCTCCCAGTACTAAGTTGTAGAAAGGATAGCTTTCTTCTGGCCCTCTTTCTTGGTTGCTTGTACTAGGACAACCCTACTGCCATGTTGGAAAGATACTCAAGCATTCGTGAGGAGAGACCCATGTGGTTAGTAATTGAACCCTTCCACAACCATGAACATCAACTTGCCCGCCATGTGAGTAAGCCACTTGAAAGCAAATCCCCTAGTCAGTCTGTGGCTGACTATAATCCTGGCCAGTGTCTTGACTTTAGTGAGAGACCCTGAGCCAGAAATGGACAACTGAGCCATTCCCCGAAGTCCTGACCTGCACAAAATGTGAGATAATAAATGTTTATTGTTGCCTTAAACCACTAAATTCTTGAGTGATCTGTCATACAGCTATAGATAACTAACAACAACAAAAAAAGATTAAGACCTAAATTAAACTCTAGAGATTAAGATTATGACAGCTATAGATTCATAAATAGACCTGTGGAATAAAATAAGCAACTCAGAAATAAACCCATGCATCAATAAAATCTGATCTATGACAGAATTACCACCATTGTAAAACAATAAGGAAAGAATTAAGAAAATCTGGTGAAAAAAAAAATACAAGATTCTGGCATCATTTCATATATTAAAAGAATCTAGTAGCTTAAAGATTTAAAAGTTAATAAAATGAGCCTTTAAAATTTTAGGAAAAAACTAAAAAAATAACCTCTTGGGTTTAGTATAAGGAAGATATTCATAAACAAGATGGTATTTATAAAAATGTTATTTAAATGAATTTTAAAATTATTTGAAATATTTCAGAATAATTCCTTTTCAAATTATTTGAAAATAATAATATTAGTAGAATATTACAGCTGATAATAAAATTTATCAGCTTTTTTTCTGAGAAATGGGGTGGACCTAGTAGATAAAGGAGGATTTGTAAAGTAAATAAGTTTATAATTGCTGTCCCAAATCCTAAATCTTTATTTTGTTTAATGTTTTTCTTCATACCTTGTGGTATGTTTGTGTCACCCTAGTTGTGTACAAGCCTGTTTAAAAATAACAGAGAATAAGAGCAAAAATTCTGTAAGTAAGCACTGAAGGGAGCCAGACTCAATCCCTTCTGATTTTTCACTTCTTTATCTAATCCTCTTCCACCAACAACTTCAATCGCATCTAGACTCTGGAGTGCAGACATCGTATTCATCCTTTTTTATTAGCCTAGATGTGACCCAAATAGTTCTTTTTTAAATTTTTGTTTTCTCGGTTTAGCTGAAGCCACTTGGAATTTCTCAAAGTAGCTTAATTAATATTTAATCAACATTAGGGAAATCAAGAATAGATATATAAGTACAGTGTTAAAGCATACTAGTAAATATTTGTAAAACAGTGATTTTTCATTCTAACATGACTAGATGTTGGGTTCTAATGTGCAGTCCCAGCTTCAGGCTTACTTACCTGAGTCCTTTCCTCTTAATTCCTAATTTGATGTGGAACAGTGTAGAATAAGGACATTCAACCTATTTTTTGACATTTGACAATATAGCAAAACTCAATACACGTACACACATGCATCTATGGATATATGTGTGTATGACTAAAATTAAATTCCACCAAATAATGTTGAGCATTTGAGTGATGCATTTAGATTTTTTAATGCTAATCAAAACATTAAATTTATTTCATGATCCAAATATGGATCACAAAGATCAGCAATTACATTTTAAATAAATAGTGTGAGATATAATAGAAAAATAACTAGAGTACACCACAGGTAGTAAAAAGTAAATATTGTCTGTTTCCTTCAGCTCTATTGTACATATAATTTTATACATAAGCATGTCTGAATATGTTCCATGTTTATACCACACTGTGCTATAAGTACTATCTATCATTGTCAGAAAAGTTTGAAAGCTACTAATTAAATTTTTCTTCAAAAAAGATACTTCGGGGTGCCTGGTGGCTCATTGGGTTAAAGCCTCTGCCTTCAGCTCAAGTCATGATCTCAGGGTCCTGGGATCAAGCCCCGCATCGGGCTCTCTGCTCAGTGGGGAGCCTGCTTCCCCCTCTCTCTCTGCCTGCCTCTCTGCCTTCTTGTGGTCTTTCTCTCTGTCAAATAAATAAATAAAATGTTTAAAAAAAAATCCTTCACCTTTTTTTCCTATAATTTTGGGTATCCTTTATAGGCCCATTCTCCCCCTCCCTTTTCTCTTTGGACAAATTTTGCATTATTTAATCAAATGAGCTAATTCAGCCTTGTTATTTAGCTTGAGTCTACTGGTCCGATTTGGCTAGTGTGTAGGTGTACTCTCCTGCCAGCCAGCACTGCACATGGGTCTCCTCCATCCATAACAGCAGGAAGGTGGAGGCAGTGGCCAGGAATTTATTATCATCAGAATGGCGTGGCCCATTGCCAAGGCTGCTCCAGCTGGGAAATCAATAAGAGCAGCTGAGGCCCAAGAGGCTAGGTCGGGCCAAGTGGTATAAAATGGTACAAGATCTGGGTAGGATCTGTCTCCTTCTGTACACTCGATCTGCTTGTATCCTTTTATAGTATTTGAAGCTCATCTAAGGACAAGTTATCTTCATTTCTTCCCTAAAATGAGGACACTTTCAATCCTTAAATGCAGTGGTCCTTCGACAATCTCTTAAAAAGACTTAAATAGGGTTTGCAAAGCAAGCTATAGTTTTCTTGCTGCAGCTAATCCTAGGTTTGTCATGGACATTCATCGTCTCTCACCTCCATCACCCATTTCAGATTCCCCAGATCCCATGCTGGACGTTCTGATAATCTTGACTTCTGTGCCTATGGGGATGAGGGCTTGCTTCCACGATCTAGACTTTATTCCTGAGTAACCTGAGCCTGTGGTCGCCTTTTCCTGGTGGGGCTGTGATCCCTGCCATTGCTCACTTATAGTTATCGCTGAGCCCAGAAGTACCAATGGTAGCCTCTGTGCATGGCCTGGGTCTGGACACCTTCCCCCACACCCCCATTATGAAGTGACAGCCAAAGATCCTCATCTTTTTATTTTCCCTCCATTTTATTGAGATATAATTGGTATACAACATTGTTTAAGGTGTATAGCATGATGAATGGACAAATGTATGTATTGCAAAATAATTACCGCAGTAAGTTTAGTTAACATCCATCACCTCATGAAGTTAGATGTTTTTTTCATCTAGATGAGAACTTTGAGGTTTTAGCAACTTTCAAATAAATTAATTTTTATTATTATTATTTTTTTTTTCCTATGGTACTACTTTCATGAGCAGCCCCAAAAACAGCTAGGTGGTACTTGCTGTTTCCACCTTACTATGGAAATTGGTAGTAGAACCCTTACTGTGAGGCTTCGTGGAAGCAACCTTCTCAGTCAGTATCCATCCAACTAACCTTTGTACATGACATCACCTAAAATCATAGTTATTTGTTAACATTTTAGCAGAGATTAAATGGGGCAGAACTATTTGGGGATGAGAGAGAGAGAGAAACAGATGAAGAGAGAAAGAAAATAATGGGAGCTGGAAAGAGAAATAGGCTTTGACAGAAGACATACAAGTAGGTTCTGTTCATAATTCAAATACTTTTCACAGTCTGAAGTTCCTCACATGTCCCTGTCTGATTACAAATAGAGACTCAGAGTTGTGATTATCCCAAGTTTTAATAGGAATACTTCCTTGGAAAAAAGCTAAAAGATTTTGGCATCCAAAATTTCTTTTACATTCCCAAGTTATTGATGTCGTTCATGAGGATATTAGACAAGTAGTATATTCAGTCTGAGAAACATCAGAAGGGAATACTCCTAAAGGTATATGTTGTTGACCTGAAAACATGTCCCAGAGCTTTTGTCTTCAGCATTTGTAAGAAACTGATAAGACTGCTCCAGGGATTTGGCTCATACTGCCAAATCCATGAACCTTGCTTTCTTTGTCTTTCCTTTCTTTCAAATCTGCTCTGAGAGATCAAAGCCACTCTATCTCTAGCAACCACTCCTGACACACAGTCAAAATTACCCCCATTCAGTTATTTTTTGTTTGTTTGTTTTTTTAATCTCAGTAGGTGTCTATAGTCCATTAGAATCATCTTTAAAGAGAATTTTGGATTTAAGAATTTTAAATGACAGCAATATAAGCTCCTTTACAGTTTTTCCCTGGTGGAAATAAATTAACCATTAGAAATGCAATTACCTTACTACCTTCTAGAAGGGAGAAAAATATTAATTTCCAAGGATAGGTCAAAAGATCTCCATTTAAGCAGGGAAAGTCATATACAATCATATATTCAGAAATGTATATATACATATTTTTTCCTGTAATCTCCTTCGGGATCTTTGTGCTTGCTATTTCTCTGTTTGGAATATTTTCAATAGGACTTTTTTTTTTTTTAATTATTGCATTCCTTAAATTCTTCAGATCTTCTATTACTCCTTAAGAGATTATTCTTTAACTACCATAGAGAAATCATCTCTTCCATCAATCTCTCTATAACCAAGTATTATTTTCTTCATGATTCGTATGAGTATCTAAACCTTTATTGATTTGTTTATTCATTTGTTTATATGGGTATAGTCTTTCTTAAAAGGAAAATAAACTCATCAATGGAAGGTATTCTCTTGGGTTGGTATACAAGTATATGAATTTCTAGTGCCCAGATTATTGGTTGGCTTACAGAAAAACACAATGACTACTTAATACAGGGATCATAATTTTTTTTTTAAAGATTTTATTTATTTGTCCGAGACAGAGGGAGAGAGAGCGAGCGAGCACAGGCAGACAGAGAGGCAGGCAGAAGCAGAGGGAGAAGCAGGCTCCCTGCCGAGCAAGGAGCCCGATGCGGGACTCGATCCCAGGACCCTGGGATCATGACCTGAGCTGAAGGCAGCTGCTCAACCAACTGTGCCACCCAGGCGTCCCAGGGATCATAATTTTTATAGTTCGTGTTGAAACAAAGGAAGGATTTACGTTAGTCAAAAGTATATATGAACACATGTGCAAGTATCAAGTTATGATAAAATGTACATTCTATATTTTATTATTTGACCATTAAGAAGAATACAGAGAAATATTGCAAACATTACAAAATAGTGGATAATGAAAATAGTTTACATTGGGATTTGACATCAATTATAGGATCTGGGATGAGGCTTGTACACTCACTTATCCCACCCAGACTCTATTGTACTTTGCTTTATTGAGGTTTTTATTTATTACTGAGGTGTTGGATAATTATTTCAGAAAAATGATGGTTGATAGGAAGAAATCGTGAAATTTTAAAATTGTGTCAGATCATCCACAAAGTGGATATTCTACATGTAGATAATTGAGAGTTGTTATGAGATAAATGCTTCTAATTTTGACAGTGTTTTTAAGAAAGGAACACTCATGATATTTATCAGGTTGAAAGACCCTCATTTTAATATAATTTCTGTATACTATTTTTTTTTTCTAATCCATTTCATAAGAAAAGTGTCCGCTGCTATAAAGATACTTTGTTTGCATGGCTTGGTACATCACTGTCACACTGTTAACCTTCAAGTATTATAAAGACCATTGCAAGACTAAGGGAGATTGAAATCAAGACATTTTAATTATTCTTGTTATACATTAGGTAAGGTGCTTTAGTTTGACAAAGAAAAAATTGTCTTTTTTTTTTTCTATTGCATATTTTCTCCTTTTGCTCCCTATCCTCCCCATGGCCCCTACTCCATTAAAATATACTAGATAAAAGATGGAAAATGTTCTCTAAAAAAATTCTTGGAACAAGTTACACAGATCGTATGCACAATAATGATGCTGAACCACTGATTGGCTCCTAGAATACCAAACTGTGTAACTACATATGACATCAGATATCTTTATCTTAACCTGGTAGAAAATTATATTCTTTTTTTTTTATTAATTTCTTTTCAGTGTAACAGAATTCATTGTTTACACACCACACCCAGTGCTCCATGCCATATGTGCCCTCCATAATACCCACCACCTGGCTCCCCCAACCTCCCATCCTCCACCCCTTCAAAACCCTCAGATTGTTTTTCAGAGTCCATAGTCTCTCATGGTTCATCTCCCCTTCCCATTTCCCTCAACTTCCTTCTCTCCATCTCCCTATGTCCTCCATGCTATTTGTTATGCTTCACAAATAAGTGAAACCATATGATAATTGACTTTCTCTGCTTGACTTATTTCACTCAGCATAATCTCTTCCAGTCCTGTCCATGTTGCTACAAAAGTTGGGTATTCATCCTTTCTCATGGAGGCATAATACTCCATAGTGTATATGGACCACATCTTCCTTATCCATTTGCCCATTGAAGGGCATCTTGATTCTTTCCACCGTTTGGCGACCATGGCCATTGCTGCTATAAACATTGGGGTACAGATGGCCCTTCTTTTCACTACATCTGTATCTTTGGCATAAATACCCAGTAGTGCAATTGCAGGGTCATAGGGTAGCTCTGTTTTTAATTTCTTAAGGATTCTCCACAGTGTTCTCCAAAGTGGCTGCACCAACTTGCATTCCCACCAACAGTATAAGAGGGTTCCCCTTTCTCCACATCCTCTCCAACACATGTTGTTTCCTGTCTTGCTAATTTTGGCCATTCTAACTGGTGTAAGGTGGTATCTCAATGTGGTTTTAATTTGAATCTCCCTGATGGCTAGTGATGATGAACATTTTTTCTTGTTTCTGATAGCCATGTGTATGTCTTCATTGGAGAAGTGTCTGTTCATGTCTTCTGCCCATTTTTTGACATGATTATCTGTTTTGTGTGTGTTGAGTTTGAGAAGTTCTTTTTAGATCCTGGATATCAGCCTTTTGTCTGTACTGTCATCTGCAAATATATTCTCCCATTCGGTGGGTTGCCTCTTTGTTTTGTTGATTGTTTCCTTTGCTGTCCAGAAGATTTTGATCTTGATGAAGTCCTGAAAGTTCATTTTCGCTTTTGTTTCCTTTGCCTTTGGAGACATATCTTGCAAGAAGTTGCTGTGGCTGATATCGAAGAGATTACTGCCTATGTTCTCCTCTATGATTCTGATGGATTCCTGTCTCACATTGAGGTCTTTTATCCATTTTGAGTTTATCTTTGTGTACAGTGTAAGAGAATGGTCGAGTTTCATTCTTCTACATATAGCTGTCCAATTTTCCCAGCACCATTTATTGAAGAGACGGTCTTTTTTCCACTGTATATTTTTTCCTGCTTTGTCGAAGATTAGTTGACCATAGAGTTGAGAGTCCATATCTGGGCTCTCTACTGTGTTCCACTGGTCTGTGTTTCTGTTTTTGTGCCAGTACCATGCTGTCTTGGTGATCACAGCTCTGTAGTAAAGCTTAAAATCAGGCAATGTGATGCCCCAGTTTTGTTTTTCTTTTTCAACATTTCCTTAGCAAATCAGGGTCTCTTCTGATTCCATACAAATTTTAAGATTACTTGCTTCAGCTCTTTGAAAGGATCTGTACTCGAGGAACTACAGAACACTCATGAATGAAATTGAAGAAGACACAAAAAGATGGAAGACCATTCCATGCTCTTGGATCGGTAGAATAAACATTGTTAAAATGTCTATACTGCCTAGAGCAGTCTATACTTTTAATGCCATTCCAATCAGAATTCCATCGGTATTTTTCAAAGAAAATTATATTCTGACCTAGAATTTATAATGTTAATTCACATTTGTTGTCGGGATGAAATACTAAGGCCTATGTTTGGCCATTTCCATCACTTTATTTTATAAACTAAATTATTAATTTAAGCCATGGCAATACCTATATTAATTTTATTATAAGTTGGTACATGTCACTTTCAGAATAAATTGTGTTATCACTCGGAAAGTATGGCTTTCAGGGAGACCATACACACTAATTGTGAACCATGTGCAATGCTTTCCTTTTTTTTTTTTTTTTTTAATGTGTTATATGGTAACTAAGTGTTTACAGAGAGGGAAAAAATATGAACAATATTGTGCAAGAAAACTCTTATTGCTAATATGTATTACTATTGATATTGAATGTCTTTATTTGTGTCACCTTATGGTGTTTTTTTATAAGTTTCTACTACCTTTTGGTGCCCCATCATTCATTATTAGAAAGTGCAGTTTGGCTCTCAGCATGCTCCATCTCCAGCATGCGTATCTTATATATGCAGGTCATATTGCCAACACTTTAGTTCTGTACATTCAGAACATTGGGGACCCTCTGTCATAACTAATCTTTAGATATATGAGAACCCTTTCCCTGCTCCATCAGCCATTAAATTCACAGCACCGTGCCGCTATCATCATTCACTATCATGAAATAAAGTTTGCTTTAATATTAAGTTTTATGTATGTACAGATATGAATTTGTTTCTGTTGAGAAAACAGCCATTATGCTAAGATGTCGTGATAGCATTTTAAAAGATTAAAGGAAGAATAGCTATGAGCAAGTTTTATGATAGCTGCAAAACAATGTGATACCCTCTACAGCTGTGTGCAATAAAAAGGACTGGAATGGGGAAATATTCTTTATAGTCTTTTTCAGCAAGGTATGAACATTGAGAACTTTTGTTGGATATCCAGAACCTACATAACCATTTGCTTATAGGCCAGTGGATGGTGGATAGAAATGAAAAGGCACTTACAGGCCAGTGGATGGCGGATAGAAATGAAAAGGCACTTTACCTTTCATATTTGAAAATAACTTAATGATGCAGCCAGTAATGATTTTTTTCCAGTTATATTATATGGCAACCGTATCAGATATTGCACCCAAGATAACTGTATGAAATATGTTCTGTACAGGCAACTAAAAAAGTAAAGTATACCAACACTGAGGTATAAAAAAATTAAATCAAAATCTTTCTGCATTTTTTTTTCCTCTACCTTTTAAAAAATGTCTCAAACAAGGGTGCCTGGGTGGCTCAGTCAGTTAAGTGTCTGAGCTTTGATTTCGGCTCAGGTTATGATCTCCGGGTTGTGAGACTGAGCCCCACATGGGGCTCCATGCTCAGCGGGGTCTGCTTGAGGTTCTCTCTCCCTCTGCTTCTCCCCCTGCTCATGTGAGCTGTCTCTCTTAAATAAATAAATAAATCTTAAAAACAAAAATAAAAATGGATCAATAAAATACACATTAAGAACTATGACAGATGGTACCCTCATGAAATGCTCTATATGCTCCTCTATATTCCTAATTCTCCTTGGAAGCAAGGTCAGAACCACATGACTATCTCTGGCTAAAGCCTCTAAGAAGTAACAGGTGACACTTCTGGGCCAGACAAGTGAAGAATCCATGTGCTCTATCCATTCCTCAATTCTCTTGCCAGATGACCCTGAAAGCCACATGTTCTATTTGGTTGGTGTCTTTACAGGGAGAAAAGAATCCCGTCAGGGGTTGGTTTTATGAGGTTATTTAGAAGAAAAAGAAAACAACCTTATTTTTGTGTTAAAATATTAAAACAACAGTATCCTCACTAGAAATGGATAAAGACTTGTGGCATATGTTAGTATAAATACTGTCTGGTAGAGTCTTGTCTATGTTAAGTGCATGTTGCAGTGAAATATTCATGTTGACTCTGTTTCTTATGTGTTTGAGCCTTCCATAGCAATATATTATGGAATCAAAACTATCCTCTTAAAAATATAAATTTTAGGGGCACCTGGGTGGCTCAGTGGGTTAAGCCTCTGCCTTCGGCTCCGGTCATGATCTTGGGGTCCTGGTATTGAGCCCCGCATTGGGCTCTCTGCTCAGCAGGGAGCCTGCTTCCCCACCCTCCTCCTCTCTCTCTGCCTGCTGCTCTGCCTACTTGTGATCTCTGTCTGTCAAATAAATAAATAAATTCTTAAATATATATATACATATAAATTTTATTTCAAATCTGAGCTTAATTCAAAAAGGAATAGCCAGCCATGACAATTTCTTACAGTATGAAGTAACAGTAACAATCATTTACAAAATGCCAAGCTTTATGTTGAAATTGATATTTAAATTATTTCATTTAATCTTCTAAATAGCCTTTTGATACAAAAACTATTATTATCCTCATTTTAGATATGAGGAAAGATTCTCCAAGTCTACATTGAATTCTGCAAGTCTACATTAAATAGCAGCTTGGGAAGGTGAGAAATCAAATACAGAGATTGAATTCACTGTTGTCACTTTATTTTATTTGAAATATTTTACATATTTATTTGACTGCGAGAAAAGGAACACAGCAGGGGTATTGGGAGAGGGAGAAGCGCGCTTCCCGCTTAGCAGGGAACCCGATGAGGGGGTGGGTGACAGTCCCAGGACAGTGAGATTATGACCTGGGTTGAAGGTAGCCACTTAATGACTGAGCCACCCATGTGCCCCTCACTGTTATCACTTTAATACACTATATTTGACGTTAAAAATGATAAAGATATACTTTACTTGAACACATGATAAATTAGCCTGTTCTTCTCCTGTTAATTTAACTATTTCATTTCACTTAGAATGTATGGGCCCTTACCTGGAATCTCCAATATTGAAAAAAAGTAACAACTATCAAAGTATGCAGTAGCAACAAGATGATCCTTGCTCACCCTGTTATTCCTTCCTAGCCACACGATTCAGAAAAAATTCTGAAAACTTTCTCTCTTTGCTTTTTTTTTTAATGTCCTTCTCAGTCCTCACTCTTCTCCAATTTGACTTTGTCCTCATCATTTAACCACCACTGTCCTTCTATGTTCTACAATAATCACATTTTTTTATTGCTCAGCAACTTTTATAGTATGAATCACTCCCTCTTTCTTGAACACTTTTTTTTTTTCTTATTGATAACACATGTGTGAGTTTTCTGTCCCTTGTTCCCATTTTTCAAAGTATATAGTTTAGATCTGTTCTGTTTAGCCCTTCAGTATTGGAGTTCCTCAAGACTCATTCCTAAACCTTTTCTCTCACTGTCTTCTGTCTAACTGGACACTCTTACTGTACCTATAGCTACAGTTGTCATCCTCCATCTCTTTCTTTAACACATTGTCTCAACTGCAATATTCAATTTTCTACCCAATATTTCCTCTTTACATATAAAAGAAATCTTAGACTCATCCATTTAAAAATCTTTAAATGGATATTATTTCAGCTGTCAAACAGGCTCAACTGTATCTTTCCTCACAAATGGCTATCACTTTTTATCCTCTTGTATACACCTGAAATCTAGGAGTCATTTCTGATTCGCTTCTCACTTACAGTCCGATCCTGCAGTCAAACATCACCATTTGTTTTTATATTATCACAGAATATATCTCAAGTATGTCTACTTTCAGTCTTTATCAACCTAATTGAATATAACAACAATGGTGATGATAATACTGATGGTGAGAATCATAACTGTTAACATTTATTGACTTACTGAGTTTTTTTAAGATTTCTTTATTTGAAAGAGATAGAGTAAGCACATATTAGTGGGGTGAGGGGAAGAGGGAGAGAATCCTCAAGCAGATTCCTGACTAAATGTAAAGCACTTAAAAGGGGCTCAGTCCCACAACCCATGAGACCATGACCCGAGCTGAAACCAAGGGTCGGACACCTAACTGATTGAGCCACCCAGGCACTTTAACTGATTGAGTTATTAATATATGTCAGGTACTGTAAGGTTTGTACTACAATGGCTTACTGGTGGGTGTTTTCACAGGCATGCAAGTAATTCTTCAATTCTTTCTCCACACTAAAATCAGAATAATAATATAATAAGTAAGTGTTGTTATCACACTGTTCTCAAAGCCACCTAAGGGGTCCTGTGTGCTGTTAGAATAAATACAAAGTCTGTTATATGCTGCCTGGCAAGGCAAAGGCTTGTAAGACTTTACCCCTTCTTACCTCTCTTGATCCTTGATTCATATGTCACCCCCTACCATCCTTTCCCATTATGCTCTGTCTCATCTTTTAATTCCCCAAATATGTGATTCTTTGTGGAAGTATAATGTATAATGCATAATACAGTATACATTATTATATATATATAATAAAAGTATGATATTATTCCTTGTGAAAGTAAAATGACTCTTCCCACTGACTCAACTTTTATCAACTACTAATCCTCTTTGAGATTCTCTGTTTAGTCCTCTGTCAACCTCCTGTGGTACATGACTAGATTTAGTTCCATATGTTTCTGCTTATTTTCACTGTAAATACCTCACCAGTTTAATGAGAATATGAGATTAATTTTATTTTTATCCACTAGATCATAAGATTCATGTGACCAGGATGCTTGGCTCTTTCTGTTCACCTTTTCACAGATATCAGGGTTTAGTGCACAACTACTAGATGGATGAATAAAGAAAGGAATGAAGGAAAATATATTATCTTGCAAGCTAACCTAGACTCCTCACCTTTGCTTGCCATTCCCTCTATACCCAAATCCAGTGAGACATCAAGGCTTCAGGTTCTATTAATTATATCTTTTAGATTTTCTCTGTTCCGTTTTCTTATGTTCAAGTCTTCATCATATTCATCTGAATTTCTGTAATAACTTGTATTGCTACTCTTCAGATTTTGCTCAGTTTTACCATTCATATCACAGTTAGGGTGATTTCCCTAAAACATGGCCCAGATTTAGAAATCTTTAAATGATATTATTTCAGCTATTGAATGCTGTGTGACAAACTTCCCCAAAGTTAAAGACAAAACATAGATTTATTATTATCTCTCAAAACCTTGTGGGTTGACAAGACTCAGCTAGATAATTCTTGCTAGGGGTATGTTTCAGGACCATAGTTATATGTTGGCCAGGATCAGTCATCTGAAGTCTCCAGTTGCCCAGACAATCCAAAATGGCTCACCATGTGACTGGCTACTGTGGCTGGGAGCTTAGGCTGGACTGTGACTAGTTCCCCTACAGTGGCTTCTCCTTGTGACTTCTCACACTATAGTTGTTGGGTTCTAGAAGCAGCATACCAAGAGCTAGCTCTCTAAGAGAACTAGGTAGAAGCCATAAGATTTCTTTACAACCCAGCCTTGGAGAAAACATGGCATCACTTTCACTGTTTTTTGTTTTTTTTTTGTTGGTTAAAAGTGAATCATTTGATCACCTCATATTAAAGAGAAAGATTGGCAGAAGAATATGAACACTGGGAAAGATGATTTTCTTGTAGGTCATCTTTGGAGACTGCTACTATCTCCATAGCCTCACATAATCTACATCAGTGACACTTCATAATCTTGCACTTGCCTACACTTCTAGTCTTATCCTTTACCCCTTTCCCAGCCCCATTTATTTATGCATACTCTCTACTAAATGAATTTAGTTTCCACAGGACAGCAAATATACAATTCTATATAACCATATCTTCTTATATGTTATTTTCCAAGATGTTTTATTTTTTTATTTGCTAGTTTTATCTACCTTTGACTCATTGTTTAGATACAAATTAAGTTCTTACCCTTTAGGAGAAACCTCTCTGACACTCGATGTTTTATATTCCCATGGCATCCTGTGTATAATTGTATCCTCCAATACCTTTAATATTTAAAGTTACTTAAGGACATCAATCATCTATTAGCCAATTTTATTTGAAGAGGTCATGGCAGGTAGGAGGGCAACCGATAAATTCTTGTGGAATGACTGGATAATTAGAAGCACTCATTTTTACTATGCTATGCAGATTTTTAAAAGATGCTTATGGTAGTTTAATTTTTAGTTTTTTCCCAGTAAATGTATCACTTCAGTATGTGAGACTATTTCTCTTAGAATGGCTGAACAGTAAGCTTTTCATTGTTTATAAAATGCAAGGGAAACCTGATATATATATTAGAAACACACACTTGTTGCCTGATATGAAGGTTGTTCTATGTAATTCAAATAAAGATGTCCATAACTAAAAGCTATGATTCTTCATGTGGTTTTTATGAAACTCCACACCGTTATATACAAAAGAGAACTTTTGCATAATTTTCAAAAATTCTTAAACCCGTTTTTAATCCACATAATAGCACTCATCATTAACAATATCAAGTTAACAGTTAACAATTAACAATATCAAGTGTCTGAAATTGGTTTTTTTTTTTTTAAAGATTTTTATTTATTTATTTGACAGAGATCACAAGTAGGCAGAGAGGCAGGCAGAGAGAGAGGAGGAAGCAGGCTCCCTGCTGAGCGGAGAGCCCAATGCAGGACTTGATCCTAGGACCCTGAGATCATGACCTGAGCCGAAGGCAGCGGCTTAACCCCCTGAGCTACCCAGGCGCCCAAGTGTCTGAAATTGTAACAGTTCTCTGTGATTTGATACAATATGTGTATGTTTGTGTTTCCATGAATGTGTATTATATGTATATGTGTGTTATGTTGCTTCTTCCATAAAGCTGCCTCATTTCCCATCATCAATTAAATTATGGGAAAAATGTACGTGTCAAATTTTCAGCAGAATTGACAATGGTTACCTCCTAATTAATTTTTGCTGTAATTGGACAATCAGTAAAATATTCTGTATTAATAAAAACATTTTCAAAGATTTCTGATTTTCTAAATTCAATAGTTTATAAAAGTTTTTAGTATAAGCTCATTTGTAGAATGGGATAGTGGATTAAATATAAATAATATTTTGAGAAACAGATATGCACATTTATAAAATAAATTTATTATAAAAAATAACTAATATAATATTCATCCTGTTATCTACACATTTTATATTAATAAATAAAAATTAGACTTGTGCATTCTTCCAGCCATTACATTAATTTAAAAAAATTGTTCTTAGGTAATGTAAGTCAGTTGCTTTAATAACTATATTACTAATATGATTTTTAAGTATTTGAATGAAATTATTCTTTTATTTTTATCTGCTTGAAATAAAAATTAGCTTTAAATGCTCAAATATGAATTTTTATGTCATATAGTTTCTTCAAAATGCTTCAACTTAATTGGTCTTATATGGAAAAACAAAGAACCTTGAAAAGCATCAGATTAAGGTCACAGGTCAGTGTTCAAGCAAAATAGAGTTGGGCTACCAAATGATTTCCTGTTATTAAGCCGATAAATCAGAGCGATGTTGATAGATGTGAGCGCTGGGACAGTATGTCAGTCTCATGAAAAAAATGCTGAACAGACACAGGTGATCAATGCTGTCAGAGTCTTGAAAATAAAAATTTTAAAAAGGTCAAAGAAAGCATTGAGAAGACTATCAGTGGTGTTTACATTCCAAAAATGCAGTTTTCATAAGATTTAACTTACAAGAAGCCTTCCTATGGCTTCCCAATGAGCAGAGCTCATGAATTTTCAAAATGAATTTACTTTGTTATAAGGGAGCACACATCAACACCCCACATCTATTTGGACTGACACGCATAGGCATACGAAGCCCATTTCAGACCACAGGTCTTTTTGACTTGTTTTCTTCTCCATATTATTTAGATTTTGTTGGTTCCTGATGTCCTATTTCTGCCCACCCTCTAGGCCCCTCTAAAGTTCTGCCTCTTTTGAGGTTTTACTTGAGTGTGCCAAGTCAACCTAAGTACCTCTTGAGCCAACAAAATAGTATTTATCTAATATGATACCTTTTGACACTTAGTGAATTTACTCTTGAACAATTACCTAAGTACTCTTTTCTACTTACAAAAATTGCTTTTTGAATACCTACTTTCCGGACTGTAATAATAAACACATAGTAATAATTTCTAACTTTCAAAGGTTTATACTCCAGTGTATGATTTACAAGTTTTGGGAGTCAGATTCCCTTTGAGAGCCTAACTAGAACAATGGAACCATGGCTTTCCTGAGAAAAATAAAGTCATATAAAATTTAGCTCAGAACTTCAGAGGATGCAATCATAAAGATTATGAAAAGGGGGGATGTTTTCCAGGTACCATTATTAATTCTGTTTTGTAAAAGCAATAAACTCTTTTCCAAATGAGGAAGTGTTGAGTGGTTATCTAGGGAGGGATAACATATTTGTTTTACCTTTTTTATATCTTTTGCACAGGCAAAAGAATGGAGTGTGAAAAAGAATAGGACATTAAGGAAACATTAAGATTTTTCCTGAAGCATGAGAATAGTATGAACTTAGGTTGCAGATACACGTTGGACTAAGCTGTAGATGGTTTTATTTACTTGCTAACATGTCTGGCCTCCTTTGGGGGTAATATTTCGTCTTCTAAGATAATTAATATTTTTCTAGGCCCTAAAGATTCTGCCATATCTTTAACATGAACTTTAAACACCTGTTGTAGTGCTTTGCATGGATTAAATATTTAACTCATAGTTGACTAAGAAAAATTAGGAGGAAAGGGAAGGAGAAGGTCATAGATTTAGTTGATTTGCCAAACTCTGGAAAGGATAAACAAAGAGATAATTGAATTATAAATAATATACTAGGCCAATTATGTGCAAGTATAGGTTATTTTAATAGCATGATGAAAATAAGGACAATTAGCTTCATGCCATTTTATAGGAAATTCTGTAAGTGAAAATATATATATTTTTTTGCAATAGCAGTTTAGTTTTGTTGATGCCACTAGAGATAAAATTGTAAATATTATACTACAGGCTCTCAATTAATCCTACTTAAATGATACAATATTTTATATCAGTAAAATATAAAATTTAGAGTATTTAAAGAAATATTTAGATTATAATTTCTATGAGGACAAAAGAATGTGTTTGTTTTGTCCATTTAGCTCCTATGTTCCTACACATTTTATTTATATTTATTTATTTATTTATTTATTTATTTATTTTAAAGATTTATATTTATTTGAGAGAGAGAAAGAGAGAGGAGAAAGCATGAGTTGGGGGGAGAGGAGGGGCATGGGGGAAGGAGAAAACTCTTATGCAGGCTTCCTGCTGAGTGTGGAGCCCAATGTGGGGCTTGATACCAGGATTCTGAGAGCATGACCTGAGCTGAAATTAAGAGCCGTATACTCAACTGCCTGAGCCACCCAGATGCCCCTGTTCCTACACATTTTTGATAATACAGTAACACACAGTGGACAATTTATTCCACAAATATTTATTGAGAGATTACTGAGCTCCAGCTCCCATTCTAGGTGGTAGAAGAGTACCAGTAAACAGAATAAAGTCCCTCTTCTCAAGGTGCATATATTAGAGAAACTTGACAATAAGCCAAAAACCAAATAAGTATAATATACATGTGATGATGAATTTGCTATAAAATATCAGGGTGTATCAAGCATTGTCACAAAAATGCTATAAAACAGTCACTAAAATCTCATCAGTGTCTTGTCAGCAATAAACCGTTATTTGGCTCAATTGTCTTGAGTCCGCTGAAAAGGTGAAGGTTTGAGCCTCTGCAGATTTCAGCTGGACTCACTCAGAGTTGCAGAGGCTGACTAAACTAGGCTGCACTCAACTAGAAGAGGCGGCTTGGATGCTTCCTCTACATTTTTCTGACTCTCCTCTTGGAATGAACAGGCTATGGGTATATTCTTCACATGGCAATGTCAGAAATGCCAAAGTCAAAGGCAAGCATGGGGTGCATTGAAAGTTTTCCTGTATCATGACAACCTAGGCAATAAGGGGAATAGGAAGCAGAATTTGCTCAGGAAGGCACTGGGTGGTAACCTACCTAAGATTCTCCCTCTGCCCTCCCCTTTGCCCCTCCCATCTCCCCCTCTCTCTTTCTCAAAAAAAAAAAAAAAAAAAGAGAGAGAGAGAGAGAGAGAGAGAGAGAAAGAAAAGAAAAGAAAAAGGATCATTCTGGTGATGTGTTTTGGGATCTTTTGTATTAAATATATTCTGTTATTTTACTTTTAAAAAACTCAACTGAAAGTAAGTAAGTGTGTGTGTGTGTCTTGTGTATGGACATAAGCAATGTGTTAAATGTATTTGGAAACTTACTACTTTTTAAATGTCACCTTCATATATTTATTCATGCAGTGGCTCCAAACAAAATTGCTGATTTCATTCTAAGAAACCAAATGAGGAAAGAATTCAAGAGAAGTCTTATTACAGTGTTAAAGACGCGACACTTACTAAGAGTACTATCAGGTTGGATGCCACAACTGAAATAATCCTCTCAGAGGGCAAAGGGAAGCTGTTCCCACTTTATTCCATGGTCAGCTTTGCCTTAAACAAGGTTCTTCCATTTTTTTTTTTAAATTAATCCTTCAAGTCTTTAAAGCTATGTTTGATTTTGCTCTTGCTCCTCTTTCCCTAAATCTAGACTAGGGATTTTAGCACTGACGTAATTCCTTGTAAAATAGTTGTGAGAGTTTCAGCTGTATCTGAATTGTTTGTGTCTTTCTTGTTTGGATTTCAATGGATTTGTCCCTGAAAGCTGAGGGGTAAAACAATGCCTATCCATCTACGTTCCTTTCCCGTGTTGTGAGAAAGAACACGGATCTACTGAAAGAGTTCTCTTTTTACTAGAAGGATTATGGCATCTGTGCTTGCTTGCTGGACAGATTATTGATTTTGGCTGTGACTTATTTGAAGAAATGTCTTATGGATCAAGTTTAGCCATTGTTCTATTCTTTCACTGCTCCACTCTTTAACCCTGGGTGTCTGTAAGATCCTGTGCCATTTTCTGCCACTAGTATCATACCTAGCTACCTCAAGGTAAATCTTGGAAATGACTTAATGTATATGAGAGCTAGGCTCCCCATGGTATATTTACCAACATAGATTTTTTTCACATTTAATATAATGGATGTTCTTGAAAAATGGTTTTATATAACATTTCAGGAGGTAGAAAAACTTCAGAAGCTACCCATTATAGCTAATGCAAATAAATGGTGCTCACTGGCATTGTGTAATATGACAGCCCAAGTGATATCATCTAGGGCAGATGGGTTTTGCAAGTAGGCTGTACTGGGTTCAAATTCTCACCTCACAGGAGTACCAGCAGTAGGACCCTAGTCAAGCTGCCCAACTTTAACTATTAAATGGAAATAAATCATGTTTACTTCCTGATTATGTCTGTAAAAGTTAACTACAATAATATGCACAGTGCTTATCCTCTTATCTGCTATAAAATACATTCTCAAGATAAAAATTTCTTAACTGTTGTTCCTGTGTCACAAATATTTAAGAAGGTAATGGGTAGCATTTAGGATCCTTTGATATTTAGTCAGGCCAGGAGCTAAAAACTTGATAAAAATAATGTATTTTTTTTTATATCTGTCACTTAGTGATGAAAATAATCACTACTCATTCCATTATTGAACAGGCTATGGTTATGATTTTTTTTGTGATTATACAGCGCTCTATATATAACTGATGTAGCATTAATCAGTATATTATAAATTGGCAGTTACAATGCTACAAAAATATCAAACCTACAGCTTTACAACAAGATATGTAGATATTGCATATGAAACCAAGTTCTACAGGGAATAATCAAATTAGTATTTCTATTACTGAAACAAGATTAAGTCTTGATACCTCTGGTATCTCTGAAAAGTTTATTAAATGTAACCTTAATAACATTGCAATTTTTTTTAAAGATTTTATTTATTTATTTGACAGAGAGAAATCACAAGTACACGGAGAGGCAGGCAGAGAGAGAGAGAGAGAGAGGGAAGCAGGCTCCCCGCTGAGCAGAGAGCCCAATGTGGGACTTGATCCCAGGACCCTGAGATCATGACCTGAGCCAAAGGCAGCGGCTTAACCTACTGAGCCACCCAGGCACCCAACATTGCAATTTTTACCTTAATTTTTGAGAGAGGAAGAGCCAGCTACTATTTTTAATTTAATTTAATTTTTTATTTATATATTTTTAGACTTTATTTTATTTTTTCAGTGTTCCAAGGTTCATTGTTTATGCACCACACCCAGTGCTCCATATAATATGTGCCCTCCTTAACACCCACAACCAGGCTCACCCAACCTCCCACCAACCCTCCCCTTCAAAACCCACAGTTTGTTTCTCAGAGTCCACAGTCTCTCACGGTCTGTCTCCTTCTGATTGCCCCTAATTCACTTTTCTTTTCCTTCTCCTAATGTCCTCCATGTTATTCCTTATGCTCCACAAGTAAGTGAAACCATATGATAATTGACGCTGCTCGACTTGTTTAACTCAGGATAATCTCCTCCAGTCCCGTCCATGTTGATAAAAAATGTGGGTATTCATCCTTTCTGAAGGAGATATAATATTCCATTGTATATATGGACAATATCTTTTTTTATCCATTTGTCTGTTGAAGGGCATCTTGGCTCTTTCCACAGTTTGGCGATTGTGGCTATTGCTTCTATGAACACTGGGGTATATATGGCCCCCCCTTTCACTATATCTGTATCTTTGGGGTAAATACCCAGTAGTGCAATTGCAGGGTCATAGGTAGCTCTATTTTTAATTTCTTAAGGAATCTCCACAGTGTTTTCCAAAGTGGCTGCACCAACTTGCATTCCCACCAACAGTATAAGAGGGTTCCCCTTTCTCCACATCCTCTCCAACACTTTTTGTTTACTGTCTTGTTAATTTTGGCCATTCTAATGGTGTAAGGTGGTATCTCAATGTGATTTGAATCTCCCTGATGGCTAATGATGATGAACATTTTTTCATGCGTCTGTTAGCCATTCATATGTCTTCTTTGGAGAAGTGTCTGTTCATGTCTTCTGCCCATTTTTTAACATGACTTTCTGTTTTTTGAGTGTTGAGTTTGAAGAGTTCTTTATAGATCTTGGAAATCAGCCCTTTGCCTGTAGTGTCATTTGCAAATATCTTTTCCCATTCCATAGAATGGAGTAGAGAGCCCAGATATGGACCCACAACTCTATGGTCAAATAATCTTTGACAAAGCAGGAAAAAATATCCAGTGGAAAAAAGACAGTCTCTTCATTAATGGGAAAATTGGACAGCTATGTATAGAAGAATAAAACTTGACCATTTGCTTATGATACACAAATATAAACTAGAAGAATAAAACTTGACCATTTGCTTATGATACACAAATATAAACTAGAAGTGGATAAGAGACATTAGGCAGGAATCTGTCAATATCCTAGAGGAGAACATAGGCAGTAACCTTTTTGACATCAGCTACAACAACTTCTTTCAAGACATGTCTCCAAAGGCAAAGGAAACAAAAGCAAAAATGTTTTTTATTTTAAAATTCATAACTTCTGCCACTCATATTTATATATAGTATTCATTTTTTTTATTTTAGTTCCATTATACTTAATAGACAGTGTTAAATTAGTTTCAGGTGTGCAATATAGTGATTCAGCAATTCTGTATATTACTAGTGCTCATCAAGTTAAGTGTATTCTTAATCCCTTTCATCTATTTCACTCAGCCTTTCCACAACCCACCTCCCCTCTGGTAACCATGTGTTTGTTCTCTTTAGTTAAAAGTCTATTTTTTGGTTTGTCTTTTTCTTTTCTTCATTGATTTGTTTTGTTTCTTAAACTCCACATGAGTGAAATGATATGATATTTGTCTTCCTCTGATTGACCTATTTCACATAGCATTGTACTCTCTAAATTCATCTGTGTCATTGCAAATGGCAAGATTTCTTTCTTTTTGTGACTGAATAGTATTCCATTCATTTTATACTATATCTTAATTATCCATTCCTCTATTGATGGACACTTGGGCTGCTTCTGTATTTGGCTATTGTAAATAATCATGCAATAAACATAAGACTGCATGTCTTTTGAATTAGTGTTTTCGTATACTTTGAGGAAATACTCAGTAATGTGATTCCTGGATCATAGGGTAATTATATTTTTAATTTTTGAGGAACCTCCATACTGTTTTCTGCAGTGGCTGCACCAATTTACATTCCAACCAACAGTACACAAAGTCTCCTTTTACTCTACACCCTTGCCAACACTTACTGTTTCTTTTTTTTTATTATTATTTTAGCCATTCTGACAGGTAATACACAGTGCCCAAAGCTCATAGGACCTACTTCCCTTCCTTCCTGGTTTTCCTGGTTAGTGATTGCATTCATTTATTTTTTTAAAAGATTTTATTTTTTTTTTTTTTATTTGAGAGAGAGAGAGAGAGAATATGAGATGGGAGAAAGTCAGAGGGAAAAGCAGACTTCCTGTGGAGCTGGGAGCCTAATGCGGGACTTGATCCTGGGACTCCATCCCAGGGATCCCAGGGATCATGACCTGAGCTAAAGGTGGTAGCTTAACGAACTGAGCCACCCAGGTGCCCAGTTATTGCATTCAGTTTAATCAAACATCCCTGTTGCTGCTGTTCCTTATATCTAACTACTGAAGAAAATCCCCAAAGACTTTCCAAAACTTTTGCTGTTAATGCTTCCATTCCCTTCCATATTATTTGGCAGAGACATGACAAGGATATCTATATGTATGTAGTGCATCACCATTCATCAATTTTACTCTCTATTAAATGTCATCTCTCCATTCAGAAGGTGCCTCACACTCTCCCTGGCTTATTCCCCCAATCAGATAAGTAGCTGCTAGTTCTAAATGGATTATAATTTGTTGTAAATGTTCCCTTAGCAATAATCACTTAAGATTAGATAATCATTGGCTAAATGTGAATTTAAAAAGTTATGTTCTAATATAAACTAAGATTTGTCTACATTCACACAACTTAGAGAGTTTCTTTAAAACAGAGGTACAGTAACTTTAATATCCTAGTGTCTTCACAGCATGAAAAAAAATGGTCTCTGCTTATGTCATGGTGACCTGGTTCTCACCTGCCATGGAGCACATCAGAGAGTCCTTTAATGTCTTAAGAAATCATTTTTTAGGTTCACAATATAGCATCTCCTTTAAAAATACATGTGCAAAAGCCGGATAGCCTCTTTAATGGTATTCATGAGGCTGGATTTTAGTAGATGCTGGGAATTCTATAATGTTACGAAACGGTTCATAAAATATTGCCATCTGCTATACCAAGTAACAGTTCATTTTTACTAGTTTTAAAATGGTTGTGCTTTTATGTGTTTGGATTTTTGCCTAAGCTTCGAGTTCCCTCTGAAAGTTACTTCTGACCTCTGCCTGAGGAAATGTGAAAATCTGCCTTTTCTATCTTGCTTTATAAGCTTCAGTGAGGAGAATGTAAATTGACTAAATACATTGTGTGAGATTTGACCAGAAAAATGTCTCACATACTGCCTGAGTGGCTGGTTCTGTTTATAATATTTCCAGTTTATACCAGAGTAACCACTTGTAAAAGAAATTGCTTAAAGTGCTAGTACTGAAAACAAATATTTATAGAGGAGTAGGCAGTGAGCAGAAGATAAAGATTTTTATTACAACTGAGGAAAAAACCTTGCAAAAATATCAAATAGAAAATACAGGATAGAATATGAGCTTCAGAATGGGAAATTGCCCAATTCAACTATTTGCTAAGGAATGAAAGTAACACCCAGGGGGTCTTAAACAACTTATCTAGGGTGTTACTTTTAGGGACAAGCAGTATCTGATTCTAGATGAAATACCTTTTGTGGGAGTCAGATTTTAAAGGAGTTTGCCATAAAGTGAAATTGTGACTATATATACACAGTTATTTTCAATTGTTCAGATGTTGGCTGAAACCATCAAATGAGCAAATAAATTTGGTAAGTGGTGATTATATAGATTTTACTAGGCAGAGTCAAAGTAAGAAACAAGAAAATAAGAATCAACCTAAAAAGAAGAAGGAGAGTAAAGAGGAAGAAATGTAAGAGAGGAGGAGAGAGATAAAAAGAAGAAAGGGTGGAAGAGGGGACAAGGCACCAGCATCAGTGGAAGTCATTAGACAGGACCCTTAATTATGAATTCCTCCAAAAATGGCCACGCTATCCCCATTCAAACACAATTCCCAATGCCTTTTCCCTTCCATTCCTGAGTCTCTATTTAATTGTTTACATATTCATCATTCTTCTTTGCTCTCCTAGACAAGTGATGTACTTCTCATATAAGTTCTCAGAATACCCCCCTTAAGAAAGTGGCTTTGTGTTCAAAATGGAAAAAAATATGCTATGAAATAAGTCAAGCAGAGTCAATTATCATATGGTTTCACTTACTTGTGGAGCATAAGGAATGACATGTAAGACATGGGGAGATGGAGAGAAGTGAGTTGGGGGAACTTGGAGGGGGAGACAAACCATGAGAGACTGTGGACTCTGAGAAACAAACTTAGGTTCTTGGAGGGGAAGGGGATGGCGGGTTGAGTAAGCCTGGTGGTGGGTATTATGGAGGGCACTGGGTGTGATGCATAAACAATGAATTTTGGAACAATAAAAAAATTAAATTAAAAGAATGCATTTTGAAACTCCATCCTGATGACTACCTCTGGATGAGTGAGCCCTGGGTGTCCTCAGGTTCGATTACTTTTCTGATTTTTAGTTTCCTCGTATGTACCTCTGAGGGAAACATTATAATTACCTGAAACATGAGCTTCCTTTGTCAAGTAAGGAATAATTCTTTCACTTTATAAAAATAGAAACATCCTATTGGAACATTTCCAGTAAGAACAGATGTTTAGGCAGATTTATTGGTTATCACAAGGGTCTTATAACTTTTCAATTTTTGATTGAGGAGCTATGCAAACACATTACTTAAAACATAAATTGTATATGGTTTCTACAAAGTTATTAAATATCTCATGTAGCCCCAAACCAATTTATTTTGTCCAATGTTCTGTATCTAGATTAATCATCTGCAGTGCTGACTAGATGTGTCCAATCAAAGACAGCAGGTATGAGGGAGGAAACACATCTCAACTACCTGACAGTTTTTGCTTCATGTTGTCATGGTTTTGAAATTGATGTTGGCTTTGAGGCATCTTTCTCTAAAATGTGAACATTCAGACCAGGTCTCAAGCATTAGAATGTATTTTAGTTTAAGTAGATTGCTTTCTTCATTCCACATAAATACAATCACCTCCATTGAGTAAATGGAAATTGTGATTGCATGAGGGAAAAGAAAAGCAATGAAGAATTGGGTAAAGAAACAATTTCAAGATTGGATTTCTTCTAGGGAATAGTGGGTCTGGAAGGAGGCCCCACTGTGTTCAGAGTCTAGAGCAGCCAGAAGTCATGGAGCAACTGGACTAGAAGAATACTGTAAGCTCTGCTGTTATTTAGTGTGACTAACAGTGCATGGTTATAGGCCTTCATGATACATACATCAATATTTTAATATAATTTGTGGATGATAATATGATTAAAACAATATATAAGTGGAAACAACATGAATGAATCAAAGGAAATTCTAGTGGAGCTTGGAAGAGCAGGGCCTCTCAAAGTTTGCATCAGCATGATCTGGAAGCTTCTTAGCAATGAATCTTCTTGGTCCCTACCCCCATTCTACTATGTGAGTGGAGCCCGGTCCTCACTCGACACTTCAACAAACACTGCAGATGATTCTGACATGAACCACATGAACCATGAAGCCTCAGAACCACTAAGAGTAAATAAAAGTCAAGAACATCATTCCAGGAAGGGGAATGACCTGATGGTGCAGGCAAATGGAAGGGGAAGGTTAGGATGGCATCAAGTAGCCTGAAGACTCCCAAGAGAGTGAGGCCCTCTTCATCCAAGCAGAATGAAAATGGTTTCTATTCTTAGCAAATGTGCCTTCAGTGTCACTGTGGAGAGACTGTTTGGTTGTCTTGGGTGGTCCAAGCACGACAACATCAGGTCCTCCCTGTATGTGCGGCCAATTCTATTCCAGAAATATGACTCTTAGCAAGGCCTGTGTGAGCGGAATCTCCCTTTCATTTCACATGTATATCAAAAAACCAATAAAATGAGTACATCCCAATATGGCCGTTATCCAAATTTAAACAGACTATTTTCTTTTTTACAAAATTTATTTATTATGATTATTTTTATAAACTTATAATGTACTTTTATCCCCAGAGGTACAGGTCTGTGAATCTCCAGGTTTACAAACTTCACAGCACTCACCATAGCACATACCCTCCTCAGTGTCTATAACCCCACCCCCCTCTCCCAAACCCCCTCCCCCCAGCAACCCTCAGTTTGTTTTGTGAGGTTAAGAGTCACTTATGGTTTGTCTCCCTCCCAATCCCATCTTGTTTCATTTATTCGTCTCCTACCCCCTTAACCCCCCATGTTGCATCTCCACTTCCTCATATCAGGGAGATAATATGATAGTCATAGACAGACTATTTTCAATCAGATTTGTATTTAAGGACCACTGACTTCCTCTCAATTTAGTGACCAAAGGAAAGAAGTCTTATAATACACTCGTATGTGTATAAGAAGTACCAAACCTCAGATAGAAGTTGCCTGGGAAACCTCTGCTAAAAGAACAACTTTCAAGTTTCCCTGCACTAATTAATTAATAAATAGCTAACATCGACTCACTCTGTGCAGTATAGTTTTATTTCCTGTCATCTTTTCAAAGCAAAATAAATGTTTTGCCTCATGGAAAAAATAAATATTTCCATTTCAGAAAAGCTGACAAAAATATGATTGATATCACCAATTATAAGAATCTTACAACAGCCCTCTGAGGACTAGTTCGTCCATGAATGTGAGAGTTTATCTTGGCCATCCAGAGTGGCTGTCATAAGTGTGTGAGTCAGGTACATTATTTTATGCAAATAACCTTTAGTGCCTTTTTCTAAGCCCTCATTTCTTCAATAAGGCAGAGTTTCAATTTACGATTGGAAAGAAAAAGTTGTCCCCTTCAATTATACTGTATATTATAATCACCTGTTTTTAATGTAATTTTCTTTTACTGATCACGGCCATAGATTTTCCAAAAGGTTATGTAACAGACTAATTCGAAACCAACTATCTTATCTCTAGAGACTTCAGTTAAGAAATGTCACTTTGATTGTCTCCATAGCAAGCCATGTCATATATGAACAAATCTATCTTACTGTCTAATTTGACCCAATTTTCCATATTGCTTAATAAGCACATTACAATGAATCATTGATCTATTATCCAAGGAATTTTGAAGCTTACAGATTATCTTCAATTGCACCTGCTTTAATCAGTGTATTGCCTTGGGTATTATGGTCATTTTATCCTTTAATAAAAGAATTGTTAATATCTTCATGTGCAATTTCAAGCAATTTGCAAAATTAGGTTAGCTGGATTTTGTGTAGAATTTATCACAAACTCAGTTGTTTAACATGATGTTTCCAACTTCCTCAAATTAATATTTTTATTAAACAAATTACCATTACTCAAAATGATAAATTTCATTTAAGGAAATAAAGTTATGTCATGTTCTTAAGTTACTTTCATGTGCCCTGACACTATTAGCTATTTTTTTTAATTAAAAAAAAATAACACTAATAAGAATTATAGTGGTTATGGCCCTGTAAATTTAAAGATATGTTAAAACTATTTTTAGAGACAATTTGCTGAGAGACATGATTGCATAATTTTACTGAGCAGTATAGAATAATTACTTTGTTTATGAATATACTGCTTCCTACCAGTGACATGTTAACTCTCATTATTAATTAAGGATTTATTGTATCATCTTCATATAAGTCACATATATTACCAACATAATAACACTGGATATGGAACTGCCATGTTAGAATCCATATAATCTCTACCAGAAAGTAAAAAACCAACCATTGTACTATCTGTTGTGTGAGTAACCATGTTACATGGTGGGAATGTTCAGCCCTTACTCCCAGTGAGCTCATAGTCAGCTAGGGAGTTTGTACTGCAACATGGAAAGCTTCACTGAGAAGCAGCAATTAACAATTAAAAGCCAAACACTCCTTTCTTCCCAGGAGAAATTGAAATTAGTGAATTTTAGTTTTCTGAGAGGCACAGGCTAAATTTCCTAGAACTTTAAATAAATTACCTCTAAAAATACCTGCAGTACTGAGGAAATAAATACTTGCTATTAAATTATCCAATTTAGACTTACGCTGACTTAGAACCAACGCTTCTGTGTTTTTAGCTTGTCATTTCAAGTGTTAGGTAAGTGACTTCTTTATTTGGTATATCCCTACAGGCTATCAAGAAAACCCTTTTATCCAATTTAGTGACAACCAAAAGAAAGTGAAAAAGGATAAGAGAAAAATATATCTATCTTAAGGAGAATTTTACTGGAATTGATTCTAATACTCTGTGTCCTATTAACTACAGACATTTTCCCCCACTCCTGTTTCTTGAGAAGGTCCCATTTGATCAGCTGTCCATTCTCTTTGCTCTTTACACTCTATTTCCTAATCCTTTACTTAAGCTAACTTAAGGAAATGATATACCAGTAACCCCTTCCACAAAACATGCAGACATTCACCACATGTGTTGCTTTAACTATTTTCAGGAATCTTTTGAATCGGCTTTGAAAAATTGGTTTATCCAAAGTAATACATCTCCACCTCTTTAAAAAATGTTTTTCCAAGTTAAGGGTTGATATCTGAACTGTTGTAAAACTGCCTAGAATTCAAATTCCATACAAAATTCCACTTTTGTACTGGTTCACCGTACTCCATTCCACATCCTTTCACCAGCCAAAACACGAGAAAGTGGAAAGTGTAAAAGATGTCACTCATAAGATTTAGTTTCAGCCTTAGCTCTGTCCCTCTCCAGCTACATAATTTGGGGCAAGTCATTGTCTCATTGCATCTCCCATCTGGTAATCATAAAGCTAGCTTGAAAATAAGCCCTGCTGTGTTCTCTACAAGCTACTGGAAGCATCAGGTGCCATACTATGTGTACCTGTCTTCTAGTTGTAGTTTTTGTTGGAAAGGACTTTACAGCTACCAGAGTTACCAAAAAGGAGGTGATGTTGGAACTGTTTCTAATAGTTCCAACTTTCTGGAGTAATAAATACCCAATTCTACATCCTTTGCAGGTAATCCTTAAGGTGCTTCTGTGAGATTTAGTTTGGGTTGATGTTATGTCTCTTTCTAGCCTAATGATCTGTACTTATGCATAGAAATTTTCATCCTTTGTATATAAAACCAAGGTGCATTGAATTGTGACACTTCCGAATTGCATTGGTGGCTTAGAAGGAGCACTTTTTTTTTTTTTTTAAATGAAAGGGGGTTAGGCCTTTGAGTTTTTAACACAGATTTTCTAACAAATATTTTTCCCAAAAATGTTTACGCAGATCATCTCTGGTTATGTGATAATGAAAACCCATATATCTTTGAAATGTCTTATGATGACATTTGGCAAGGATCAGTGAGAGTATTCTCAAATATTAGAAAAATAAAAATAAACGTGTGAGGGCAAATTCTAAAGATGTTTTATTTCCCTGTTATTTAGTGGTTTTCTGAATCTCAAAGTGGTAGGTACTATTTATTATTCTTAGAAAAAAGGTATGCTATTCTTATCCTTTTATGGTAGGTGTTTTTTTTTTTTTAACTTTTCACAATAATACATTTGCCTTATGTGCAGTGAATATGGGATCTATTTGGTATATACCAAATCCATGCCTCAGAGTTTCTATGTTCACATTTTAATGATTGTACAATACTTATTAAGATAATTCATTTCACTTCAGGATACGGGGGACTTATGAAGAAACATTATTAATTTAATACATTAGGATTTTTCCAGATTTAATAATTAATTCAAAGAAATATGTACAAGTAAAATTTTTGGCACAGAATCATGCATTATATAAAACCCAGACACAAGGAAGACTATGAATTTTATACCAAGAAATTTGAAGAATTTCAAGCAACAAAGCAAAATGATGATATCCATAATTTTAAGATATTATCATGTACACATTGAAAACTCAGGAGGAGGAGAAAGTAGAAGCAGAAGGAAATTAGAAAGATAGCAAGTGATTCCTAAGGGGGACAGAAAAGATAACATATGAAGTATCTTTATATGAAGTTCAGTTCACAGAATGATAAGATACCAGAATGAGGAAAGTGGAGTCAAATGCTAACTTTCCCAATGTATAATTGTATATTATATAATATATATATTATATATATTATATATATATTATATATATATTAGTCTGTGGCTTCTAAGGAAATATACAAAATATACAAAATATACACCTGGAGAAATAGATTTGTAAGGTATACAAATATGTTGGAAATAGAAATTTGGAACTGAATGCATCTACAAAATAAAAGTGTATAGAATAATAAGGGGCACATACTAAAGAGAAAATTCTAATCAAAGGAAAGGAGCCCACAAAAAAGATGGAGAACTTCATCCAGAGAGGTTAAGGCAACTAGAGAGGTGGAGTAGGTTAAATGTCAACTGTTGTTACTGGGCCAAAGAAAACAAAGACTGAGAAATTTCCATGGAATGAAAAGATGGAAGAATTTTTTGTAATCTTGGCAAAGATATATTCCTGGGATGATGTGGAAAAACAAAAACAAAAACAAAAACAAAATGGTGGATTTAGGAATCAGTGAGAAATAGGAAAATAGAAAAAAAAATAGAGCAGTTGAAGGGGTAAGAGAGGGAAAAATTTGAAAGGTAACAAAAAGAGTTTGGAGTTGAAGGAATTTATGTTGATTCATTGTTGATATTTGTATTTGACTCTATTTGTTGTTGGAACCAGGAAAAGGAGAGGTTTGGGATTAGGGCTAAGGTGATTGAAACAGCAAATTGTTAGGGAGACAAAAAGTGAGGAGTTAAGAGCAGACCCTAGTCTCAGGGGAACTATTATCACTCCCATAAAAATAGGAAGGAAGGTAAGAAGCAAGGAAGGGAGAAGTGAGGCTGGGAGCAGGGAAAGGGAGGGAGCACAGAAGTTGGTTTGATAAGATTCTATGTTGGCTTTAAAAACTTGAGGCACTTTTCTGTGTGTGTGTGTGATGGCAGGAGGGAAGAATGTTTCCTGAAAATGAAAGTCTTAGAGGAAGAGTCTATCATTTCATAAAATAAAAAGCACAATTATAGTGAGATTCCCTGGGGAAAACCTGGAATGTAGAAGTAAATGATTATTGGATGAAAGGAAATGAGGAAGAGGAGGAGGAAACTGCAGATATAATTTTCTTCCTTTCTACTTCTGTGAGTAATAACATTCCAAACTTTCATTTATACATTCGGCAAATGTTCACTGCGTGTCAACTATACCAGGAACATTAAAGGACACAAAACACAAGGAAGCAAACAAAAACCTTATTCTGGAGAAGCCTCCTCATGAACAGGAGGGGCTGAAATAAAAGAACAAAGAAATTATGACAAGAAGGAATTGGCAAAGCAAAGCTAAGGAGAGTCCAGGAATTAACTTAAGGCAAGAACGAGTTTGGCATGTTATAGGGAGAGGAAGAAGGTCAGTGAGGAGAACAGAATGAGATGAGGTCAGAAATGTGCACAAAACCCCAATCCTGTTAGGCTTTGTAAGCTAGGAAAAGGAGTGCAGCTTTTATTCCGAGTGATGAAATGCCGTCAAAGTTTTAAGTAGGTGAGTGAAGTGATCTGATTGACTTTTTAAAAGATCACTGGAGTTGCTATGGAAAAACTAGAATTTAGGAGGTCAAAGGAGAAAGAATAGACAATTGGGTAGAATGAGGTGATGATGGCTTGGGCTAGGGTGGTAGAGATGGAAAGAAGGGGACATATTTACCTTGACAGATCCAGTGGGACTTGCTGATGGATTGGCAATGAGAAATCAAGGATAATATTTTGGTTTTTGGCTTCATGAGAGGACCATTTACTTGGGAAATCCAGGGTAGGAAGAGAATCTCAGATTTTGTTTAGTCATAAATAGTTTGAAATATCTATTATATATTCATGGAGAGACATTAAGTTGGAGTGGAACAGAAGAGTCTGGGGGAGTTTGTCTCTATTGCTCTCTCCTTATTCTTTTTATTTCTCAGTAGCACTTGTTTCCATCTTACATACTATTTTCCTTTTTATCCTCCTTTTATTTATTTATTAACTCTCTTAAACACATACACACACACGCGCATGTGCGTGCACACACACACATGAATGGGAGCTTCATAAAGACAAGGAATTAATTTTAACTGCTATGTCCTCAACAACTGGTATAGTACTTACTAAATTCTTATTAAGTATTTATTGAAATAAAAAACAAAACAATACTTTGGGATGTCCCATCTTTCACTTGGGTTGTTTATACATTCTGAGATCATTTTATAATGCCAAAGTGAAGAAATTAGAGAGATGCCCATGCAATTCATGTTGATGTTCTGTTATTCCTCTTCTCTATTCTTTCAGGACTTTAATTCTCTAGGCTACCTTTGTACAATAATAAGAGACAAAACAATTTTTCTACTACTTCAAAACATTTTAAGACACGTGAATCTCTACAGATCTTTCTAGGAACCATTAGCCAATAGACATCATGTACCCATTCAAACTCTGGAGTACTACATCCTGCCTTTCAGTATCCTAAGAAAGAGCAGAAGGGCCATTGTCTCCCTTCCCTTCTATCCGTCTTTTTTCTCCTAGGCCTTGGGTATTTTTTTAAGTCCCGTGATGAATGAGCCCAGGAATAAGATATAGCTGTGTTTTGCTTTCTGTTTCATCAAATCCTTTCTAATGGCAGTTGACCTCAATGTAATTATCTATGTGTTTGCAAGGGCAGAAGAGAAATGAGAAAATATCAAGGCAATCGAGCAAACAAAAAAATATAATTACTATCTTTAAAAATAATATTCTGACATAAATAGTTTTTTTCCCCCTATTTCAAGAAGAAATGAATTTTACTACAATTTAATAAGATTTTTGAAAGGAAACTTTCATTAAAGCTTTTGAAATAAACCCAGTGGTGCAGGAAATAATTCACATGGAGCACCAGCAGCAGGTTTACTCTCTGATTCAATAGGGTGGAAGTCCTGGCATAGTGTACTTGGGTCCTCTCCTTAGGGTCTCAGAAGGCTAAGTCCAATTCTAGCTACAGTCTCACTGTAGTATCAACTGGTGAACAATCTTCGAAGCTTCCTAAAGAAGGAAGAATTCATCTCTTTGCAGTTGTAGGACTCAAGTCCTGATTTTTCATGCTGGCTGAATGCTCCTAGAAGCTGCCCATTATTCCTCAGGGTCATTGGTATAGACCTTCTCACAACATGGTGGTTGACTTCTTCAAAGCCAGCAAGACAGAGTCTCGGTAATTTCACTTTGCTAAGACAAAGTCTTATATAATGAATGTATGGTATTCACAAAAGTGACATCCCATTACCTTTGCTATATTCAATTAATAGAACTAAGCTCAAAGGCCCGACTTACATTCAAGGAAAGAGGAGTATTCAGTACGTAAGGACTAGGAGTCAGCGATCACTGGGGGTCAATTTAGGGTCCCTCATCCACAGTAATGAAAAAGGTCTGAATTGCTTTTCTATTGCTGTGTTTAAAAAAAAATGACCCCAAATTAGCAAATTAAAACCCACATTATCTCACATTTTCTGTGGGTCAGGAATTTATCATGGCATTACAGGGTTCTTTGCTCAGGGGTTCGTATGACAGAAATCCAGGTATCCCGGGGGCTAAATTTCATCTGAGGCTAATGATCCACTTTCAGGTTTACTCAGGACCTTGGCAAGATTTAATTCCATGAGGTTGTAGGAATGCAGTCAAAGTTTTCTTTGAGTTATTATTACTTCCAGCAAAACTAGTTTTGTGTTATAATTTTCAATTTCTAATATGTAAATCTGTATGAATTAAATAAATTACAAAAAGTGCCAAAAGTAGATGAAGTTAATATTTTTTAAATATAGGAGGTAACCTTTTAAATAAACTTTTATAAACATTATAATATTATAATGAAATATTTTTGTTAAGTTATTCAGTTATGATAAAATTATGCTTCGAAACAGTGAGCCAATGACTCTAGAAACTAGTAATTTCACTAAATATGCCTTCTTAAAGGGTCTCCAAATGCACATTTTAGAACCTATCTCAAATTGAAATGAGCATCTGAAAATTAAGCAATTGTATATTACTTGTCCTGCTCATCTGAGATGATCCTGGGCTACGGATTAAAGATTTCCTTTTCTCACTTGACAAATGCTCTTCTAAAGTATAAGCTCTTGCTTGAGTGAATCCACCTTTTTGTTTTCTTTCTTTTTTTTTTTTTAATTTAATTTTTTATTTTTTATAAACATATATTTTTATCCCCAGGGGTACAGGTCTGTGAATCACCAGGTTTACACACTTCACAGCACTCACCAAAGCACATACCCTCCCCAATGTCCATAATCCCACCCCCTTCTCCCAAACCCCCTCCCCCCAGCAACCCTCAGTTTGTTTTGTGAGATTAAGAGTCACTTATGGTTTGTCTCCCTCCCAATCCCATCTTGTTTCATTTATTCTTCTCCTACCCACTTAAGCCTCCATGTTGCATCACCACTTCCTCATATCAGGGAGATCATATGATAGTTGTCTTTCTCTGCTTGACTTATTTCGCTAAGCATGATACGCTCTAGTTCCATCCATGTTGTCGCAAATGGCAAGATTTCATTTCTTTTGATGGCTGCATAGTATTCCATTGTGTATATATACCACATCTTCTTGATCCATTCATCTGTGGATGGACATCTAGGTTCTTTCCATAGTTTGGCTATTGTGGACATTGCTGCTATAAACATTCGGGTGCATGTGCCCCTTTGGATCACTACATTTGTATCTTTAGGGTAAATACCCAATAGTGCAATTGCTGGGTCATAGGGCAGTTCTATTTTCAACATTCTGAGGAACCTCCATGCTGTTTTCCAGAGTGGCTGCACCAGCTTGCATTCCCACCAACAGTGTAGGAGGGTTCCCCTTTCTCCACATCCTCGCCAGCATCTGTCATTTCCTGACTTGTTGATTTTAGCCATTCTGACTGGTGTGAGGTGATATCTCATTGTGGTTTTGATTTGTATTTCCCTGATGCCGAGTGATATGGAGCACTTTTTCATGTGTCTGTTGGCCATCTGGATGTCTTCTTTGCAGAAATGTCTGTTCATGTCCTCTGCCCATTTCTTGATTGGATTATTTGTTCTTTGGGTGTTGAGTTTGCTAAGTTCTTTATAGATTCTGGACACTAGTCCTTTATCTGATATGTCGTTTGCAAATATCTTCTCCCATTCTGTCAGTTGTCTTTTGATTTTGTTCACTGTTTCCTTTGCTGTGCAAAAGCTTTTGATCTTGATGAAATCCCAATAGTTCATTTTTTCCCTTGCTTCCCTTGCCTTTTGCGTTGTTCCTAGGAAGATGTTGCTGCGGCAGAGGTCGAAGAGGTTGCTGCCCGTGTTCTCCTCAAGGATTTTGATGGATTCCTTTCGCACATTGAGGTCCCTCATCCATTTTGAGTCTATTTTTGTGTGTGGTGTAAGGAAATGGTCCAATTTCATTTTTCTGCATGTGGCTGTCCAATTTTCCCAGCACCATTTATTGAAGAGGCTGTCTTTTTTCCATTGGACATTCTTTCCTGCTTTGTCGAAGATTAGTTGACCATAGAGTTGAGGGTCTATTTCTGGGCTCTCTATTCTGTTCCATTGATCTATGGGTCTGTTTTTGTGCCAGTACCATGCTGTCTTGATGATGACAGCTTTGTAATAGAGCTTGAAGTCCGGAATTGTGATGCCACCAACATTGGCTTTCTTTTTCAATATCCCTTTGGCTATTCGAGGTCTTTTCTGGTTCCATATAAATTTTAGCATTATTTCTTCCATTTCTTTGAAAAAGATGGATGGTACTTTGATAGGAATTGCATTAAATGTGTAGATTGCTTTAGGTAGCATAGACATTTTCACAATATTTATTCTTCCAATCCAGGAGCATGGAACATTTTTCCATTTCTTTGTGTCTTCCTCAATTTCTTTCATGAGTACTTTATAGTTTTCTGAGTATAGATTCTGTGTCTCTTTGGTTAGGTTTATTCCTAGGTATCTTATGGTTTTGGATGCAATTGTAAATGGGATTGACTCCTTAATTTCTCTTTCTTCTGTCTTGCTGTTGGTGTAGAGAAATGCAACTGATTTCTGTGCATTGATTTTATATCCTGACACTTTACTGAATTCCTGTATAAGTTCTAGCAGTTTTGGAGTGGAGTCTTTTGGGTTTTCCACATATAGTATCATATCATCTGCGAAGAGTGATAATTTGACTTCTTCTTTGCCGATTTGGATGCCTTTAATTTCCTTTTGTTGTCTGATTGCTGAGGCTAGGACCTCTAGTACTATGTTGAATAGCAGTGGTGATAATGGACATCCCTGCCGTGTTCCTGACCTTATCAAAAAGAAAAGAGAAAGGACCCAAATAAATAAAATCATGAATGAAAGAGGAGAGATCACAACTAACACCAAAGAAATACAAACTATTATAAGAACATACTATGAGCAACTCTACGGCAATAAATTTGACAATCTGGAAGAAATGGATGCATTCCTAGAAACATATAAACTACCACAACTGAACCAGGAAGAAATAGAAAGCCTGAACAGACCCATAACCAGTAAGGAGATTGAAACAGTCATTAAAAATCTCCAAACAAACAAAAGCCCAGGGCCAGACGGCTTCCCAGGGGAATTCTACCAAACATTTAAAGAAGAACTAATTCCTATTCTCCTGAAACTGTTCCAAAAAATAGAAATGGAAGGAAAACTTCCAAACTCATTTTATGAGGCCAGCATCACCTTGATCCCAAAACCAGACAAGGATCCCACCAAAAAAGAGAGCTATAGACCGATATCCTTGATGAACACAGATGCGAAAATACTCAACAAAATACTAGCCAATAGGATTCAACAGTACATTAAAAAGATTATTCACCACGACCAAGTGGGATTTATTCCAGGGCTGCAAGGTTGGTTCAACATCCGCAAATCAGTCAATGTGATACAACACATCAATAAAAGAAAGAACAAGAACCATATGATACTCTCAATAGATGCTGAAAAAGCATTTGACAAAGTACAGCATCCCTTCCTGATCAAAACTCTTCAAAGTGTAGGGATAGAGGGCACATACCTCAATATCATCAAAGCCATCTATGAAAAACCCACCGCAAATATCATTCTCAATGGAGAAAAACTGAAAGCTTTTTGTTTTCTTTCAAGTGTCACATTCTCTTCTACTTTCTACTTCCTCTTTTATGAAGAAACACAGTGTTTATCTCTTTTTATCAAGGCTGAAGAATGGATCTCCATCACTAGGGTTAAAGAAAATCAGGATTGCGGTGCCTGGGCGGTTCAGTCGTTTAAGTGTTCGACTCTTGATTTCCGTTCAGGTTATAAGCTCAGGGTCGGTCGTGAGGTCATGAGATTGAGCCAGGCATAGGGCTTTGTGCTCAGCATGGAGTCTGCTTGTCCCTCTCCCTCTGCTCCTCCCCCTATTCTCTCTCTCTCTCTCTCTCAGATAAATAAATAAAATCTTAAAAAAAAAAAAAAGAAGAAAATAGGATTGATGTTTTTCTTCACAGTCACAATCTACATTTCTCAGTGGGATTTCATGACACCATTGATTCAGTTGCAGAACACTTTTGACAAAGTTAGCTTCGGAATTGGTAGTCTTCTCTTGACCCAAAGGGCCCCGTAGTTCTGATTTGCATAAATCTGTTTTTGTTTTTTCATTCTTTGTAGAGTCTATTGTTACCAAGATTTGAAAGCAAAACAAAATGCTAATCATTTTACAAAACAGCAACAACAACAAAATGTTTACATTTGGCTAGAAGAAAGCACTAAACTGGAGCACCAGAATAATTTTGGAGTGCTTCTAATATGTTCAAGACGTGAGAAATAACAAAAGTACTCCCCTTTAAACCTGATATTACCCTCTGTTAAAGTTATTCTTGGAGAAAAGATACATAGTTTTGGTAATTTTGAATTTAAAAAATGCACCTCTAAATTTGAAGGAGTTCCAGAATGAGGACTACAGATGGGAACTGTCAAATTAAAGTGAAGAAAAAGTTGGGTATGCCATGGCATTGGGATCTGTGACTTGGATACAATATAGCTTATGCTGTGTAGTCCATTTTTGATTTAAGTTTTTTTGAAACTTTAAGAATCAGTAGGTTGAGGGGCACCGGGGGGTTAAGGCCTCTGCCTTCGGCTTGGGTCATGATCCCGGGGTCCTGGGATGGAGCCCCGCATCAGGCTCTCTGCTCACCAGGGAGCCTGCTTCACCCTCTCTGCCTGCCTCTCTGCCTACTTGTGATCTTTGTCTGTCAAATAAATAAATAAAACCTTAAAAAAAAAAAGAATCAGTAGGTTGAAAGTAACAGAAAAATAAAAGAAGATTGAATAGAACAAATGCTTTAACTATAAATATCATAGAATTAATTTACTTGATCATCAGTGAAGATTAATCAGAACCAAGTTACATCACTATCAATAAGTAACCATGTGGGATATGTATTAGCTCTATCAGAATGTGATATCTACCTTATCCTATCTGATGCCCAGCCTTCCACTCATCCTATAAATCTGCACTTGCATGCACACACACACAGACACACACCCCACATATAACTCCAGAGTGGTTAGCAGTATTAAGTTGAATGAGATCAACTGAGGTACCAAAAGGAATTCAGGAGTTACTGAGGAATTAGGGCCTTGGGTGGGAAATACAGAATGAAGGAGATGGAAAATAATTCAGAAATGTATAGCTTTATATGGACTCTTTTAAGCAACTTCTGGTGTATATATAACATTTATATATATCAGTATATGTTATATAACAATATAATCAGAATTATATTCTACTTCTTTTGGTATTTATTTAAGCATTATACATATGCTTCTCTCAAAAAATTATTCAAGAAAATGTATTTATTATAGTTAACCATTGCTTCCTCCTAGTATGAGAACCCTAGTTTCCAGAGTTCTTCTATTCTCCCTCTCATCAGTACTTTGTCAGATGTGGGACTAAAGACTAGAACAAAAAATACAATGTTATTAGGTGTTATTAATACTTTTAAAATATAGGCTCAGTGATAAAAGTGGTTTTAATTTTTTGCCACACTATTTAATTATCTGTGCATTTTATCAGTCTAGTTCCAATATTTGCTATTGTAAATAGATGAAAATTAACTGCATAAAATGAAACAATTCTATTTGATATATTAAAGATATTATTATATAGTAACTGCATATGTGTTCACTTCTTCAGACCATACATGTTCTTTTATAGATTTTTGCTCTTGGTCCATCTGCTTCTGAGGACAGAATCGTGTGTGTGTGTGTGTATATATATATATATGTATATATATATATATATATATTTTTTTTTTTTTTAAGGTCATTCTTTACTCCAGGTCTCAAGGAAATTCACTGCAAATGGTCTGTCTTAGATGGCAAAACTGTCACAGAGAACTATGGCATTTAGTTTACAAAAGGGCACAAAGAAAGAAAGAGAAGGAAAAAAATTAAAGTTTTAATGTTTTTCGGTTTGGCTCTCATACAAACTTCTCAATGTGTAACTCTCCCTACATCTTTAGATTAATTTTCCTATATGATTTATTATATTTTAATATTATAATTTATTATAGATAGCTTTCTCCTCAGAGTAAATAGAGGTTATCCATTCACCCAACTTGGATTTTCTGGTCAATTATCTTCTTTTCACCACTGAAATGAACAAACCCAGAAGAAAGGACTTAACTGAATGGCTTTTTATATTTTATAGTTATATACATTTTTAACATATTGATAGTTAATGTTTATATGTTTATAGTTATAGTTTAAGCTTAGAGTTATAGGTTTACAAACACAATTTTCTTTATTGTTACATGCCTTTTAATAATTATTTATCTAATAATTTTAGTTTTTGTAATTGTATGTACATAAAGTTATAATTTTATAATCTAATTTTAAAACATATTTTTGGTTTAATATAGTTTAAATTTTTAATAACTTAATTGTAAAATATGCTTTGTTTTTTTGTTTTTAAATTTTTGTTATTAAAGTACAGTTAATGCACAGTGTTATATTAGTTTCAGGTGTTTAATATAATAATTCAAAAATTCTATACATTTCTTCTCATTGCTCCTTAAAATAAGAGTACTCTTAATTCCCTTTATCTGTTTCACCCATCACCCCACCAACTTCCTCTATGGCAACCACCAGCCTAGAATATAATGCTTCCAGGGTCACGTGGGTGGCTTATTTCGTTAAGTGTCTGCCTTTGGCTCAGGTTATGATTTCAGGGTCCTGGGACGGAGTCCAACCTTGTTAGGCAACCTGCTCAGTGGGGAGTCTGCTTCTTCCTCTAATCCTGTCCCCTGCTCATACTCTGTCTCTCTCTCAAATAAATAAATAAAATCTTAAAAAAAAAAAAACCCATAAGCCTTCAAAATTGGAATATTTACATTCCCTGGAAGAGACAACCACATTCAAAATAGAAAAAAAGCAATAAAGAATGGCATGTTTTGGACATGTTTTTGCATATATGCATTGTATTGTGGCTGTCTCAGTATTTATATGCAGTTAAAAATCTATTTGACTGTTGCTGTTGACCATACCACTTTGATCTCCTTTTTTATTTCCTTGGATATTTTGCAGCTGCTAAACTCACTCATCAACACAAGTCTTCATAACATTTGGCATTTTCTATTTTGTCACTGTCTCTCTGCGACAAACCTAGGATGTTAATATATCTTAGTATGTAAATCCAAGACATTTAGACAAAAAAAGAAAAGAAAAAAGATATTAAAAAAAAGAAGGAAAGCAAAGCAAAGTTAAAGTAAGAAAAATCCATCCAATGAAATTTTTATTGAAGCTAAGATATGGAAATACCAAAGATAGCTTTAGATCGTTGCTTTGGTCTTATTTCTCCCCATCCAATTCTTTTGGGAAGTTTGATGCTTTTCCACTAAATACTAGATATATTAATTTTTCATAATTTTTTTCCTTTTTCAAATTCTATACCCTTTATTTTTACACCTTACATCTTGTAAAGCTTTCAAGTTTTCTCTTAATGATACTCTCTCACTCTAAATCCATTACTAATCCTTATTCTATAACCCAAACTAGTGAAGTTGTTAGAACACAAACTTCCATTGCTGGCCTCCATACCCCTCCAAAATAAGTTTTGTTCTGTACCACTCCAAGACATTGAATGAATCACCTATTTCCCCTCAGCTTTAAAGCTATCATGAGGAGTTTGTGTTGTAGAAAATAATTTTTATGTTTTTTTAAAATGCCTGATTTCTTGAATTTAATCCACAAGTAAGGGTATCTAAAATATGGAAATACTTAACACAAAATTGAGGGGAAATCTGCCTTTAAAAGTATACCCACAAGATGCAATTCCATTCCTAGGTATATACCTCCTCCCAAATTGAAAACAGGTAAAATATTCATACCTGAATGTTTATAGCTGCACCATTCACAAGAGTCTAAAGATAGAAACAATCCAAGTGTCTGTCTAACAATGGATGAATGGATGAAATGTGTATATACGTACAGTGGAATATTATTCAGGCATAAAAAGAAAATACTGGTACGTGCTATCAGATGGCAAAACCTTGAAAGCATTATGCTAAGTGTAATAAATCAGACATAAAGGAATAACTGTGTGATTCCATTTATATGAAATATACAAAAGACTTGAATTCATAGAAAAGAAAACAGATTTATGGTTGCCCAGGCCTGGGAGGAATAGGGACTAAGTGGCTGCTTAATGAATATAAGGGTAATAAAAATGTTTTGTAATTTAATATAAATGGTGGCTTCCCAACAATATAAATATTGGGAAGTTAACATAAAACTGAATTGTACACTTTAAAATGGTTAATTCTTTCTTAAATGAATGAATGAATGAATGAATATTAAAAAATAAAATAAGGTGGTTATTTTAATTTCACTTCATTTTTTTAAAAGGGGGAAAGACACTTCTGCACACATGTTTGGAGTAAATATTTCTAAAGAGATAAAAGATAAATATAATAATAATATCCTCTGGAATCATCATTTTAGTAGTACTTTTAATTTGTTTTTAACAATACTTTGTACTTTCTCTTCATTCCATTTCTTTTTTTCCCCTCATCTGATTTCACTGTTGAAGATACAAAAAGAATGTAATAGCCCTCAGTTCCTTCAGGTTATGTTTTATTGGTTAATTAATACCTGATTTAAGTGGTTGAAGATATTTGAGTGTGCCTGAGCTGTGTGTTAATGGAGTACTAAAACATGCCCTGTCATGTCTTAATTCCCCCAAACAGTCTCACACTGAATAAGTGAAAAGTGATTAAAACTTAAATGTCTTAACACCAAAGTACTTACTAACTTGGTCAGGTATGATTAAATGATTAATCATTTGTTCACTGGCAGTCATAAATCTTTCTTCATTCTGATGTTACATATTACAATTTTTCCGGGTCATTTATGTTATAGACTATTTTCTTGTTCCTCTAGATTTTATGTGCTCTGTTCTTTCATTTTAAAGCATTATCAAACATAGGGAAGAAACATATGGTCAACCAGTTATGTTATAAAAGTACTTGAATATTGGGTGAAAATGTTCACATAATGGGGATTTAGAGCAGGTCTCTCATATAGCCTGTAAAGAAGAATACCGATGTTGTAAGAATACAAAATATAAAATCCATATGTGAAATAAATCCAGTGCCTGCCTGGGTTTTACTTTTATATCAAGAATTTAGAAAAGCTATGGGAATCTCTTACTGAAATTATCCATGATTTTATGTTTCTATGAAAGTAGACTGTTTCATAAAATATATGCCTATTAATACTTCATAATGAATTCAGCTAGTAGTCATACTATCAATTCCTTGAGGTCAGCAAAGAATCATTGTATAATGAAAACACTTAAAATTGTCTTTGTACTCTATTTATTCCAGGCAAAATTTGGGACATTTAGCAAACTGCTTTACCTTACCAACCCCCCAATTTTCCTTATCTGTGAAATAAGCATATTATATAATTCCAGATCATTGTCACAGTTACACAAATTCATATATAAAATGTGTTTGCCATATTGCCCAATTCTGCATCCACTTCTCCATCCCACCTAATGAATTCCACTGTTCATTCTTTAAGTTCCAATTTAAATATAATCACATTTTAGGGTAAAGATGAATAAATGGATATAAAAAACACAAGATGACCCTAATTAATCTATAAATTTAATTCAGTTTCAATAAAAATCCAGGTTTGGGGATCCTGATGATGTTTGTAAATTTCATGTAGGAGAATAAATGATATGTGAATGTCTCAGGTTCTGTTCTCAGACCTATTCTCTTTTTCATTCAATTTGAGTTTCTAGATTATTTCACCCACTATTAAAGTTTTAAATGCCTCTATATTCCAATGACTACTTCTACTGTTCCCACAACTCTTACCTCCAACTGACCGTTTGGTTTCCCAATGTGGATATCTAATGGGCATCCCAAAGTTAAGGCTAATCTGTTCCAAGTTGAAATCTTGACTCCCGTTCATCTCATTGAGATAAAAAACCTTAGAATCATTTTTTATTTCTCTATTACTTTTTATAATTTTTCCTGAAACATCAGCAAATCCTATTGCTTACCTTCCAAATGCATCAGGAGTCTGACCAATTCTCACCAACCATCCTATCACCATGGCATCCCAACCTACTATGATGAAATTTCAGTAGACCCCTGGCTTATCTCCCAGCTTCCACTTTTACCTTTCTATGGTCTATTCATCACATAGTAGCCAGAATGAACTTATTAATACTTGAGTCAAAGCATGCAGTTTGTATATTAAAATTCTACATGGCTTCTCATTGCTCTTAAACAGCAAAGTTTCTAAAAAACCAAATAGCCCATTGCTGGTTCTTGATATTTTTTCTTTTCCTAGATTGCTAACACCCAACCAAAGTGGGCATCATACAGTTATTCTTCAAACTCTGTCTCATAGTTCTGCCCTAGGACCTTTGTACACATTTTTTCCTTTGCTCAGAAAGATATTCCTCCAGATACTCTCAAGGCTCCCTCCATTATTTTCATATCTCTGTTTAAATGTCCCATCTTTTAAGAGGAATTCTCTGACCATCTTTTCTAAAATAGTACACTTGTCTTTCTTTGTGGTGGTTAATTTTATGTATCAACTTGGCCACGATGTAATGTTCATTTGTTCCATTAAACACTAGTCTAGATTTGCTGTGAAGATCTTTTTCAGATCTGATTAACCATTAAATCATTGAAATTTGAGTAAAGCAGATTACCTTCCCTCCTATGGGAGGGCCTCATCTAATCAGTCAAAAGTCTTAAGAGAAAAAACTGGATTCCCTCAAAGGGGAAGGAATTCTTTGACTACCATCCAACTCAAGACTCTGATATCAATGCCTACAAGAATTCTCAGCCTGTTGGCCTTCCTTGCAGATTCTTACTTGCCAACCCCTACAGTCATTTGAGCCAATTCCTTAAATAAATCACAGGTCTCTTTCTCTCTCTCTCTCTCTCTCTCTCTCTCTCTCTCTCTCTCTCAGTATATGTGTGTGTGTGTGTGTGTGTGTGTGTGTGTGTGTGTGTGTGTGTGTGACTGTGTTACTGGTTCTGTTTCTCTGGAGAACTCTGATCGATACACCCTTTGTTTACTTACATATTGTCTAGCTCGTCTATTTGAAGATAAACTCAAGAAGGAAGAAGTTTTCAGGTTTTTTTTTTTTCACAACTGTGAATATAAATTTGAAAAAGCCTTGGTGCATATTTGCCAAATATATTGTTAATGAATCAGTGACTAAGCACAGGAGTTTAGAAATATTATAATTATTTAGAATGAACATTTTTTCTAACAGACATTAAAATTCATTTATGGGAAATGGTAAAGTCTCCTTCTTTATTATAGCTAAATAATATCTCATTATATATACTCATATGAATATCTACACCACATTTTCTTTATCCTGCCATTTGTAACAATGCAGATGATATGGGAGCAGGTTATGCTAAGTGAAAAAAGTCAGACAGAGAAATTCAAATACTGTATGACCTCAATTTTATGTGAACTCTAAAATAAATAATTAAAGCTGAACGCAGAAACTGAGAGTAGAATAGTGGTTTCCAAGACCTGGGGAATGAAGGAAATGGGGGGAGATGTTGGTCAAAGGGTACATACATTCCATTATAAGATGAATGGTTCTGAGAATCTAGTGTACAGCATGTTGATTATAGTTAATAATATTGTATTGTATATCTGAAATTTGCTAAGAGAGCAAATCTTAACTGTTCTCACTGCAGAAAAAGAATGGTAACTATGTGGGGTGATGGAAGTATTAATCGATTGTGGCACCTCATCTCACAATATATACATATATCAAATCATCATATTGTGTATTTTAACTGCGTAACAGTGTTGTCAGTTATATCTCAATAAAGCTGGAAAAATAACTAATAAAAATAAATTATTAATAAAGAAGATACACTTGTAATCAAGTATACATCTGTTTCCCATTAAGTGCTAGTACCTTTAGGAATTAAAAAGATTGTATCGTTTCTGTGAATGGCACTTCTATTCACCCCATCCATTTCTACTTACCCAGTTTAACTTTCTGCCATTCAAAGGTCTACCTAGATTTTACTTCTGACCATCACCTGGAATTCCAAAATGAATCACCTCCTCATCCTTATTGGACAGCTGATGGTTAAGTATCTGGGCTGCCAAAGCAAGCACATGGAAGGCTGATGTCACAAAAGCCACACAATCCTTTATTGTCATTGCCCTCAATTTCCTTCCATATAAGGCTCTGTGAGTAATGCCCTTTACTGAAAAGTGGGAAAATTTATAGGAGAAAAAAACACTTAAATAGGTATGCTAAGTATACCTGTTCTTAGAGTCTAAAGAAAATGGGAGAAGAAAAGAGATCTCCTTCATAGGAGTCCCATTCTTGAGAGCTCTCAATGCTAAGTTTGCTTCTCTAGTCTGATGTCCAGTCCTTTACTTCTTCATTGGCTGAAAAGTGCACTCCACCTTCTACTCCTAATCTCTCTGCCTCCTACTCATATATTTCTTGACTCTCAGCTGTACATTACTCAAGTCTTAAATTACTCATTTTTAAAAATCATTACAGAAAAGACATCAGCTATAGGTTTTAAACATCACAATCAGTCTCCTTTGAGACCTCTTCACCAGTTTGAAATGGATATGTACCTTGCACATTCTTCATGCATCCTTATGGGTAACTCTTAGGGTAACTATTGGGGTAACTTGTGGGTAACTATTAGGCCAAACACTGGGTAAAAGGGGCCAGAGTTAACAAATGTTTGTGTACAAGCACACTTGCACATCAGCAGTCCTTTCAAAGAGTATATATTCAATTTCCTAAAATCAACATCATCCAAAAATCCACCCCCCTATCCAAAATGAAGACAGAATTTTTAATTGTAGACTCTGACTTCTTTTTTACTATGGAGCTCAGCCCAGTCCCAGTGTCTACTGATATATAAATAAACAAGACCTTTTTGCTAAACCTTGTAAAAAACAGAGAATATTCTTATCTACTCAAAGACCTGGCTAAAAGTTTGGCAACTTTCAGTATAGAAGTGAGAGTCAAACACTCCTGCACTGGGGGAAAGTATCATTTAAACACTAGACTGGGGGACAGAACAGGAAACATGGTTAAATTTGGAGAAAAATATGGAAGACACTATATGGCTATGTAAGGACAACTGTAAGATGATTCTTGAGGATCCAATTACCTCAGAGCCAACAGGAGTGACCCTGTAAAACAAAATCAGTACCAAGGTTCCTGCTTTCCTATAGAGTGTAAATTCCTGCACAGAAGAGGGAAATGGGGGGACTGCATTAATTTTGTTCTTCACAAAGAGAGTCACATTAATTTTGAGTGAGAGAGTGACAGCTCTGGAAAGCTCTGTGCATGATTCAAAAATCTTGAGATCAAAGGTAATTTTTTTCCCAAAAGGTAATTTTTATTTTTATTAAAGTCAGTTCTAGAAGATAAAGTTGAGAATTGGATATCTTTGTATGGAGATTTTATGATTTAAAATTTTCTTAATTTTGAACAAGGAAATAATAAAAATAGTATGAATTCTTAATAAAATGATAGCACTCCAGAATAGTTTTTCATAAAAAAAATTACTGTTTTTAAGGGACTCTAAGTCATCCCCTGACTTGTACTATAAACAGCAGCTTCCAGACTGAGTCCTGACTCTAGCAGTCCTGGCTGGACACCACAGGGAGGGTTGGGACACATATTTGTTATAAGACTCATAACTTATCCTGCAAAATTTCAGAATGAGTGTTAAAAAAAAAAGCTATTATTACCTATATGCAAATTGTTTAACTAGTTTTATGTACCAGAATCATTTAGTTCTTATTTTAAACTGGATTTTATCAATTTGAAAAGTAAGTTTAATTTGGACAGAATTGTGAACTATTTCTCTTAAAGTTCTGTTAAAGTTTTGGGGACATGACTTGATTTTCTTTACATTTTATAGAAATATGTCAACTGGTAGTCTTTTAAAGGGTGAATCAGACTCTCCTACGTATAATAATTGAACCAAAATATTTCAATACTGATAAATTTCAGAACATTATCCCAGTCTGCAACTGCAGAAAATAAAAGAGATAGGAAGAACCAAAGTCAAAGAGGGTCCCAACACAAGAGAATTTATTAATACCATACTACATTTCTGACATGTCTAACCATTCATTCATTCTTCTACTCAACAGGTAGAGTTAAGGGTCCAGTATGTGCCAGGCACTGTTCTTGGCACATGGGATAGTTGTGGCCAATACAGCCCTGAAGTTAAGTCTCTGACAATCTTTTAATTTTGAATCAAGCCATTTAGCTGATAAATGACAGAGCTAGACATTCAACCCACCCAGGTCTCTCTAGAATTCAGAACCCATATATTTTTTTCTTTCATCCTAAATTATATTTCCTCTTAATGAGTGGAAAATATTTAATTATGAAATCTCAAATATCTGTTTTAAATGTAAGGCTATAGTTTTTCCAATGTTTTATGTCTGTAGGGCATTAAAGAGGAGCTATGTATATTTAGGGGGTAGATATGGCTTATGTCTATCCTATGTGTCCTCAGTTTTTTATACAGTAATTTTTATAACCATAGAAATGCCTTCCGAATGATACACACTGTTTGACTTGTTGTGCCTTTTATCTTTCATAACCACAAAGAAGAAGATGTTATTTTTTATAGTTTCTGGAAGGGATAGGAATGAAATTTCCACTATTGTGGAATTAATTAAAAGTTAGACTTCAAAATGAATCATTTTGCCACTGAGAACACTTTTAAAATATATTCTCATAATCTTCACTATAATTCAGAGTAAGTATTTGAACATTTACAATAATAAATACAGGATTTCTTAAAAGCATACATTATACAGTAATAATTTAAAAATGTTCATGACATGTTTTATCATGATGAAATATATATCAGGCTTTATGAGGACAATGCAGAGAGACAGCCCAGAATCATGAAGGTGGAAGTGACGATGATTTCCTTCTACCTTAATAGCTTTAATTGCAGGATACAATAGAATACAGCTGCTCCTCTCTTCAAAGTCCAATTTCATTGTCTGTCTATAAACTGTCAACACCATCTCTGCTGTTTGACTGTTATGTCACCCAACCCTGTTCCACCTGAACAAATCTGTGGCAATCTGCACCAAATGCTCCTTTTCCTCTGAAGTGTAAATTCCCTGTGCATTACTGAATTAGGAGGAGTTTTAGCTTTATTGCCATAAGCTTATTTACTGTGATAAATGTAATAAGTAAATAAAATAAAAGCTAACACTTAGAATTGACATTTTACTCAGGGAAAAAATCAGACATCCTTTATATATTTCAAAAATGGAAGTGTTGTGATGTTTGAGTAAGACAACAAATTCCATGTGTAGATAATTAAAAAGAGAAGCAGAACATTTTTGGAAAGTTATAGAAGAGTTCTAAACAATGACAACAAAGTGAATTAAAGCAACCAATGAAAAACGGCAAACTTGGCCATAGATGATTGAGCAAGTATATTCTCTAACAGTTTCCCTAAAAATGTTAGCTTTCAAATAATTCACTTAATACATATAGCTTTTGTTACTTTTTTCTTTTCCTGTTCAAATGCATCATGAGAATCATTAATGTCAATAACTGAAGTTAAGCTATAATTTATGTTTCTTCCACAAAATGAATGATTATGATTTGCCATGATGTATAAGTGGAACATTTCTTATATCGTTCTTTCTCTTTGTCTGATAAGTTGGCAAATGTCAGTGATTTAAATTATGGATAGAATAGTAAGTAATGAAAATATGCATAGCATAAATATTTTGCATTAGGTGTTTTGCTACTGAGGACACTTTATAAGTATCTGTAAAACAATATTTGATAGTGCTTAGAGTGTTTGCTATATAACTGAGCACTTGCATGAGTACACTAGTTCTTTGGCAGAAAAATAAACTGTGACTTGATAAGAGATGTAAACAAGAATTAGTTTAAAATGTGAGAGACAGAAAATGATACAGAAAGGAATGGCTACCACCTAATGATCAAAGACCTATGAGACCCATTAGCCCAATCCACTCTAATTTAAAAGTGACAGTTCTAGAAGATTGAAATCTGGTAGCCATAATTTATCATCACTTCTGATTATTTTCTTCACTAAATGTTCATCAATAAGTTTAGAACATATTGTTTAAATTGTGAAATTTTGTTAGTGCAGGGCTAGCTACTAACATGGCTATTGATGATAGCCTTTATTTTAGGGTACCAAGAGTAGTATTGTTTCACGTTTCATCATTAACCTGGAAGATGGAAAACCACACATTATTATGTTTGCAGCTGATACTGAGTTTTATCTGTGTATGTGGCAAATGGAAAGGGATGGGGAAATAGGATAAATAGTGACTCAGTAGTAGGGAAAGAGGAAATTAGAGACAAGAATCAGGTTTGAAAAATGGTGGGATAAAAGATTTGAGAATTAGTTTTGGTAAATGTAATCAATGATCTTTTTCTAGATTATAACAAACTGCCTCAAACAATCTGATGTTTGAATCAATTAAATAGAGCACAACCGGCGATTTGGTCTTTTGGCACAACGCGGCACATGTGAGTTAGATTTTTTGGAAGAACAAGACTAAAATAATCTGCTCTTTTCTCAACAAGAAGTTCCAAAATCCGTGGCCTTTCTAACCACTATCTCTGCTTAGCAATATGTAACTTTTATGAGGCTCTTAAAGATAGTTCAACATTTTTCACTACAGAAGTTTTGTATTTTTTTAAAGATTTTATTTATTTATTTGACAGACAGAGATCACAAGTAGGCAGAGAGGCTGGCAGAAAGAGAGGTGGAAGTAGGCTCCCTCCTGAGCAGAGAGCCTGATGTGGGGCTCAATCCCAGGACTCTGGGATCATGACCTGAGGCTTTAACTCACTGAGCCATCCAGGTGCCCCACTACAGAAGTTTTTGAATATCACATTAAAAGGTTGTTAGTATGTGTTGTGGAATGAATGGTGTCTCCTAAAAGGATATGTTGAAGTCTTAACCCCTGATACCTGTAAATGTGACCTTATTCGGAAATAGGATCTTTGAGGATGTAATCCAGTTAACAAGAGATCATACAGGGGTAGAGTAGACACTAAATGCAATATAGCTGCTGTCCTTATAAGAAGAGTAGAAGAAATGCAAATAGAGAAATGAAGAAAAGACCATGTGATGACAGGAGAGAGAGATTGGAGTCATGTATCTACAAGCTAAACAGTAAAGATTGCCAGCAACCAGCAGAAACTAGGAGGAAGCAAGAAAAGACCCTTCCCTAGAGGCTTCAGAAAAAACATGGCCCTGTCAAGACCTTGAGTTCATAGTTCTACTCTTCGCTCCTTATGGTACTTTTGTTATGACAGCCTTAGGAATCAATTCAGTATGTCATCCATAAGAGAAAGACCTAAGAAAATGCTTTCTGCCCCATCGATGTAAGTGAAAAGTTGTACTTTTTATATTATATATTTGTAGGTGACCTGTGGGGGCTGTTATTTAAGTCACAGAGACAGAAATTCCCTTTTGAAAAGCATTGAAGAAGACCCTGCAATAGGCTACATAGAAATATTGACTTGTGTGCATGTGAGCACATCCATTCCTTACTGGCATCCCTGCCATCTTGCTAAAACTTAGTTCTGCTGATATCTCTGTGTGGCTCAGCAGCCCCTGCAGACTTCCTTTTTCTTACAAAGAGTACTTCCATTCTTCACAGATGCCTGTTCCCGATCTAACTTCTTTCTAGTATTCTAGTCTCGTGTTGTGCTTTGCCCGAGTAGCATCTGTGTGCCAGCTACCCTAGATTATGTAATTCTTCAACAGATCCTATACTTCTGTTTCTGGATTTTAATTAATGCTCTTTCTTCTCTTCTCTAGCAACCAAAACTCTATCCTAGTCATTCAATGTCTAACTCAAAAGCAGTTTTCCCTCATGAAGACTTCCCCAGTCCTCATCACTGTATTTTTTCTTCCATCCCTATTCCCATCATGCTTTGTACCTCCATTAAAACATTTAATAAAATATTCTTGATTTATAGTTATTCTATACATACCTTTTACTGTAATTTTTAAAGGTAAAATGGGCTTTATGATATTATTTTACAAACCCTAAATTAAAAAACACTGGCTATCTGAAAACAGTTTAACATGAAAAAATGTTATTTGTTCCACAAAAGGCTTGAGAAATGGAGCATGCATCCCTGTTCAAGAAGTTATGATCAGTGGTTAATAAACATGTGAATGAATAAATAATTGAAAGAGGAATTTATGTAAAACTGAATGCATAGGTTCTTTGTAATATTATCTAAAAGTAGAGATTTGGCTGATTTGTTTTAATTTTTGGTAATCTTGGTCAAGATTGTCCTAGTAAAATTTATGATATTAAGGTTTATAAACTTTTTAAAAAGATATGAACTTTACATTTGAGTCTTTGGTATCAGAAAAATATTAATGACAATTTTTAACAAATAATGTAGATTATTTGTTTGAGATGAAACTTTGGGTTGTATGTTTCCATTACTTTTACTGATTAATAAATTAACAACAAATGACGGCAAACAACATAAAAAAATTGTGAGAAGTGCATAAAGTAGTGGTAAGTGTTTTATATGAAAAGAGAGAATTATTTTCATAGAAATAGAATTTCATTTCAAGTCCCATGATGATTATTTGTTTTAAATGTCTGGGAAATCTAAATACAAATAGTACAATGAGTGTGTTGGTCATAAAATTGATTTTGATTTTGTTATTTTAAAAGATTACCCTAGCCATGTAACTATTACTACTTTACTAAATATGAGTTTATATGAGTTCTTTGTAAGAAAAAAAAACACATTTATTAATAAAATAATATATTAATTGCTTTTCAAAGAAGAGTCCAGTGTTGGGAGACAGAAAATGTTAAATCCAACACTTGCAAGAACTGGAAGTGGATGTGCCCTTTATGGAGAATTTCTTTTCATTCTATTAGAATGGAATCTTTTTTGGACCCAGCCATAAAAGAGCATAGTAATAATAATAGCAACTAACACTTAAATAGCACTTAATACACGTCAGGCACTATTTTAAGTGTTTTGCACACATTAATTTATGTAATCCTCACAATGACCCTATAAGACAGTTCTGTCATTACTCATATTTCATAAAAGGAGAAAGTTACCTTCTTAGTGTATAGTAACTCACCAAGGTCACATACCTCGTATGTGGTAGAAACAGATTTTGAGCATGGGTCTACAATGCATTCCTTAAACCATTCTCCAGAGCTGTTTGGTTTTACAAGGGCAACTCTCTAATCTCTGCCTTTCACAGGAATTCAAAGTTGTGGCCACGCATATTTTTTTTTTTTTAAGATTTTATTTATTTGACAAAGAGAGATCACAAGTAGACAGAGAGGCAGGCAAAGAGAGGGGAGGAAGCAGGCTCTCTGCCAAGCAGAGAGCCCGATGCTGGACTAGGTTCCAGGACCCCAGGATCATGGCCTGAGCCAAAGGCAGAGGCTTTAACCTACTGAGCCACCCACATGCCCCCAAGCATATGTTTTAATCGTTCAATAGCACATAGCTTTCCAAAAGGAACAATTTACAAATGATTGTATAATGGATACTCCTTGGCTGTCTTTTTCTTCATGCATGTATATATGTTTCACTTAATAGGATAACATCAGAAATAAAGGTCATGTTATTATGTAGCCACAGTAGGGCTCCAAAACTTCTACACATTTTAAAGAAATGATGTGAATTTCAGTTAATCAAAGTAAAGTGCATACATTTGCTCTCAAACTTGTCACTGTCAGTTTTGATTATGTCTGAATCTCTTAAGATCTTGAACATGTTACCTCTAAGATGCTCATTTTTAATATTGCTCTAAATGTACTAGTGTGACAATAAATTATAATGAAACTAATTGGAACTAGGTCCAAATCCAAATCTGTCATTAATTATTTATGTGAACATTGGTAATTTTCTTTCCTTAATTGAGGTTTCCTTATTTGTAAAATAGAGGTATATATCTATTTTGGAGCTATTCTGAAAAACATTAAAAATAAATACCTAATACATTTCCTGAAACAATCTGGAGCTATTCAAAATCCCATTATTATTTCTCCTTTCCTCATTTGGATAACAATGGAAATTTGTCTGCTTTACTAATGAAAAATTGTTGAGAAATTTAAGAAACATCAGCTGATAAGTGAAATATGCCTATCTATACTTTAAAAATATTTGAATGATCATTAATTTATTTATTTAAGTTTAAAAAGTGGGTGTGGGGAGATGTGAATATGAACAAGCTTTAGTTTTTCTATTAAAGATCCATTTTGAAGTCATATACAATGCCCACATGGTGAATTGGATTTTTGTTTTATTTTGTGTCTGCCTCTAATGAGATTAGTATTAGAAAGTCACCTTTTTTATCCTTAGAAGAAAAGTTTCCTTTGTAGATTAAGGGTAGGTTTTCTTGAAAAAGAGAGGGTAGGCTGAAATATCATCCTAGGGTTCCTGGTAGAACAGGAGTGGTAGAACATTCAGTGGTGGATAGCTCTACTTTCTGAGAAAAGAGGTACAGTCATACCCATTCTGTTTCAAGGATTTGCAGAAAAACTTTTACCTGTCCTGTGATGTAGGGGAACCAGGGGAAAAGAAAGAGGCAGAGATTCAGTGGACACCAGACCTGGTTCTAGCAGGACTCCAAGGTGGCAGCTTACTTTGGATAATTGCTGTGGGTCTCAAATCAATATTATTATGCAGTCCCAGCATTCCAAGCAAAAGGATGACCTTGGCCAAGCTTTCACAAAGAAAAGAGCTCGTCCTTATTCAATGGGAGATAGAGTATGCTCTCATAGCACCCAAAGGAAGAATTAGCAATGGATATAAAGTAGAAAAAGTAACATTCAGCCTAACAATTGCTGCTGGGGGCAGTGGAATGCACAGTCTGTTTGTTTATTTATTTATTTATTGATTGATTATTCTAGCAAAGCCCAAGTAACTATTTGTGTGTGGATTTCAGAATTCATGTTCAGCAAATGTTTAATAATGTGCTAACCCTTGTTCTATGTTTGAAGATTAAAGACACAAAGCCAAATATTGTATCATGAATATTATGATATAGGAGAATAAGAAAACCAATAAACATAGAGATCTATAACATATTTAAATTAGGGATAATGCTACAGGGAAAAATAAAGCCTAACAAATGATTTGAGAGTAATGGTACTACCACTTTAGAAAGGATGATCATGGAAGGTCCCTGACAGTCTGACCAGTAACTGGGAGTAGATCATAAACCCTTGGAAGACATCATAAGGACTATGATGCCAAGAGAGACTGAAAGCACATGATGGGAGTCTTTAACTTCTCTTTGAAATCTGTACAACTCTTGTATTCTCCATCCCCAAACTGCGTTCCTCAAAATGAAGTACAAACATTCAAGTTATGAATTATTTAAAATGGGAAAATTAGAGTAATTAAATATAGATCAAATATCTGAATATAATTATATATGTCATGAAGCAAATTTGCTTAATTATTTAATTTCATCTTTATAGTTCTCATTGACTTTTAATATATATATATTTTTTTAACTTGCAAAATTTCAAAATGTAAAAAAAGAAAGAATATGTAGAGATTAATGTAAAGAACTCCATGTATCCATTACTCAGCTTAAGTAACTATCAGACTATGCAAATCTTATATTACCTGTAACCCTACCTACCATACCTCTAATCTCAGGTAATGTTGAAACAATTTCTAGACATCACACCATTTCATTCTTAAAAATTTCAGAATATAAGAACTTTGTGAAACATAATCATAATATCATTAAGACTCCTAAAAGTATTTACAACCATTTCTTAATGTCATGAAATCCTAATGTTCAAATTTCTCTAAGTGTCTCATAAATATTTCATTAGAATTGATTTATTTGAATCTGTATCTAAGGTTTACTCATCATATTCTTTTGATATTTCACTTTTTGTAAAAATCTATCAGTCACCCCTCCCTTTTTGTAAAAATTGCTATTTATTTGTTCACAAAATTGTCTTACTTGTCTTGTTATTCACCACACACTAGGTTTTGATCATTTCATCTTCATGTATAATTTAACATGTTTCTTTGTTTCCTGTATTTAAAAAAACCAAAAACCAAAAACCAGAACTGGGAGTTACTTCTAGAAGTTTGAGCAGATGTTGTTTAAGACTTTCTCCCAGTTTTGTAGTCCTCAGTCATAGACACACTCCCCTATAGCCCACCTTTGTGCTCCTGTGACGCTCTGTTCTCACTTCCTTGACCTTAGGCATCGTGTAAGATGAAATCCCAAGCTTATGAATAAACCGGTACAATTCTCAGAAGCAGCTGAGAATTGTCAGTCATTCATGTGTGTCCCCAGAAAAATCCAGTACTTGTGCTTCATTAATCCGTCAAGATATTCTTCATTTTCCTAACCTATACAAATTTGGAAAATATTATTTATAAAAATGTTAGAAATAAAGATATTTAATAAATATATTGTTGAAGAAATGTTATGGCCCTTTAATCTTTATTATTATTATAAAATCACGATAATTGTTGTTGATGCCTTTGGGGGGTTCATTTTATCCTTTTAAAGTCTTATTTCTTTTTCTGTAAATTCACATAAAGCTCTTCTGAATGTCAGTTTTTCCTGAACTCTTACCCTCTATTCAGTTTCTCCAGCCCATAGATTGACTTAAGGACTATATTCTCCATGACTGGAACATTTTAAAATTTGTTTTGGCTTATTACTGGGAAAGCCCAGAAGATTGATGACTATCAGAATGGACTATTAACCTTCCTTTTCTCTCTCTTCCACCGTGTTCTTTAATGACACCTGCTAACTAATGACAGTGCAGATTAGCCCTTAGTTGGAGACACGCATAAATGAGAGGTGTTATTGTTTTGCATTTTTCCCTAAGAAAATGATTAGGGTAAAAGAACCTAAATTCAACATTTTTTTTTTCTCCTAATAGCTTGTTCGCTTCTAGCTGATTTCAGAACTGCCCTTTCACTGTGCTGTCCTCTCTCTCTGACCTTCTGTTCCACACTAATGAACCCTGTTAATAGCTAATCTTTGTTCTGTGATAGCAACTATTTCTAATCTGGGATGTTCAAATTAGCAGTTTTCCTTAACTTGTGTCTAATTATAGTTATTTTTTAACCTGATTTCAAATGTGGTTTCTTCAAATCTTTTTGCTTTCCCCTTCTGTGACTTTCTATTGCTCAGCAATCTTTGCAATTCAACACAGTATTTGGATAAAAGGGAGAAATTGATGGTTTAAGTTAATTTGATTTGTTTCCATATTTGGGGAGTGATTTGTAACTTTAAGAAATTGGGCTTATTATTTTATTCTTAAATATATTTCCTTGTTTCCAAACTATCACCAAACAAAACAAGCAAGCAAAAACCTGGATATTGGAAGTTTTAAACTTACCCAACAAAACGTGTACACATCATTTTTGCTCTCTGTTATATACATTGGCATATAAAGCCCAAGCTTTTCTTTTCTCCTTTACATAACAGCAGCTAAAATATTTATTACACATCTATTCTGTGTCAGAAACTGTATCACATATTAAGAATACAGTGAAAGAGAAACAAGTTTTATCCTTTATATTGTGGACTCTATGAAGAGTTGATTACTGAATGGGTCAGCTACTTTCTGTCAAATGCTCATTGCTATTTCTTTTTGCAGTGAACACAATTTGTTCCAACTGTCACTTGTAGAAAAACTAAGAGGTCTTCAAAGTGACCTGTTCAGTTTTTTATTACTCATTTATGTCCAGTTTCCTCTCAATTTTATTTACAGGTTTTATATTGGCTGGTGGCATGTGGTACTAAGAACCCCAAGGCATTTAAGCATTTAAGAAAGTGAAAAGCAAGAGGGGGGAAAAAAGCATAAAGCAGAAAGTCATAGGTGAAAAGCTAGATTTAGACACCTGATAGATGCAGGTTTATTTGTAGTTTCCCCTGCAATATGCTTGAAACTTTAATAGGATTATATGCCTAAGAGTCAGAATTTTATTCCATGCAGTTTACATAAAGGGAGGAGTGGATATTTTATAATCTAGATTTGGGCTGATAATGTTGCTTTTAGTAAGAATTGTAACTGGGTCTAGGTCAGCTTCAAAGCTGAAAAGGCTCTTTTGCCACTCTGCCAAATGCCCCCAAAGTGTCCTATTCTCCCCTCCACCCCCCATGCCGACACCCATCATTGCTCACACCAAGAATGAATCTATGCAGGTGCAGAGAATGAGTTTACTCCCTCTTTGACTTTCCCCAGATTTGGGAACCCTCCACAAAAAGTGCATTAACAAATCTGAAGCTCAAAATGTGACCCAAAACACATTCTTACATTCAATTGCAGATTTTCTTTCATTACTGGAGAGGCAGCAACAATAAAGTGATGTGACGTATTCTATTTTTTTTTCAATATTACATTTTGTTAGTAGACTGTGAGCTTGGCTGTAACTCCACTTTAAAATTTACCAGTGTTCTTGTCCACACTCTCTTTTCTTCTCTCACCCCCACCCAAACAATTCTAGTGAAGCAAATCTCCAGAGAATCATAAAGTCATAGAAAATTAAACTAGAAAAAACCCGAGAGATCTTTTCCTTTTCCTTTATTTTAGATATGAAACTAAGGCTCAATTTTCTATAATTTGACAGGCATTATGGCCTAAAAATAGTATTCAAAAGAAATATAAATATTATTAGAAGGAGAACTTCCTAGGCAGAATGATATTCTGGAGTGGTCTGCAAGTCCTCTGGGTAATTAGGCAGATGGCTTATTGCTTAATCTCTAAGCAATCTCTAAGTCAAGTTCAGGTTTTCTCTCCTTACTTTAGAAGTAAATGTTGCTCAAAAGCCCAAGAACAGACACATAGAGCAGTGGGATGGAATAGAAAACCCAGAAATGGACCCTTAACTCTGTGTTCAACTAATCTTTAAGAAAGCAGGAAAAATATTCAATGGAAAAAAAGACAATCTCTTCAACAAATGGTGTTGGGAAAACTGAACTAGCCACATGCAGAAGAATGAAACCGGACCATTTCCTGATATCGTACACAAAAATAGACTCAAATGAGTGGAAGACCTAACTGTGAGACAGGAGTCCATCAAAACCCTAAAGAGAACAAAGACAGCAACCTCTGTGACCTCTGCTGCAGCAACTTCTTCCTAAACACCTTCGAAAGACAAGGGAAACAGAGGCGGAAATGAACTACTGGGACTTCATCAAGATAAAATGCTTTTGTACAGCAAAGGAAACAGTGACAGAACCAAAAGACAACCAACAGAATGGGAGAATATATTTGCAAATGTCTTATCAGATAAAGGACTAGTATCCAAAATCTATAAAGAGCTTATCAAACACGACACTCGAAGAACAATAATCTAATCAAATGGGCAGAAGACTTGAACAGGCATTTCTCCAAAGAAGGCATACAAATGACCAATAGACACATGAAAAAATGTTAAACATCACTCAGTATCAGGGAAATACAAATCAGAACCACAAGAAGATACTACCTCACACCGGTCAGAATGGCTAAAATTAACAAATCAATGGCTAAAATTAACAAGATGTTGGTGAGGATGTGGAGAAAGGGGAACCACTGCTGGTGGAATGCAAGCTGGTGCAGCTACTCTGAAAAACAGTATGGAGGTTCCTTAAAAAGTTGAAAATAGAGCTACCCTATGACCCAGAAATTGCACTACTGGATATTTACTCCAAAGATACAAATGTTGTCTGATGTTTATAGCAGCCATGTCCACAATAGCTGAACTATGGAAATAACACAGATGGCCATCAACAGATTAATGGATAAAGAAGAGGTGATATATAATGGAATACTACTCAGCCATCACAAAAAACAAAATCTTGCCATTTGCAATGAAGTAGATGGAACTAGAGTTCCTATGCTAAACAAAATTAGTCAATCAGAGAAAGACAATTATATGATCTGACTCCTATGTGGAGTTTAAGAAACAAAACAGGGGGTCATAGAGGAAGAAAGGGAAAAATGAAACAAGATGAAACCAGAGAGGAAGATAAACCATAAGAGACTCTTAATCATAGAAAATAAACAGGGTTGCTGGAGGTGAGGGGGTGCAGGGGATGGGGGTAACTGGGTGATGGAAATTGAGGAGAGCATGTGATATAATGAGCAGTGGGTATTACATAAGACTGATGAATCACTAAACTCTGAAACCTCTGAAACTAATAATATATTTTATGCCAATTAATTGAATTTAACTAAGAATAAAAATTAATTAAAAATGAAATAAAAATTTCATTAAAAGTAAAAAATTAACCAATCATAAAAATGTTAAATTTAAAGAAAAATAACAATCACATATCCTGTCAACATATAGAACAGAGCCCAAATAGGCTAATGCCTAAATGGTTATATGCAACCTACATGTATTTTGTTCTGCCATGGCAAATACCCTGAATATTTGCCTGAAATGGGAAGTAGTTTTATGGAGAGAGGCAAGAAAGTACCATGTTCATATTACTTCTCATTTTAGATTAACGTGGATCAGTCCTACTCTTTCCCAATGTTCTGACCCAATGATGCTCTTAACAAGATCAATACAACTTGAACAGAGAAGGGAGGATCAAGGAACTTATGTCCCCCACATAAGTTGATCAGCCCCAAAGCTCAAGAACAAATTCAGAGCACCCAGGCATCAGTCAAACAGGGAAATTCTATTCCTTTGTAATCACAATATATATACATCTTTAGTCCCTGTCCCTGTCAGGTTACAAGATACAAACCAGAAATATTTGGTTCCCTGTCTCTAGTGAAGGTTGGTTCTGATCAACTGGTAATAAACCAGATCATTGATCACCTGATCAACTGTTAATAAACCAGGTTAGTGATGACCAGCCCATCAGAAGGATTTGTTACTATAATGATAAATAGGTTGGAGTAGTAGAGAGAATATTGGATTGAAAAGCAAGGATGCTAACATTTACTGAGTTTTATAACTGGAAAGAATCTTAAGAGTCATCTAGGCTAACTCTTAATTTTATTGTGGAGGAAAACCAGGTCCAAATGAATATTATGATCCGTATATTAGTCGAGGCCTAATCTACTAAGGGATCTTAGAGATGAATTCTCACCTTTTCATGTAAAACTGCTTTTTTCATGTAAAACTCAAACAATCCTGAGGAAAACCTGTGCATCATATGATGCTAATAGCCCACATTTTAAAGAGACAAATGCAACTATTTTTTTAAATTAACAAATAATATATTATTTGTTTCAGGGGTACCGGTCTGTGATTCATCAGTCTTACACAATTCACAGCACTCACCATAGCACATACTCTCCCAATGTCCATAACCCAGCTACCCCATCCCTCCAACCCCCCTCCACTCCAGCAACCCTCAGTTTGTTTCCTGAGATTAAGAGTCTCTTATGGTTTGTCTCCTCTCTGGTTTCATCTTGTTTCATTTTTCCTTCCCTTCTCCTATGATAAACTGTCTTCTCAAATTCCTCGTATCAGTGAGATCATATGATAATTGTCTTTCTCTGACTTATTTTGCTCAGCATAATACCCTCTAGTTCCATCCACATCATTGCAAATGGCAAATTTGGGGTTTTTTAATGGCTGCATAATATTCCATTAAAACCCCACATGTTCTAAGAAGGGGTCTTTCTGATTTTTAGATTAAGGGTTCAGTCTGTAAACTTCCAGATCTGGACTATTCTATTTCTTTGATAAGGTGAGTCTCCACTGTACTGTGCAAAACATCGCGTTCAATTCCATCTTTATTTCTTTTTAGTAGACAGGAACAGGGGAAGTAAGGCTTTGAAACAGACATATGTGAGTCCAAACTGGAAAGTTTTACCAACTTATCAGTGCTGTAAGTTGGTAATTGGGTAAGATAAATTTCTGAAACTCTGAGAGCCTCAAATTTTCACTGGGAAAGTAGCAATATTAATGCCTATATTTGGGCACTGTTTTGAGGGCTATGATAAAGTATCTATAGACAAGCACCATATTCAGCGCATAATAAATCCTGGGGAGATGGTAACTCAACATATGCATTTTCTCTTTTTCCTTGCCTTCTTTGGCTGCATTTCTCATTTGTCATTGATCTTTAAAAGCATCTCATCTTTCTTTTTTCTCCCTCTGCCCCTTCTGCTTGTGCTCTTTTACTGTCTGTCCCATAAAGAAGTAAATAAATAAATAAATAAATAAATAAATAAATAAATCTTTCTTTAAAAATCTCATATTTTTGTACTTACACCATTTTATATGAGGACACTATAAACTTGGTAAAACTTACTTAAAAATTTTATTTATAGAGTAGGAAAAGTGATCAACATTTATAGGGGAATTGTCAATATAATTTGCTCTTACTTTGACTATATTTGCATCTGCATGTGGCTTTGAAATTAGCTGTTCGGACTGAAGGGATCAATTTAGTATTTTAAAAAGTTAACTTGATTTTCTTTTTTCTTTTTGAGGAATTTTCTCAATTCCTTATCTGTATTAAAGAAATTGACCAGTTTTGTCATAATGCAGACACTAAGAATGGCATTTTACATTGTGGATTGTATGCAAAAAATGTTTTTCTGTCTGTATCAGTTATGTTTCTAGGTCTTTCCTCACCTCCAGCAGTTGCTATGTGCTCAGGGTATGTAAAATCATTTCAGTATTGGCCCAAGTACAACCTGGGGTAATTAGAGAAATAAATCTATTCTCCCCAACTCATTGTGTGTATTCAAGAGCCAAATGGATTTTTTTTTTTTTTTGTAACCACCTAGTGGTTTGGAATTATTCACACCACTGCTTATTTCCTAATTCCAACTGTTGAAGCATGTGTCTATACTTTCTGTTTCTCTGTTATTTAATAAAATATATCTGAACAGAAAGGAGAATCAAGGCAATATTTGTAAAAATTGAATTAATTTGAAAAGTGAAATTTCAAGTTTAAAAAACATAATCAGATAAACTATTTTCTTGTTTATTAAAGATTTCCAAATGTACAGAAAGTTACTAAGTATTTTCAAGGGCAGGAGTAAAAAGCAAAATGTCACTCTAATACCAACAACCCAAAGGAAACTATATGTTTAGACAAATAATTTAACTTCATAGTATATTGAATTATGATTCTACTGAATGTTCCATCTTCCATTTTGCCAGGGCAATTCATCCACCTGTGCTATCCTACTATGCTACTTATTAGCATAAGTAGAACTAGTGAGTTGCAAGAATTGATTATCAGGTGATGTCTTTTTCTTGCCACGAATTCCTCTCCTCTTTTTATCCTGATCCAAATTGAATTAGATGATTTCCAATGAAGACTAGAAGCTAAATCCCCAATACTTTCCTCTCTTGGAAAATAGAATTACATCTGAGATGCCAAATCCTAGATTATTTTTTTGGGGGGGGGGCTTCGTCTTGATTTTTCTTATGTAATTCTGTCTCTGTATCTCTTTTTATTCTGTATCTAGCTTACATTTAGTGTTACCAATGGAATATTTTGTCCTCCTTTTGACTTATAGAAGATCAACTGTAAGCACACTAGATTCTACTAGATTCTTCAGGACTCTGGGAGATAATATTACACAGATTATACCATAATGGCATCCTGGCTGCGAGTGTGTGTGTGTGTGTGTGTGTGTGTGTAACATGCCTTTCTAAAGAAGGAGAAGACAATGATCAATAATTTTATTTCTATAGATGATTCTTGATGACAGCCAATTGCTTATAGCTTAATGTCCAGGTTTTCAAAATACTTTTCCCATTTTATTTTCAATTTTATCTCTTCCCCCCAATCTTCTATTAATTAAACACTACTTAAATGTTCTGCCTTTTTCTTTTGTTTCCTCTGAGAATATCCTCTAAGGGGATTGAGCTATTTGATTTAGAGATGAGGAAACAGTGCTAGAGAAAGTCAATGACTGGCTGCATTCACAGTGAGTTCGTACCAGTCACCGGCCATCTTCATAGTGGCATCTCCAGCCTCTGTGATCTAAATCGTGTCTCCTCTATAGAGCTCCACCACTTAGGTCCTCCATTCTCCAACACACTATCTATTCCTGTGTGGCTTCCAGAGTCTTTCATCATCTCACCCTGTTTTCTCTCCTTGATGCTTTGTCTAAGTTATTTATTTTTTTAATTTTTTATTTTTTTAAAGATTTTATTTATTTATTTGACAAGAGATCACAAGTAGGCAGAGAGGCAGGCAGAGAGAGAGGAAGGGAAGCAGGCTCCCTGCTGAGCAGAGAGCCCGATGCAGGGCTCGATCCCAGGACCCTGGGATCATGACCTGAGCCGAAGGCAGAGGCTTTAACCCACTGAGCCACCCAGGCACCACTAAGTTATTTATTTTTAAATCTGTTTTCTGGTGGTGGGAAGAAAGTTCCTTTTGAGTAACCATCTAACAGAGGGATTAATGACCTTAGTGAGAAATGCTGGCAATGCTAAGTAGATCATACTGTAGTGGTCAGTAAAGAAGCTGAAATATAAGATGGATGATTACAATGTTGACATGTAGTATAGGAAAAAAACAAACAAACAGTCATATAGCAAAAGAAATATCATCAGAAGCAAAGTGGTTTATCAGAATGAAGCAGTCTGAAAACATCGACTCCAAGCCTGTGAGTGAGGGGAGAAAATTGTTAGTGACTTTGTTATGTGTATGTGTTTGTTTTCACATGCCAGGCAAAAATCTCAGAAAAATCTGAGGGGAATGAAAAATATGTCCGGTTTTAAAGTCTTGTTTTTAAAAGGTAAACAACAAAAAGAAATTTCAGAAAATGGTCGTAAAGAACGACAGTGGAACCAGTGAATTTATATATAAACCCTCTTTATGTTTAGTATGACTTGGCCACAGGAGACGATGAAGATCTACATATATTAGAAAAACAAAACAAAGCAAAACTAAAGAGAGTGTGCGGAGTATCCTGTATTTGGAAACAGACACTTAGGAAGAGTGACACAATTATTTTTCAAAGGGAGCACAGATTAAATGTCATGGAGACTACCCTACTGCTGTAAAAGTGGGGTTGCTAAAATGAAAAATAGCCACGGTGGGTATTTGACACATGCCCTATGGGTCACTTGAAACTAGATGTATTGACAAATTAGAAAGTCCGTTACAGGTAATGAATGATTTAAGGTGAGGATGACAATTTTTAAGTACCTAGATACTTGCCATAACTATTTGTGCTAACCTCCAAATGCCTAAAATTTAAAGATTATGGGATGCTTTTCAATGAAAATAGATAATTTCAATAGGCTAGGACTGTTATTTAACTACAATGAGTGCGTTTTTCTTATCCTGATGCTAGGTTAGTTGGTTTATGATCCGTTAAAATAATGTGTGTATTTGAAGATTGTAGGCTGTCACCCAATTGTTTTCATTATTTGTGACATGTCATTTTCCTCAGTTTTAAAATGATAGCAATTTGAAATGTGCTGGGCTTTCCAGCAGAGAGTTTTTTTTTGTTGTTTGTTTGTTTGTTTGTTTGTTTTTGAAAACCTATGAACTTTTTATTTCTAACAAATTAGTAAAATCAAATAAATCAACAACTTGATTTCTACTACTCTAATTCAATTTAGTTAGGGACCCATGTAAATCAATTTATAATGAGTCAACAAGAGAATCTGAAGAAGAAAAAAAGAGTCTGGAAGACAAAAAGAGAAAACTATATCTAATAACAGATACTAAGACATAAATATGAACTATTATTTTGTTTTTAAAAGTCTGTCTTTCTCTGCTATACTCTAAACTCCTTAAGAGCAGCAAGATCACTTACCCCTTTTTTAATGCCCAGTACTAACACATGGGAGGCATTCAGTAAATGAGTAAAAGGAAAAGGAGAGGGAGAGATAGGTATTTTGGAAAGAACCAAAAATACTTAAAATGGCCATTGTTAAAAAATTCAGTTTTTCTATATATGATAAGGTGAAGGAGAGTCTTCATGGTTTTCAAATATATTTCTTCTAAATAGTTCAAAAATTAATTTGTGTCTGACAATGTAATGAATGAGCTCTTTAAAAGCAGGTTTCCCTAGGCTTAGAGGCAAGAAAGTAAGCATTGTTTCAAGTAAAGATGTATTTTCTGGGTATGTAAGTTATCTTTTCTTTCCTTTCTAAGCTGAAAAAAAAATCTTTTATTTCAGAACCCTACTTTTCTGAGTCACTTACAATGTTTTCTCAACCAGTGTGGGCAAATAGTACTGTTATATTAATAATGCACTAAAAAAAAGGGGGGGAGTGTTTAATTTCTCTTATCTCTTCCACACAGACTGTAATTAGAATTAGCCAGGGTTTTACTTAATTTTGCAGGAGTTCTTGTGTATAGGCTTCATATCCTTAGAATAATTAACATTGTATCACTCCCATTAGTGTTTTTAAGCACTTAAATTGTGCCATAATGGTCACAGCTAAAGTTGCCATTAAAGGGCAATTGCTATTTATTATGCTCATAAAGTAGACACTTTACTACAGAAAAAAAAAAAAAAAAAAAATATATATATATATATATATATATATATATATATATGCGCTAGGGTTCCATTTAGAAAGCAGGAATAGACAGTGCCATTATTATGGCACTCTTGGGCTGAAAGGACGGTCTCAAATTGATCCTATTCTTATTCTACTCAGTAGGCAGTGGGGAAATCTAAAAGCAGATGACAAATCATTGCTTTTTTTTTTTTTTTAAGCGAAGTTTTGATTAGCTGAGTTTCTTTATAGACTCATAAAATGTTGGTGTTAGGACAAACCTACAAGATGATTGAGTCCAGCCCTCTCATTTTACACATGAGGAAATTGAGACAGGAGTTCAGGGGTCAGTCTCAAGGTTATGGAAGCATTTGGTGGGCCTAGCGTTAGAAGTCAGGTCATAAGACTTGCGGCTCCCATGCCAGTTCGCCAGGCATTACTGAATTAATTTACCATTAGATTTTCTATTCTTTTGTTCCTGGCAAATGATTGACACTGCTTTGATTAGGTTTAGTGTCACTGACCAGCAAGGTGCATTGAGTTTCATTTACATGGTACCTTTAGTTGATTTCAGAATCAACCATGTCAACTAGGCATTAGTTTTACATGTTTGCAGATGACACACAGGGTTTTATTGTTCTTTTATTTCATTCTGGTTTTCAAGATTCCTTTTATTGGAAACTATAGAATTATCCTTGATGCCATCAGTCTTTGTTATCAAAGAGAGAACTCTACAAAATATTAGTTTTTATACTAATCATATTATACATTCAGTTTATTGTTTCCTTTCTGTAGGTTAATTTTCTCTCCCAACCCAGGGTGGGTGGGAGATATTTTATTCAGCTGAATTGTTGGGACTCAACACAAACCATTTATAGGAGTAAACAATTATCACTGAAATGAGAACAATTTAGTGGTCTTGCATGATTAATGTCCTACATAAATTCTTTATGACATTGAATTGAAAGATGGTGTTATGAATGTATAATAGGAAGTTAACAGAATGTGTCACCTTTTGATTAGTTTCTGAGGAGACAGGCCTTGCAATCAGTGATTTCATAATGGTCAGGGGCCTATAAAACTACCATATTTGTTCCCTGTAAATTAAAATTTAGAAGTCCTGATGATGTATGTCCTTAGACCAGCTGGGGAAAAGTGCCTGGAAGAGAATTTTTATATTTTTTTCCGTTATATTTCAGCTGTAAATGTGTATGAGTTGTATTTTTCTTTCATGTCATCATTACTTTGGAAAGCCTAACAGCAAATTTTTAAGTTTCTCTTTTGTAATTATGTATATTTGGAAGGAAAAGTTTTAAAAAGTGCTATATGGCATGTAAATCCTGACAAAAGTCAGACTAATATAGATAAATACTTAAGGAACTATAAATATTTTCCAAAAGGGGCACAGAATGGAATATAGAAGCTGTCATGAAAATGAAACAATATACATATATAATATATATATCACAGATGCAAAAGATCTCATAGATCATCTTACCCAACTTTTACTTGTAAAGAAGGCATTGAAATTTTGAAAAGAGGAAGTACAAGAAGTATTTTAGGAGGATGGAGTTCATTAGTGGCAGCATTAGGAGTAATATCAGAGTATATTTTTGTCCATTTTATCTTGCAGAGTTTCTAATTTATTATTTTTTTTCCATCCTCTTCTTCTTTGTGACCCAAACCAGGCATTCTTCAAATTCACTTGTTAAATCAGTACGTGCTTTTTGAGTACCTACTAAATGCCAGGTAGCACTGTTCTAGGCATTGGAAGAAAAGGAATGAATAAACGAGATAAAAATACCCACAGTGCCAACATTTCTATCTGGGAGGTAGAGAAAGGGAAGATATATTAAAAAGTAAAATATATAGCCTATTACATAGTGATAAATATTATGTAGAAAATACAGCAGAGAAGAGAGATGGGTGGGTATTATAATTTTAAATAAGACAGGGAAGAATTCACAAAGCCTTTAACAAAGATAGTGAGGGAACAACACAGCTATCTTGCAGGAGAGCATTTCCCCCAGAAGGAATTCAGTCTACTTCCCAATCTACTCAGTTTGGGAAATACTCTATCTAGTCAGAAGGATTGAGAAAGAGAGAGGTGAGAAATGAAATGGAGGTGTGGAGAGCAGAATTTTTAAAGCCTCCTAGGCAACAAAAAAGACCTTAGCTTTGAATGAGATAGGAATCAACCCATTTTTTCTTAACTCATCCAAAAAATATTTGGTGACTTCCTACTAGGTCCCAGGTATTATTCAGGCCACCGGAAAAATATTTGTAAATGCAAGACTTTAGTATTGATTCTGAGATAAATGAGGTACCATTGAGAGTTTTGAGCAAAGGAATCATGTAATATGACCTACCTTTGACAGAAGCCTTGTGGGTGGGGCTGTGCATGGGGTTGATTATGGGAGAGATTAGCAAGGGAACACATTTTGAAGCAATTGCAATAACCTAGGATGGTAGTGGCTTTGACCAGATAAGGGAATTGAAGATACTTGAAAGCATTCAGATACTGAATATTTTGAATATGGAGGTAATAGATTCTTCTGTTGATTACCTGATAGACACTTTATTATCTAGGTTTCTCTCAGGCCACATTTGGGCCCAGGTTAACTAGAAACACCATTACTTCCTGCTCAACCTCCATGGAGTTTGAAATCTGAAAACCTTTTTTCCTCTCAAGTTACTTGGCTTTTACACATGAAAGTGATGTTTTGTTTGGATACAGGCAAAAATCTTATTTTTTTTTTTAAGAATTTTATTTATTTATCTGATAGACAGAGATCACAAGTAGGCAGAGAGGCAGGCAGAGAAAGAGGAGGAAGCAGGCTCCCTGCTGAGCAGAGAGCCCAATGTGGGGCTCGATCCCAGGACCCTGAGATCATGACCTGAGATGAAGGCAGAGGCTTAACCCACTGAGCCACCCAGGTGCTCCCAAAATCTTATTTTTTAAAAAATGAATTTCACTTTGACCTTTTTCCCTAGTCTCTACCCACCCTGTCTTTGATAAAATGAATTCATAATTGGGGCACCTGGGTGGCTCAGTAGGTTAAAGCCTCTGCCTTCAGCTCAGGTCATGATCCCAAGGTCCTGGGATTGAGCCCCACATCGGGTTCTCTGCTAGGCAGGGAGCCTGCTTCCCTTCCTCTCTCTGCCTGCCTCTCAGCCTACTTGTGATCTCTCTCTGTCAAATAAATAAATAAAATTCTTAAAAAAAAAAAAAAAAGAATGCATAATTTTCCAAGAGTAGAGAGCTTGGGGAAATGGTAATTATTAAGACCCAAAATAGGGGCACCTGGGTGGCTCAGTGGGTTAAACCTCTGCCTTTGGCTCCAGTCATGATCCCGGGTCCTGGGATCAAGCTCTGCATGGGGCTCTCTGCTCAGCGGGGAGCCTGCTTCCCACTCCCACCCCTGCCTGCCTCTCTGCCTCCTTGTAATCTCTCTCTCTGTCAAATAAATAAATAAAATCTTAAAAAAAAAAAAAGACCCAAAATATACAATTGGTATTAGTTAAAAAAAATATTGCCTTGTCCTGCTGCAGGAATAAAGGTAACAGTAGGTCTGGCCTATGGTATTACTGTAAAGTACCTTCAGTCTCACTCTTCACCTTCTTTCCTTTTGAATACACTACCCTTCCTACCAGGAGAGCCTCCATTAGCCTGGCTTATATTCCCCATGTCTATGCTCTACTCTTCCTTCATGATAGAAGTTTATAAATTCAGTTATGCTAAGTTATAAATAATAATTAAAGTATAAAGTTTTATGTCCCAGTAGAATTTGGCTCTTTGCAGCAAATAAAGTCATGAAATGGGAATTCTGTTAAATACAATATAGGTAGTTTTTTTGGTTTTTCACCTCAATTTGGGCAAAATGAATTAGGTATGTATCAAGGGGTTCTTGACCTTGAGGCATTATAAAAATGAAGAATCTATTGCAAATGAATGAAAGTATACTCTAAAAGGAAAACTGTATTACTTTTGCCACACGGAACTAGACCAATTGCATAGACAGCATCCCATGAATATTTTAGGGTAAGCTTCTGACAACAGCATTCCTCACTTCCTTGTCACTACGGATCTGCGGATAAGGGACTTTGATCTGGTTTGAATTTCTCTTCTTTTAGATTCAGTGGATGCCTTGGGTGTCTTCTGCTATTCATTAATATCCCATTTAAAGCCAAACTCTTTAAAGGACATAAATATTAAAAATGTTATGTTTTTCCCAGTATACTTTTCAATAGACTGATTTATAATATTGTATTTTAAAACATGACATAAAACTTACATCATGAAAAAAATAAAACAGCTGCTTTACATCTTCTCTGATACTCTCCCTTTTAAAAAATGTTTGTTTTGTTTATGCTGTTTTGTTCTTGGTTTCTTTAGCACATGCTTATAATGTCACCTGGTAATCAGCAGTGGCTTAATGAAGTAGTTGCATCAGAGCATTTAGTGCTATTTGCTGGAAAACAAACAAACAAACAAACAACTTTTGTCTTAACTGTTGACCCTCCAAATGCTTATGGTTTATTTAAATAATAAACATTAAAGCTGCTACTCACTAAATGCATATTAACACTGGAGTTTTACCCTCATTATTATATTCAATTCTCCCAACTCTCATGGCAGGGTTCTAAGGTCCATTTTACAGATGAGGAAACTGAGGCTCAGAGAAATTAAATACCTTGCCTAACGTCATGAATCTAGTAAGAGTCTAAGCAGGAGTTACACGCATTCCTCTCCAACACTGGAATCTAAGCTCTGAGCAAATAAGGAGTGCTATTCCTGCTAACAACACTGCCTCTCCTGGCCTCACTTACACTAAATATGCTTTATCTACATGTGGTGTCCTGTCCCACGACCTTCCTTCTCCCAACTCAGCCTTTTATTTTGTTGTCTTCTCAGCAACAAGTCTCTTTGCCTCACAGCTGAATGCTGAATTTATCATCTCCTCTTTTGGTGAAAAGAAGTCGTTACCTGATTTTTTCAGTTCGTCAAAAATTAGTGATCAGAAAGCACAGCCCTGGAACACAGGTTAGCCACAAGGTATCTCCCCAGCAGCCTTCGAAACATTGAATTCTTTACCTATCATGCTTCCTTTTGTAGGCTGTTGTCTTCCTCAACCATGGCTGCTATAATAAAATGCAATAAACTGGCTTATCAACAGAAATGTATTGGTTCATAGTTCGGAGTCTAGAAGTCTGAGATCATGGTGTTAGTTAGCATGGTCCAATTCTGGTGGGAACCCTCTTCCCGGGTGCAGGTCCCTCACCAGATGGAAAAGCTCTCTGGCCTTCTTGCAAGGGCACTAATGCGGTTCAAGAGTGCTCATTCTGATGAGCTAATTACCCCCCAAAGGTAATACCAATACCAAAACCATCACACTGGGGATTAGATTTCAACATATGATTTTGGGGGAAACACAGGTGTTCCGTCCATAACAGTTGCCCAAACAAGCTAACCACCATCATACCATCTAAGAGTAAGAAACCGCTAGATTGTTTTCAATGTGGTTGTGATTGTCTGTGCCTCAAACTGTCCCTAAGTATGATGAAAATTGCAAGAATTTGTTACGAAGCATTTTTCAGTAATTTGTTAACTTTCTACCACTGATAGACAATTTGCCTTTTAAGTAAAACATACCGTCATGACCTCACCATGTTATGTTCTCCGTCGGCAGTGACAGGTGATTTTCCTCTCCTCAAATTAGGCAACTATTCTAGCAACTTGAAGTAATTTTTGTAACATGATTGACATGTGAAAAGATGATATATCACTTTCACTAAAAAGATGCATGTTATGAATAAGGAGCCTCTGTGTACCTATAAAGCCAAAGGTGGGGGGGGAAGGGAAGAAAACCTTCTATACTGATAACTCTGAGGAAGAAAGCCAGTAAAAATTATTTTCATTCCATCCCTATGGACATCATTATAAGCTCTGAGAATAGTAGGGTCATTTTTTTTTTATATTAGTTTCTTGCAATAAAGACATAGTTGAAGTAACTTTTAAAATGCAACATATATTTGAGAAACTAAGACGCTATTGAAAATTTTAGATATGAGTTGAAAGAAAATAATCCCTTCTATTCATCTGGAAGATATCCAGTTGCTTTCATCTTGTTTTATATTAAACACTGTTTTAAAGAAATATTGAAATTCTACTAAAAGAGGATTTTGTCAGAGGGAAGAGTATTTAGTAATGAATTTCCATGCTTTCAAATTTATTCATGCCTTCAAATAAAGTATTTTTTTTAAGGTATAAATCTCTTTAGACCGTGCAGATGTCATGAAATTTAGACAGGAGTATAGGAAACTGCCAGCTTGTTGGGATGAGATGATTAGATACGTGCATGACAGACAATGTGAATCCAAAGGGATGTTTTGGATTCTTCACTTTTATTTCTGTGAAGATAACTTTCCAACTTAGGATTAATGTGGTATTTGCAGTAAAAATAGGCTAAACTTAGTTATTCTTTGTTCTTACAAAGTACTCATCTTTTGAGGACCTGCAACAGGTACATAACTCCAGGAGTAAAACATGTTTGTTCACAGCTCATCCAAGAAAGATGCACTTATGTGAATGTACTTTTTATACTTAATAGGTTAAAAATATGGAGGGATGCCTGAGTGGCTCAGTTGGTTAAGCAGCTGCCTTCGGCTCAGGTCATGATCCCAGCGTCCTGGGATCGAGTCCCACATCAGGCTCCTTGCTCGGCAGGGAGCCTGCTTCTCCCTCTGCTTCTGTCTGCCTGTGCTCACTCTCTCTCCCTCTCTCTGACAAATAAATAAAATCTTAAAAAAAAAAAAATATGGGAGCATAATGGTATCCAGACATAAGCAAAATTAAACCAAAGTGCTAAGAGGGGAAATTGAATGCACACGCCCACATACACACCTCCCATATTTATACACATGTGGGTGAGTGTATGTATTCAGAAAAGGAAAAGATTCTGGTTTCCCTGTGGACAAGTTTGCAAAAGAACAAAAATTTTCAATGCTTGGTTTTTCTCTTCCTTCTCTTTTCCAAAGGCAATTTCTACAGTGTCCATTAAGATGATAACTTCTACAAAGAAGGTGTCTTTAAATCTTTCAGTCCATAGTTATTTTTTTTTCCTTTTCTAAATTCATGTTAACATGTCACTCATTTAGTACTTTAATTGAATACGACTTTAAAATAGGCATGTGTTCTCACAAGTCATTGTTTACTATTGTCATTTCTCTTCAGAGTTAGGGCATATGTAAAGCCTGTGTCACCCAAAAACTGTGAACTTCTTGGTGTGAAAAGTGATCTTTTACCTTGTAAGAGTCACACATATCCAGTAGGGTGCTGGGGTGTGGTTAACAAAAAGACCGTATTGTGTTTCATCCATGGACAGGAGGCCATAAAATTCAAGACTAAATACATCACGTAACATTTTCCACAGATTTCCCACACACACACACTGCAATTTTTGAGTTGTATTACCCATCCTAAGTAATAAAGTATAAAAGTTTAGATACTTAAATCTTTAGAATAACCTAGAATTATGAGTCTGCTCCTTGTTCAAAGAACGAGAGGAAAAGGAATTCTACTAGAAATAGCCTATGAAAAAAATGTCTAATATAAAGAGACGGGTAGGTCAGACGGTAACATGATTTGCCTATTCTCATCTTTCTTTATTGAGGTTTTTCTACTTTCATATGTCAGAAAGCTTGTAGCATTAAAATTTAACCAACAAAAATTTTCTGACAGAGTTTCGGTTATCAGGCCAACGATCCAAAAGAGGATAAGAGAATGCTACATCTCAGCGAGAGAAGAGGAACATTTGGAGTTCAGGCATTCAGGCAAATGCCCAGTCGTAATGAAAGCATCATGAAAAATTGAAAATACCTGAGGAGATCCGTCCTCCGTTTTGGACCCTGCTGGGGAGCAGCTAGCCAAGATTTTTAATATAGATATTTCCCTTTTAAATGACTCTCTAACAATGCAGTAGATGCAGTAGAAAAGACTGTCACCCCCTGCTCCCATTCTCTTGCAGCTGCCTTGTTTGTGCCTCATTCTTCTCCCGTGCCAGGTCAGGGGGCGGAAAGCAGAAGCTTTAATGGTACTTACTCACCTAAGACGGCATTCGGTAACAGAGTGAAGCATGCATTAGGAATCAAAACAAAGTTTTTCAGAAGAGGTGTGAGTCAAGTAGAATATTGAAGGAGGGGAGAATGTATATTGCAGGGGGCCAAGAGAAATGGTTTCTGGCTGTAGGGAGTGTTGGGGGGGCACAGAATGATACATCCAGATACACATGGTAACGGGGTGGAGTTGGGCCTTGGGAATGCATGAGAAATAGGATTATACAGTGAGGTTGGAGCTGGGCTCAAGTGGAGAAGTTTGAACTTAATCCCACATTTTTAAGTACCCAGCAATGGTATGGTTTAACTGACCTTACTTTGTTCTACTCCTGTGCTCATTTACAAATATCAGACTACTCCCACTGAAGAAATACGAGGGCATACAGATAAGCAAAATGAGAAAATTAAAAGCCCCATAAACTTACCACCCAGACTGAGTCACTTTTAGTTCTTAAGATACTTCCCTTTTATGTGAAACTTCCTATCAGGGAAAGGCTAAACATTAAAGTGGGAGCTCGAAGCAAGTCCGTGAAGTGAACACCACCCTGTTCTTTTCATTTTCCATATTTGCTTTAAATTTTGAAATATAAAGAAGGATCATGGAATCTGCCAAAACTGATGGAAAAGGGAAATGTCATTATTTTTGATATTTCTATTCAAATTTTCACTTAATTAAAAAATTATATGTTAAATCTCAATCCCGTTCCCGGAACTCGGGTTGATTTAAGTTGTAGAACTCATTTCTTCAATAAATAATTACAAAATAACTGACTACTATGTGTTAGGCTAGATCCATAAGACATCCTGCCTTCAAAAAGCTCAAAATCTCCTCAAATTGCTTTCCATCTAAGATCCTTGTCAAATACGTGTGGGCATTGATGACACCTATGTTTTATTTTGCTCTTAGTAAAACGATGAGCATTTTCAAATCTTCTAATTCCCGAGTCCATTTTACTCTCAGTATCAATGCTCCAACTTCTATAAAACACACAAATCCTTTCATTTGTTAAAGAGATGAGGGCTTTGTTTCTTCCTACAGTTATTTCTCCCACTTGTGCCACACACTGTTCTATGCCCGGAAGCCCTGTGAGAGAGGCTGGAGGTCCAGACCAGGCAGAGTCTGGCTCAGGAGAGCTCCCAGCCTTCAGAAGGTGAAGGGGGAGGAGCAAACTTAGAGGACTGAGAATCCTGTTGGGTCCCACCCATGGTGTGGGGCGGGTAGGAAAGGCATGGCCGACCTCCTAGAGGTGATTTCAGACTTGGATGTCAGTAGTTAGGATGATGTTAAGGGACCAGCACCGTTTGGATTGGAAACTAGTGGTTCTCACTATTTCTTTATATCACCATGGGGCTGGTTTTTATTTTGTTGGTCATGATATTCCTACCTCATTAATTTCCACAACTTGGTCCCCACTAGTCTCCAGTCTCCTTGAACTACTTGATTTACTGCACACTAATGCCATGGTAGGAATTATTTTGTCACCTCTTTTTTGGGAAATTAAAGTGAAATTTCTCAACTGGCCTTCTCTCCTCTGGCTCAGCATTTAGCCTCACCAACTGATGTGTCTGTTTGTCCCTCTTCTTTACAGCTAACTACCAGCTAGCTGAAGGGCCGTGTTTCATCATTGCCATCCATCTGTTCAACGATCTCAACAGCGATTACAATTTCTGTCTACTGAATCCCAATCTCTTTCTCTCTATCCTTATTTTCTTTTTTACCTAGGAACATGTTCAAGTCACTTACTTCTATTTAAAAAAGTGGAATAAGGTCCATCTTGCTTGCATGCTAGGTCAATGCCAGGCCCACTGCTTTGGAATGTCTTGTAGAGCCCAGTGATTTGGGAGTGTATAATAGTGATAAGCACTTTTCTTACATAGAAATAGAATGGACCTCTCTGTGCTGGTTTTCCCCCACCTCCCTGCACCAGGCCACAACATCCCCCTATCTACCTTCACCTATAAAGACAGTGAGTGAGTCTAAGCCCTGGGTTTCTCTTGCCGGGCTGTTTGCACTGTACAGCAGGTATGAAATTCCAATAAAGAGATGCATCTACTTACCAGATCTTTTGACCTATACATACATCTTTCATTGCTATTTACTGGTTGAATAGAGAGCCTAAGAAAAATTAAACTAAGACTAACTTCTAGCTTTTGTTCTCTCTCAGAATGAGCCTGACCTTAGCTCATGTTCTCACTATATCTCCCTAAGCAGCTTCCTCTCTTTTTTTCCTTTCACTCCAGGGGTGTTGAAAAGTCTGTCCACATTCACTGGGCTCTCTACTCTGTTTAATACTATCTTCCTTTTCCCCTAGGCTCTGATACTGTTCTTGCTCAGATCACTAAAGTCTTTCAAACTGCCAAATTAAACAGCATTTTCAGTTCTCTTTGTAGTTCTTTCTAGCCTTTGGAGTTGCTGACAACTCCACAAATCATTAAGTGCACACCTTCTGTGGCATCAGTTTATCCTACTTATCCCTTCTTCTTTACTGTCTTCTCTTTATTTCCTTCCTCCTGAAACTCAGGATTTCATGTTTGTTCTGATTAATTTCTCACTTCACATTCTTCTTGGGGGTTCCCATCCATAATTTCAAGTGCTACTAATTTATAAACTTAAATCTCTTATCTAATTTTTTTCTATCAGTATTATATTTTTAACTCTGTTCAAGATATATTCATCTAATTTCCCCCAGTGACTAGGACTGAAATGTGTTTCTCTCAAATTCGTATTTTGAAGTCTTAACCCCTCCTGTGATTTGGAGATACTGCTCCTTAAAGAGATTTGAGGTTAAATGAAGTCTTACAGGTTGGGCCCTCATCCAAGGAGACTGGTGTCCTTATAGGAAGAGAAAGAGACACGAAGGATGTGCGTGCACAGAGGAAAGACCAGGTGAGAGCACAGCTAGAAGCTACTGGACCTCATCATTTTTCCAATTAAAAAAAAAGAAGCCTAGAGAAGCCTAGAGCCATCTCTTTTCTCTGCTCCCAGATCTGACAAAGGAGGGAAGCTGCCTCATTGTGGTAAAGAATGCAGGCTCACAGAGAAACAGGATATATTTAGACTTTAACACTTTCATTTGCTAGCTCTATAATCATGGCAAATTATTTAATTTTCACATCTGATCTGTAAAACTGATGTTGGTAACCGAAATATCTATCTCATAGAGTTGCTAGGGAAATGGTATGTCTAGGAAAGGGTAATTATTATCCATGTTAACTCTTATCAACATCATGGTTAGTCATGACCATAGCCTCTCAGTTGTAACTTACAGTCATCACTCCCCTTGATGACCATTCTATTTCCATAGAAAAATCTCTTCTTTCTATCTTTTCTCCAGCAGTAATTCCATACTCCTCACCCTGTCTTTAGAAAAGATGCTAGACTTACCTTGAGGGAAATATCTGGACACATTCTCTTCATTTTCTTCTAATACTCCTCCCACTGCCTTTGATGGAAGAAAATCCATCATTCTTAGATTTGTGTACAGGATTTAAAAAATCTCATCTCCCCAGCAGCTTCTGACCCACCTACAGACACCTATACAAGGTTCTTCTGCAGACCAGAGTGAGCTCAACTTTCTGAGACTATGATCAGCTTCTTCAGCCCTGAAGTGTCAGTAGCTGTTTATAAGCACCTGTCCCACTTCCCCCAACCTGGAAAATGACAACTCACCCTATGGAAGTTAGCCCAAGTGTCAGTTCTCAGAGAAGGATGTTGGTCAGTTCCTAATGACCATGATCTTTAAAGGTTTCTTTCATTTTGTGTTGATCCATCTATATGTATGTATGTATGTATTTATTTATTTTTAAGTGTTCCAAAATTCATTCTTTGGGCACCACACCCAATGCTCCATGCAATATGTGCCCTCCACAATACCCACCACCAGGCTCACCCAACCTCACCCACACCCCATTGCCCTCCAAACCCTCAGTTTGTTTCTTAGAGTCCACAGTCTCTCATGGTTTGTCTCCCCCTCCAATTTCCCACAACTCACTTCTCCTCTCCATCTCCCAATGTCCTCCATGTTATTCATGGAGTAAGCTTATTTTTTTAAAGATTTTTTTTTTTTATTTGACAAAGAGAGACACAGTGAGAGAGGGAACACAAGCAGGGGGAGTGGGAGAAGGAGAAGCAGGCTTCTGGCTGAGGAGGGAGCCCAATGCGGGGCTCAATCCCAGGACCCTGGGATCATAACCTGAACTGAAGGCAGATGCTTAGCAACTCAGCCACCAGGCACTCCTGCATTTAATCTTTTAAAAATGGAAAATATGTATCTATTTTGAAAGTCAAAGATAATTAATTTGGCCATTTATTAATACTAAATCTATTTTGACTGAAGTTTTGTAGTATTATCTATGTTAAATTAGTATACTTTTAAAAAATCTTCCTCTGACCATTACTTTGGCTTTCATAGTTCAATTGTACTTTCTATACAGTTCTCAACACTCCTGCATTTAAAAAAAAAAAATGACCTTCAGTGGTTTAAAACAGTCATATTTCCAGAATGGTTTTGTCCACATTGTTAGTGGCTTTAAAAGCCCCGGGTGCCCACACCAGAGGTATACGATGAAGAAGGGCATGAATTTGGAATCAGACCTTCTAGATTCAAATTCCGTTTTCACTACTTAATAGCAGGTCACTGCAGGCAAATAATTCTATCTGTTTGTGCCTCGGTTTTCTCCTAGCAACCTCACAAGTGTCAAGGTCACCATTAGCTTAGTTGTAAGATATAAGTTAAGAACTTAGAAGAAAAGAGAGGTGGGGTATATAGTAAAAACTCAACAAACATGGACTATTTAATCTGCTTAAAAATCCCCACTGCCCCCTTTGTCGACTGAAGTAATTTATCCCATTTCTGATTCCAATGTCCCCATATACAGTTGTACAAGTCCAACTGTCTGAAGTGCAAGCACAAGAAAGACCTGTCCCTCGTATCTTCCACATTGAGTGACTCTCAGTGCCAGGCCTACACTTATACAGAAAAGATGTTCAAACAAACCAGAGTTTCTCTCTTGTGCTGTGTCAAACAATGGCATTGATTGAACTTATCCTTCTGCTATATTTGTTCCGCATTGCCATCGCAGAGATCTGTGGTACAGAGACACAATTTCAGTGGCTTTTTTTTTTTTAAAGTCACCTGGCCTGATAAAATGATTGAGCAACTTTTGTATACAGTTTACAACCTAAGATGCATGTGGCTCATTGAGAAGTAAAATGAAGTTTAGGGTCTGTTTTTATCTACATAGGACAAATAAAGGCCTGAGTTGGTTTTAGAAAATCTTAATACTGCATACCTGTTGTCAGTTAAGTCATCACTAAAAGTTTTAGACAAAAGAGTTTTCCATGTTTCTGTCAAAGTGATATACATTTTACTTTGAAAATGTGAAAGTTTTCTTAAGATAAGGCTTGTAAGTAATTACTGGTGAAACTAAAATGATTCTCCTTGAGCCTTAAGAATTATGTGTGCTGTCTTCAGTAGCTTTTTCGTTAATGATTCTAACATTGTTAATTTTTTATGTTCGAATCGTGTTCAGTTATAGCCTTAACTTTGACTCTAGTGAAATATATCCCTACAAAATATCTTTCTACTTTCATAGATTGAAATTCATAGTATAAAATGATTGCAATTATCCATGGTTAGGATGATCTTTCGTCTTGAATGTGTTTTGCATTTCCTGATGTGTCCTATTATACTTCTTCAAAAGGGTAGTTTGATTCTAGATTTGTTCTTCTTTCAAGTTAATGCCTACTCCTACCTACTAATATATTAGTGTCACCTGTGTGTATACTTAATTACTTATTACTCAAGACATTTTGATTAAGGCAAGATTCAACCTATTATAAAATCAATATATTCCATATTCTAAAAAGGAATTAAGGTGACTTAAAAATACATATAATAGAGGAAGTTATTTTGTTGTTTTTGTCTCTCACTTTTCACAGTGGCTAAGTTTGTAGCTGTGGTTTTACTGTAAGGATAGTGTCATGGCCCACTTGGCTTTATCCAGTGGCTCCAAGGTAATACAGTTCCAAATTCCCAGCTGGGCATTTTTTTGTGTGTGATCCACCTACAACATTATACGGTTGACCTTTGAACAGCACAGGTTTGAACTGCACAAATCCACCTACATGCAGAGTTGTCTTTGTTTCGTAAATCTATTTTCTCTTCCTTATGATCTGCTTAATACCATTTTATTTTCTCTAGCTTACTTTATGATCTAAACCACATACTATATAAAATATGTGTTAATTGACTATTTATGTTACTGATAAAGCTTCCCATCAAGGGTAGGCTATTAGCAGTTAAGTTTTGGGAAGTCAAAATTATATATCGATTTTTGACTGTATGGGGGCTGGTGTCCCAACCCCTCCATTGTTTAAAGGTCAACTATAAATATATATAAATATTATATAAATATATATAAATATAAGTAGCATAACTTGGAAAATATTTATTTCTTCCATCAGAAATCTAAATAGATATTGGCCATTTTATTGTGTTATACCAATTTAACTCAATATAATTCTAAAACTGGAATTTAGTTTAATGGAAGATAATTATATTATTTCTCATATCACAGAGCAAAAAAATGACTTAATGAACTCTTTACTAATTGACCATCTTTTGACAATTACATCTGTAGTAGGCAATATAATGGCTGCCTGAAGATGTCTATGTCCTAAATCTCAACAGCTATGCATAAGTTAGTTTACTGGACAAAGGGAAATTAAGGTTGCGGATGGATTAAGCTTGGTATCAGCTGACCGTACATAAATTAGGGATATTAGCTTGAATTATGTAAGTGGGTCCAATATAATCACAGAGGTCCTTAACAGAGGAAGGAGAAAAAACAGAGTAAGAAATATAATAGCACAAAAAGAACTACTTTTAGTCTTATTGTCTTTGAAGATGGAGGAATTAAGTCATGAGTCCAGGAGTGTAGATAGCCTCTAGAATTTTGAAAAGGCACTTAAAAAGATTCTCTTCTAGAACCTCCAAAAGGAATGCAATCTACCTAACACCTTGATTTTAGCTCAGTGAGACCCTTTTTGACTCTTTACCCCCAGAATTATAAGATGCTGCATTTTTGTTGTTTTGTTACCTTTAATCTTTGGTAGTTCTTTATAATAGCAATAGGAAATAAATATACTTCCCAACCCTACATCACTACCATCTCTAGTGTTTGACAGTAAATTATTTTTATTTTTACCACAAGGTATTCTGACAACTTGATTTACTCTGTACAAAACTTCATCTATCTATCTTGATGTCTTTGATATACTGATTTGGGCCAAATCCAAACTACCCAAAAGGTGATATTTCCATCTCACTTGCTAGTCCCTTGGGCCAAGTAGCACTTGAATTCACAATTTTGAAAATTAGTTACCCCATATTTAAGTAATCCAGTTCAGAAGCAAAACCTAATTACTTAATTACTCTGGGGAATCCTCAAAATTCAATGCGCAGAAGCAGTTATATTTATTTTCAGAAAATACTCTTCCCTTCTAATTTAGTTGCTGCTGTTCAACTAAATAAAATTTTATATCTGATTTTATATTTTATTAAAATAGCTTTTTTTTTAAGATTTCATTTATTTATTTAACAGAGAGAGACACAGCTAGAGAGGAAACACAAGGAGGAGGGAGTGGGAGAGGGAGAAGCAGGCTTCCTGCCAAGCAGGGCGCCGGATTCAGTGTTTGATCCTAGAACCTCGGGATCATGACCTGAGCTAAAGGTAGATGTTTAATGACTGAGCCATCCAGGCGCCCCAAAATAGATTTTAAAATAGAGGTGACATCTAATAAGAAATTCCATAATTTACTTATACTAAAATGAAATGGTTTCCCACTTAGGAATTTTGCAGAATTTGATAGCACAACTTAACTCTTCTTTTATGTATAAAGTTCCAAATAAATTGTTAATTATTACATTGAAGTAATATTATAAATCACTCGACCAATGATAAAAATGTGTGCCTTTGCCCTAATGCCTAAGTACTTCCTTTGTACAATAATGCATGTTTTATGAAACAGGCCTTTTTTTTTTTTTTAATTCCATAGCTTTATGTCTAGGTAGGCAAAGTTTGTTCTTAAGCTCTGATGTCTACAGGAAATATTTCTATGAGAAAAAGAGAGCACTAAGTTCATATCAAAATTTAAAGTTACAAATGTAAAATTATCATTATCCAGTGCCTTTAAAGTGCAAATTACTCTAAACACATTCCTTTACTTGAACTATACTGGGTTATAGAAGGGCAATAATCAATAAGGTAGCTCATTATCTGTGATACCTCTAATTACCCCTGTGCTAGTACTGCTGTTATGGCTTAACCAATGCATATTAAAAAAATTTTGCTCAAAGGATCTTGTTATCATCCTAATTTTGCTGTGGAGTTTTATTAGAAAATCATGTTGCTCATCTGAACTTCCACAACAACAGCAATATCCCTAGGGTATTTTTTTTTTCATATCAAGGTTAATTTAAAGTGATTAGCATAAGTACTACAGATGTTGCTATGGGGATAAGAACTGTGCATCTTCTATGATGGACATCATATGATTGCTGTTACAGGCCTGGTAAGATTGGATTATTTGTTTTAATGTCATGCAAAGCAAGTCACATGTTAGAGATCAGTATCTTTTTAATAGCATTCCATATTCCTAAATCAATCACCTTTTCACTTCTTTAGAATGGTGTGTATACAAAAATCACTACTTTATTATTGGTCTAAGTAAATTTATCATGTTGTGTTTGGATGTTCAGAGTATTTCTTTTAATTGGTATTGATTCTTCCATCTCCCAGGAGGAGAGAAACAGTAGTTAAAAGGAAAGTGTTCATTCACCTTCAATTCATTCAACATTCATTGAGAGCTTACTGTGGTTCTGGCATTTTCTATACTCTGACAACAAAATGAAATTTTGTAGTCAATACTTATTCTGGGTTGTTTGTGTTTTTGTTTTTGTTTCTAATTGAATTGGGACACAGATAGCTTCCAGCCCTGTAAAGAAACACTGAGAGGCAGAGGTTAGGATTGGAATACAGAGCAGATTGTACCCTGTCTTGGTAGCAGGTGTAGCTCAGTGGTAGAGCACATGCCTTCATGTGTACCCTGTCTTTAAGAGTTGGTAAGACAAGGACACCGGTAAACAATGGAGATGACAAATGAGAGTTCCAGACACCTATCAGTGGCAGTGGTAAAGAGCGGGCATTCCAGATGAAGAAATAAGGAATATATATTGAAATATTGAGAAATAAATATAGAAAGAAACATATTCCATCCTCTGTCATTTCTATTGCTGGTAATTAGAGGGAGTTTTTTTGTTTGTTTGTTTGTTTGTTTTTGTTTTTTTTTTTTAATGGAGTAGAAAAGTCAAGGAGAAAGCAGTAAAGTTACAGATACACAGATACCATGAATGCACATAAGCATTTATTTCTCACCAAAGCCAGGATGTGATCTGTTTGCGTTGAGGAATTGAGGATGTGGGATGGGGAGGACACCAATGACAAAGAAAAAATGAGGGAAGTGTTTAAATAAGAGCATTCAGTTGCCGTAAAATATGATCATGGAATCAGGGTCCACTCTGTACCCCCCCAGAGTGTAGATTGTGGGGATAAACTGATAGTTTGTGCAAGTCTTGAACTATCTAATGTGTAAAAAAAGTAGATGGAATATAAGATGAAGAATAACTACCAAGGTATAACAGTAGAACAACATAAGAGTGAACTTTTAAAAAATTTTCTGAAGAAGTTTCACAGATATTTATGATGCTATTAATGACTAAAATATCAAAGTATTTCTTAGAAAGTTTTCTTGTTTTCGATCTCCCCAATATTGTTGGGGGTTGTGGTACAAGAGGGATATTTAAAAAATAGGAACTTAACACATAAAGTAGGATACTTAATAGTGACTAATCTATAAAATTCAATTTTTCATCACAACTTTTCATTGGAAATTTAAAAAAATTTTAACGAACTGCAAATTTGCTCTAACTTGTAAATTTTGTATGAGCAAATGTGTTGAGTTCTTGAATCCTTTTCCCCCGGAATCTTTCATCAGGATACCCACCATTGTCTATAATTTGGGTCCCAAAGAACAGATCAGAGTAGTTGTGGTATAAATTTTACTGCCTCTGATTATCATTATTAAAAATGTATTGCGGGACGCCTGGGTGGCTCAGTGGCTTAAGCCTCTGCCTTCAGCTCAGGTCATGAGCCCAGGGTCCTGGGATCGAGCCCCGCATCAGGCTCTCTGCTCAGCGAGAAGCCTGCTTCCTCCTCTTTCCCTGCCTGCCTCTCTGACAACTTGTAATCTCTATCAAATAAATAAATAAAATATTTTTAAAAATGTATTGCAATCCCATAGCCTCTGTAGGAATTTTTCCTGAGCCTGTGCCCAATGTAAAAGCAGAGAGGAAGCCATCGACTCTCCTGCCAAAGCTCTGTTTGTTCCTAGAATCTTACAATTAAATTACTTAGTGATTGCAATCAAGTTGATATTTCAGTGTAACAACTGCAGCAGGAAAGATCCTTGCAACTCAGAATACCCCATCAATATACACTTTCCTGTAGCTTATCCCATTTCCTTTGTATCAGCGGTGATAAGTGGCCATCAATAATGGACTGAAACATCGTTTGTGAGCATGGAACCCTTCCTCCAGTGGCAGCCTCTTTCATTTTCAAATGGATTCATTTAATAGAAAACTCTTTTTTTAGGTTTAATTGGCACTTGGCTTCTTAAAACTTTCCCCCATTAGTCCCAGAGGTGGCCTACCTGAAAGTCATCAAATATTTGAAAACGCTTTCCAAGTCCCACCATCATTTCACGCTCCTTAGGGATAAAAGTAAATTTGTTTCCTGTTACTCGATTCTTCTACTTTCTTTCTTACTCTGTGTCATTATAGAATGTTCCCAGTCGTCAAGCACCGATAGTCCTCCTGAATGTTTTCAATGTTAAATACAATTAAAATAATCAACTTATGGCTTTATTTAGAAAGTCCTTGATGTAGCTTTCCTGTATGGTTTTTATTGTGGTTTCTTTATTTTAATTTTACTTCCACTGTATCTCACAATTTATCTTCACTATAGTAGTTGATAGATATTGCTCATCTGATCCCTCCACTGCCATGGCCCATCAAATGCCATCTCCTTCTCATGTGTCACATGTCATGTGTCACATGCAGTCTTTCAGGAATTCATTAACAGCATGGGGAGGGGCAAACTTAAATTATAAGCAATAATATATTTTTCTGATAATATCTTCTAAATATTTTTTTGTAGCATGTAATGAATAAAGTAATTGATAAAGAACAATCCAGATTTGAAGTGGACTCACTAGAATTCACTTGGCCATTACATTTATTCTGACCCTTAAAGTAGTGCAACTACACACAAGGAGTGATTTCTATGGGTGGTAACCAACTCAGACAAAACAGCCAAAGACTCTCAGGGGTGCTGAGTTTCAGCTTCAGCTTTGTCTTTCAAATAATTAATTATATGATGAATCTGTTACAGATTAATTGAGCGGCTCTTTTGTGTTTCATGGTATGGTGGAGAGTCAAAAAATAAGCCTCTTACAGACTTAGTCTTACTGAGGGGGTTAAAAACTAACAAATGAAGAAATAAACAAAATGAAACAAAAAAAGCTACTTGAGGAAGCAATGGTAAGCATCATGTAAACAAACAATATTGTGAACCCATGTGGGTTACATAACCCATATTTGAGTGAATCCCAAGAAAGGTGGTATCCCCGTTTAAACTAGGGATGAGACAACATGTGACTATTTAAGGTACTGAAAGTAGTTCCTTTTGGTTCTGGCTGATTCGTTTTATTACTAACAGATTTTCGTAATGGGAATAAGAGAGATTAGTCTGGAAACATCACAACCAGAGTTGTGATACATATTAAGTAGCTTTGGACTATAAGAGATGTCGGAAGATGTTGAAGAGTATTAATAAGAAAAGAATTGATTTGAGAGAAATTCTGGATGCCCTGAGTAGCAGGTTTGGTGGATGGTCAGAGAAGCAACTGGTAGAGTAGAAGGCTGACATGTTCAGTAGGGAAGATTGGATGTGGCAATGTATAGAACATTATTACAACTTTAAGATCTTGAGAGAGAACTAATCTAAGCAATGAAATTCTCTATCAGACTGGCAGATATTAAAATGTTGATGATACTCATTATCATCATGGTTGAGAAACACACGAGTACAATAGGGAAGGCAATGAGGACTTCTTAGAGTAAGAACTTGGGTATATTTAGTGAAGTTTGAAATATGCGTATCAGTAGATGCTGAAATTTTACTACAAGGAAATTAATATATAGCAAAACATGTATATACATGTATATACACACATTTTATTTTAGCATATTTTAGCATAGCTAAAATGAAATTAGCTTATAAATCCATTTAGAAGGACTAGCTAAACAATTATTGGTACAAACAATGGGATATTTTATAATTCATTTAAAAGAATGAGCTTTAATCTACAGACATAATACAATGAAATGTTTGAAGAAAAGGGACTCAATTTTGGAAAAGGGTGAAGTGTCTTTTTTCTCTCTTAAGAAAAATAATTATACACACATGTATCAGCAAATGTCAGAAAGAAAACTTAGCAGTAATTACCAGTGAGAATAGATAGGATGTGAGTTACAGTGGAGCATTTAATTTTCTTTGGGGACTTTTTTCTGCTGTTCACACTTTTTTTTTTTTTTTAAACAGGGCTATGTATTATTTTTGCAATAACAAAAATAAAAATAGAAACAAAGGTATGTGTCTCGTAACATATGCTTTTATTTAAAACCGTAATCATCTCTCACAGCCTCCTGCTTGGTGTCCCACTTTGCTGCCCTATATTGCAACTGTGTGTCTAACAGCAAACAGTGCTGTGTAAACTGCTTATATGTTGCCTTCTTATCTTCCTCGACTTAAAGTGTAGCCCACTTTCTTAAGCACCATCATCTAGTATTCACCTGAAATGAGATTGACAACTATGTAGGGAGACTTCTTTTATATAATGATAGGCTTTGAGTATTTAATTGATTTAATTTTATTTAAGATCAAGCAAAGCCTTCTCTTATGCGCGCCTTTATATCAAAGGCACATTTCTAAGTGTCTGCTCTGAATGGTGTAGCTGGCTCCATGAGTTACAATTCTGTAGTAGGGAATTGGGGTGAAATCACATTACGGAAAAAGGCATGTGTCTGGCAAGTTTCCCAAGGCATAAGTATTTATGGCATGATGAACTGTGAATTGGATGTTGATGCTTGCACACAACAAGCAGGTGGTTCAAATCTAATTTTGTCACCAGCAAAAATGAACTATATTTAAAAGTATAAACTGTTGGTTGTAGAAAAAAATCTTTACCCAAAATGAACAATAAATAAATTAAGGTCAGTACTATTAAATTTTCTATGTAATAGAGTAGACTTAATTGAAATGATATGAAATACCTTGTCTATTCCAGGAGCTCTGCAAACAATTTGAGGAATAGGAAAGTGGGGTAGGATTACAAACACCAGCAACTTTTCCAGAGCACTTATTCTTTTAAAGATTTAATTTATTTTTATTATTTATTTGAGAGAGAGAGAGGGAGCACAGAGAGTAAGAGAGAGAAGCAGACTCCCCACTGAGTGGAGAGCCAGACGTGGAGCTCGATGCCCAGACCTTGAGAGGATGACCTGAGCCAAAGGCAGGCGCTTAACCAACTGAGCCACATAGGTGCCCCAGAGCACTTTTTAATAATGATTTATCTAGGGATTATATGAGTTTGCTGAAGTAAAGACAAGGAAAAGAGTTGTAGAGAGGTACCCAAGACACGTTGCCAAAAAACAAAACAAAACAAAGAAATACACACACACACACAGACATCTCTTTCATCTTTGGTTGTAAATGGCTAGAAATGAGAACAGAGTACACGAAGGATGTTCAGTGTCCGTTGGAATAAAACCTCAAGTGATTGGTAGAGGGGTAATGTATAAAAAGACTAAAATTCATTAAGATGACTCAGTAAATTTCTCATTACTTAAATTAAAAAACGAAGTTTATGTTGACCTTTTTTCTGTGCATGTATTTTGTAGGCACCTAAGATACTATTAATTTTCTTGAAGTAATTACCATTATCAGTATGGTCAAGGCAGCTGGTAATTTATTAAAGGTTTCTCAAAAAGAAGAGTAGTTTAATACCCCAAGAGAACCTCACCCGTTGTAGCCCTCAGGAGACATTAGTATCTCCTATTAAGAATTCTCATATCATAATTAGTAGCACATTTCCAAGCGATATGCATTAAAGAAGAAAGTTATCTTCCATTTGTTTCTCCCTTAGGCATGAAGAAATTGGAAGCAGGTCAGTATGTAACTTTGTAACTCTTTTTTTTTTTTTTAAGATTTTATTGATTTATTTGAGAGAGAATGGGAGAGCACACAAACTGGAGGGAGGAACAGGAGAGGGAGAAGCAGACTCCTCCCTGAACAGGGAGCCTGATGTAGGGTTCCATCCTAGGTCATGACCTGAGCCAAAGGCAGATGCTTAAGTTACTGAGCCACCCAGTCACCACTACCTTTGTAACTCTTAACCCTCATACACAAAAGAGGGTTAAGTATTTTTTTTTTTTAAGTCAGAGTAATAAAAAATAAAATCAGTACATTACTTTATATAAGAAGAGGGAGTGGATGTTCTTATTGTTGAATTTGAAGGGAATAAAGCCAAAGTATATATGAATGATTCAGAATACTAGATTCAGTGAATATATCTGTAATGTGATTGTTGATACACATACCTGTTATTTTTTTTAAATTTTTTATTTTTTATATATTTTTATCCCCAGGGGTACAGGTCTGTGAATCACCAGGTTTACACACTTCACAGCACTCACCAAAGCACATACCCTCCCCAATGTTCATAATCCCACACCCCTTCTCCCAAACCCCCTACCCCCAGCAACCCTCAGTTTGTTTTGTGAGATTAAGAGTCATTTATGGTTTGTCTCCCTCCCAATCCCATCTTGTTTCATTGAGGGGCACCTGGGTGGCTCAGTGGGTTAAGCCTCTGCCTTCAGCTCAGGTCATAATCTCAGGGTTCTGGGATCGAGTCCCACATTGGGCTCTCTGCTCGGTAGGGAGCCTGCTTCCTCCTCTCTCTCTCTCTGCTTGCCTCTCTGCCTGCTTGTGATCTCTCTCTGTCAAATAAATAAAATCTTTAAAAAAAATGTGGATAAACAATGGGTAGTTTTTGATTTGGGATTTAGTTACTTAAGCATTTCTAATTGATTTTTTTTCAATGAATTTATTTCCTTCCATGGCTGATATTATGATCCCATGTAACTAAAAAAAAAAAAAAAAAAAGTTCATCTTATCAAAAGCTTTAGTTATCTCAAAAGATTAAATATAGACAGCAGCTTTGGTAGATGTGGAATATATGTGTAAATTTTATATCTGTATTATAAGGGAATGTGTACTAATTCACATTATATTATTATATAATTTTTATTTTTGTTAAGTAAATCATGAACAGGTAAATAAGTTGTACAACAGCTTGACCTAAAGCCCCAAACATCTATCCCAATAGAATCCATGTTTTTACCTTTTCTATTTGCTCTCATAGTCATCTCCATAATTCTAACAATAATCTATGCTTTTATTACTGAATTTACTTTAGATATTTTATTCATGTTAAAAAACAAGCATTTAGCTTATTTATAGTGTCACCTTCCATTTGCTGTAAGTTTTCACATAGTTATGTCAATATTTTAATCTTTCCACTGATGATTATATAGCTTTAGGTAACAAGACGAAGACCCTACATTTTTCTCTTTTCCATTTTTTTAACTGTGCCTGAACCCACATAGTATGTGGGATGACACTATTAGCATCCTATCATTTCATCTGTCTCATGAGCTCTGTCTCTCTTTCCCATTTATGTAGTGTACTCTTATTTTTATATTGTCAAGGTTGATGACAGCTTAGAGTCTAAAGTAGCCATAATGAAACCTGCAGTGTTTGACTTAAAGCTTGAATCTAAAAACTGGAATCTGTCAAAAAACCTCTAGAGAGTTACAGCCATTTAAATATTGCCTCTGCAAAGCAAATTGTGCTAGGATTTTGCTTCATTCTCTGTGCGCTTAATATTATGATTCCTGTACCACTCAAGGGATCCTAACATAAAGTTAAATGGATTCTTTTTCTTATATACTATCAGTTTCTTAAATCACACTTCAATCAGTTTAGTTCCTGCCTGGAGTGGAAATTTCAGGGGAGACTTTCAATTTTTTTAAGTTTTTAATTGGTACCATTTTTATTATTTAAGAAGAAATAGATCTTCCCTTTTGCCTACAAGCTGATATCATCACATCGAAATAAAAACATGGAATTTATTTGATTCTGTTCTTGGAGTTTGAGCTCTTACTCTAATTTGAATTGGTAGTATTCTAAACTTACTGCTTAGTGCTACTGTGTCATTTCAAGTTTCTTTTTAAAGAATTCCTGGTTTAGGGCACCTGGGTGGTTCAGTTGGTAAAGCGTCTGCCTTCAGTTTAGGGTCCTGGGATTGAGCCCTGCGTCAGGCTCTCTGCTCAGCGAGGGGCCTGCTTCTCCCTCTCCCTCTGCCTGCCATTCCCCCTTCTTGTGTGAGTGCTTTTTCTCTCTCTGTCAAATAAATAAATAAAATCTTTAAAAAATAAAGAATTCCTGATTTATTTCTACTATATACTATATCTTATGCCTTTCTTATTATTGATTTCCAGCTTTATTTTGCTGGATTTCTTCTAATCTACTAGTTTACTTTGTTTAAACATTGAGGGCTCCTGGGTGGCTCAGTGGGTTAAGCCTCTGCCTTCAGCTTAGGTCATAATCTCAGGTCCTGGGATGGAGCCCTGCATTGGGCTGTCTGCTCAACAGGGAGCCTGCTTCCCCCTCTCTTTCTACTTGTGATCTCTCTCTCTGTCAAATAAATAAATAAATAAATAAAATCTTAAAAAAAAAAAAAAACATAGCCATTGAGTATCAGAGTTTCAAAATAATTGGTACATTGATAACAAAGAGATAGACACTATCTGAACTAATTCCTATCAAATTTGGTAACAGTTGTCATAAAAACACCAAAAATGTGAAGGAACATGTCCTCTTTTGCTGTTCAAGATAATATATTCAACATAAACCCCGCTAAGATCAACTCTCACAGTTGTGTTAGTTGCATTTTATGTAATTCACATTCCCATATGAATTGGAAATGATGAATTGTTAATAGCTTCCCTAGGGTTTCACTTCTCTTCTGACACTTCTCAAGAATTGCATCATATTTTAGGAATAAAAGAATGTAATTTATTCCAAGAAGCATGAAAATCTTCAAGTACTATTCAGGGAGTTGCAAAATCACTTAAGTTAGAAGGAAAAAAAAAACATATTTTGCTTATGTTGTGAGGAAGAAAATGTCATAATGAAGTTATAAGCTGCCTCAAGCTATGGCAATACTGATTTTGAAATATTTTATGTTACAATACCACACTGAGCCATTAGGATAATGATGCCTCCTCATCTTTAAAAAACCATTTCTTACATGCAGCATGGGTCTTTCTCCCTCTTCTAAGTAACTTACATTTCATACAAAAGAAGTTATATTTATAGTTTTGCATTTTACACCTTGTCCTCTAGAAAAATACTTATAAAAATATGATCAAGACTGGATTGCATGTCCTCCAGCCATATTAGGGGAGATGCAACCAAGTTCCTTCACATTGGACAAACGATATCTACCAGGTGATGGTAAGACATGTTAAGATACTTTCTGAAATATTTTAAAATATTGAACAATGTGACTATGATAAAGACATAGCCGTATTGACTTATAGACGAAATCAAGGTTCGTTTGGAAGAAACAAACTTAATTTCTGAGAACATTCCTGCCAAGTTGTCAAGATTCTGGTTAGACACCCAGAGATATCAGTTCAACAGGCAATTACTATGATATTGAGCATCTTTGCTGTCTCAGACTCAGGACTAGTGCTAAAAGATATAATGTGTACCAAAGCAAGCTGCCTGTTCTTAAAGACCATGGATTAATGGTAACACTCCAATCCTTGTTTTTAAATGCAGTACACAGAACACATGAGGATTACACCAAGGGCACTCCCATGGACCTAGGCAGTTTTGATCTCTTCCAGTCTTCTCATTTACCAACACAAGGCACATGGCGATTACATCTGTGACAGACCCCGCCTTTTTTTTTTTTTTCCAAATAATTCACATTTTTTAAAATTTTAGTGCGGTTGACACATGATGTTACATGAGTTTCAGGTGTAACAACATAGTTATTTAGAGACTTTACAAAGTCAATAACCATTTGTTTGTTTGGAGTGTTACTTCATGTTCTCCTCCTTTCTCCAACTCTTGGCCAGAAGCTGCTGGATGCGGGTAAGGGCAGGATGAAGAACACAAACAGGCTCTAATAATTCCTGCCATATTAAGGACCACTGATGCAGGGTACTAGTGCATCTGTGGTTCCTGAGATTTCCTTCAGTGAATGTAAACCTGTAGAATGGGTGATATAATATGAGGAGGCAACTCTGAATTTATTATCTACGTTGGCCTGATTTTTTTTTTTTTTCCTGATTCAGTACTTTGTGTATATAATTCGTCAGCTTTAGTGTGTCTTCATTCTACTTCTGTGGCACAATTTCTTCCCCAACTCCTTTCAAGATCCCCCCCCCCCACCCAATCACTTGCCTTCAATTACTGTTTATTTCAATTTCTTTTCTCACTGCAAGACAATGACCAAGAGGAGTGGTCTTCTTGTAAGAGCACCCAGGAATGGATTGTGTATAGTTATCCAAGAACTTCATTCTACATTTTTAATTTTTCTTTCTTTTTTTTTTTTTTAAGATTTTATTTATTTATTTGACAGAGAGAGAGATCACAAACAGGCAGAGAAACAGGCAGAGAGAGAGAGAGAGAGAGAAGCAAGCTCCCCGTGGAGCAGAGAGTCCAATGCGGGGCTCGATTCCAGGACCCTGAGACCATGACCTGAGTCGAAGGCAGAGGCTTAACCCACTGAGCCACCCAGGTGCCCCCTACATTTTAAATTTCTTAGAAGGAATACAATGCAATCATTAGGTTGAATTCCTTTCCCTCATTTTTCTTTTTCTTTTCTTTTCTTTTTATTCTATCTCCTTAATTTCCCAATTTGTTTTCTCTTATTTTTTCCTCCAAGCTAAAATGGGTGTCCTTCCTCTAAAGATACAAATGTAGTGATCCAAAGGGGCACATGCATCCACTGATAGAATTACACCCTTTTCTGGATTTTCCATATTTGAGCAGTTTTATCTACCCAAAACACATATACCAATTGAGTGTAATACAACACATAATGTGAACAACATATTATTTCATTTCACTGCTATGACTGAAAATAAAATTATTTTCAGTCATAGCAGTTGTCAGAATATGCCTTATATTGAACCCGAATCTATGTTCCCTTAATCCTTTGCATCAGATCTAGCTCTGATATCTCAGGTGATACCCATGATTAGCCTTCAATAATAATTTAGAAAAAAGACTATCATAGATTCCCTTACATTTCTAAATGCCACATAGCCTTGTTTTGAAGCACTTCCATCATTCTGCCACTTTTTAAAGAACACATACCAATTCAACAATGTCCATACAATTTAGTATTAAAGGAGATCCTTTTTTAAAATTCAATTAATTCAATTAACCAACATATAGTACATCATTAGTTTTTGATGTAGTATTCAATGATTCATTATTTGCATGTAACACCCAGTGCTCATCACATCATAAAGGAAATTCTAGAGTTGCATCTATCAGGAAAAAGTTAAAGGGCTGCAGATTTCTTGGTTGTCGATACTGTATGGGTTTTTGAGTCTGATGAACCTAGGCACAAATCCCAGTTCTGATGTTAACTAGCTGCATGATCTTGGTTGGCTGTTCAAGTCACCTCCCTGAGCCTCAGTTTACCCTTTTGGGGTGCCACCTCTGCCACCTATTTCACCATGAGGTTTAAATGAGATTTAATCAGTTCAGCACGGTGCATGATACAAAGCAGGCATCCATTAACAGTGGCTGTTGTTCTTGTGGTCATTATTGCCTGTTATTATCATTAGTCTTACTACTACTCTGGGTATGTTTGCCTTCAGACCAAAAAATGTCACATCACTGAGTCCCTGCAAATGAAGAACTCCCTTTGTGTCTCCCACATATGCTGCTGCTTTATTCTAAGGCATCTCTTTAAATGACTGCAAAAGTGCTTGTCCTTATACTTGTATATTAGCACATTATTTAAAAATCTAATGAACTATTTTCTGGCATTTGTGCCAAATGAATCGACCAATCCTATTTCTAATTAGTTATTTAACATTATTTTTTCCTCTTTATTTTCCTGAAACTTTGTAGCTCATCCCTTCCATGACATGTCTAGATAAAACCTGGGAAGGGGGTGCCTAGGTGGCTCAGTCATTAAGCAACTGCCTTCGGCTCAGGTAATGATTCCAGGTTCCTAAGGTCAAGCCCCACATCAGGCTCCCTGCTCAGTGGAAAGCCTGCTTTTCCCTTTCCCGCTCCCACTCCGCCTCCCTCTCTCACTGTACCTCTGTCTGTCAAATAAATAAATAAAAAAATACTGAGATGGAAAATACAGATATTTCTCACTAAAACAAAGAAGTGGTTCAGTCGTAAGTTAAATTATTTCAGTCCATGGGGGTTGAAGAGAGGATGAAAGAAGGCAATCAAACTTTTTTGCTCACCTTAGAAACATAGAATCAGAAAATGTTAACAATATAGATAATATTGTCCTTTAAACTGTCATTACCTCAAGCTTATAATTTTTAAGAAATAGGACGCATTGGGGCACCTGGGTGGCTCAGTCGGTGAAACGTCTCCTTCAGCTCAGGTCCTGGGATTGAGGCCCCGGGGTTCTTTACTCAGTGGGGAGCCTGCTTCTCTCTCTGCTTGCTGCTCCCCCTGCTTGTGCTCGATCTCTCTCTCTCTCTGTCAAATAAATAAATAAAATCTTTTTTAAAAATAATAAGATACATTTTCCTGTCTAACTCTTTATTTCTTTTATGATTACCCTTGAATACAGTCTCTTACCCAAATAAGGCATTCGTAAGCCCTGAAATAATGACTCGTCAAGTGTTTCCTCCATGCTGTTCATCCAGCCAAAGATCTACATCTTTCCGTCCTCACTTCCCTCCACTCTGCCAGACCTTCTCCATAACTTAGGACAACATACTTCCTTTTTCAAGAAACTTTTCTTACAGTGGTCTTCTGGCATCTTCTTGTCATACATCTTTGTGAGCTGGCAACACCTTTGTTTGTCGTTTGTATCTATTAGAGTGTAAATCTCTCGAGATTTAATGACATCTGATTTATCTCAAGCCCAGCATTGAACTGACTCTCTGGGACACGTAGTCACAGAACACAGGCTGGCATCCTAGGAGAGGCAGATAGGCTACATTTCCAATCCTAGATTCATCCCTTTTTGGCTTTTACCTGGATAAGTTATTTGACCTAAGTCTTAATTTCTCCATCTGTAAAATCAGCATAATTCTGTCTTCCTTGTAGGATTCCTAGTCAGTTGCAAATAAGAGGTGCAAAACACATCCTATAATCCCAGGCATGTAGCAGATACTTAATAATTGATAGCCATTGATATTATGATTAGAATGAATGAATGCATTTGCTGATGTTAGTCATAAATGTTTCAGAGTTACTTAGTGTCTTTCAGACTTCCTACTGATGTATCTTTTAAGGCATGAATGTCCTTTTTTTTTGCTTTGAATCTTTTGGGTTCTCCTAATTATGTCTGTTTCCGAGATCAGCGCAGTATGAACTTTGTCTCCAGGTAGGTCCCCTTTTTAGTCTCGCTGAGCCTTTTCATGCAACTGTTCTTATTCAGCTCTTCTGAACCAGGAATTTGAGGCTAGAAATGACCATTTTCAACATCTATGTTTCTGATTAAGCAAATTTATTTTGTCCTGTGGATTGTAGCTTCCACTATCCATGCTGTCCATTATCCACACCTGAATAAAAGCATCATGTTTTCCTTTATCCTCCTTTCTAAGAAAAAGGTTTTTGATGAATGTGTCATCTTCTAATTCCAGCTATATTGTACCTCTATAATGAAATACATCTTTTCAGTGAAAATCCTCAACTCAGTAAGTTTATGATGACAGAGAGTGTGATCAGCACTGATTTCTGCTATACTTCCCTTATTCCTCGCTTCCCTCAATTCTTGGCTACCTTTCTGTTCAGACTTGAATTAGTGATTCCTTGAGGAGACAATAAGAGAAAGAGTAAGGAAACATGTTGCAAGATCTTTATAAGTGTGCCTACTCTTCCTCTACCTAAAAGATCTTTTATTAAGCTGTGCTGAACATTTGGGAAATTTGAAGAAAATGCGGTTAGTTAATAAATTGTCTTCTTTCTCCACTAGAGAGCAAAACGGGGTATTTAAGCTATGTCATCAGATACTCTGCACATCAGCTCTTTTATGAATGAGATTTTCCTCCCTAACTTTCATTAATAGTGCTGCTGAATATATTAATAAGTTTTAGACTTCCATACCTATTCCAGGTTAAGTAACTTAAAACCTCTGCTGCTTATTCAGAACCTTTAAATGCTTCTCGTAATTTTTTTTATGAGGACAAAGCTGTGCTTTTAAAAAATAATTATTATTCCTGTCCCTTACTGAGAAATCCTGTTGAATGCTAAATTTGTATCACTGAAGGGACAATTCCAATCTGAGGATTCAAACTAATTATTTCCCCATATATTTTTTTATTTGCTTTTTAGCTGTCAATTGTTTATCAGATATTGATAGTATAAAAATGTTTTTGTGTGCTTGGCATCAATTACCCTGCACTCAAATATATTCACTGTCTATCAACTTGAGATTTTGAGCACAGCTAGTATACAAGAGACAGTATTATCATTTTATCCCACATGACATAATATATGTTATCACTAGGTAGTAAATGCTTGGGAACTACACTATTAATTATTGTGTCTTAAGCAATGTCTTCTTAAACTTAAGTTTACCCCTATGATATGGAAATTTTTAAATCCAGGTTATAAACAGAAAGTCCTGTTTTTAAAGGTTTTTCAAAGATGTAGATATGATCAAAAAGTGTACTATCACCTGACTATTATAATATCCTTATTTCCAAATTCCCACATTTTTTACACAGGAAAACCTGTTTTAACTTTATACTTATAAAGTACCTTAAATGCTTCTATGAGCCAAATAAAAAATATATATATACAAGTAAATGAAGGGCATCTTATTTGCCATGGACTGTTGCACTCCTCTTATGCGTATTTGATGACAGTAATCCACTACCCCTCTCTTAGCCTCCAATGACCCTGTGCTGGCATGGAATACTTTTAACAAGGAAGATAATCACAGGTCCATCAAAAGAATTTTGCCCCATAATTTTATACAAATTGTATTTATGTGGCCTACATGTCAGTCAGAGAGCGAGAAGTTAATGGCTCAGATTCTGAACGTATGTTAATCTTTTCAGGGTCTGTGATGCCATGACCTTTTTGAGTGTACCAAAATGGAACCTTCCCCTTCTGGGACTAGTAACCCATCCCCCGAGCATACTGAGGTGGGAACATATCAGATTTAGGTTTCATTGTTCATTTCTCTAGCATGAGTTGTCATTTTTAGTTTGAGCACAAAGTATGCCAAATTGACAGTAAATTACTGAACAGTGAACAAAGTAGAAAATGGATAACCTCTATTTATCTTCACAACACAAATATACCTATTTAATAGATCTTTTTTTTCTCACTTGCGATTTTCAAAAAGTGCACTAGTGGCAGTATAGTATTTTGTCTTTTATTAAGAGACAATATTCGCTTACAACTTCTTTTATATTTACTCAGTAGAAAGGCTCACATATAAGGTGACCCTATACTTTATTGTCTGAATTGAGGGATATTGAGAAAGAAAGGGGAGCAGGTCTGCTAGCATCAGGGTCATGGTATAGGTCATGACCATCCAGGCAGGCTGACATATTTCCTGATCCTTTCCTTGTAATTCTCAGCCATCGGAAACCGAAGTAGACTTGAAATTACTCAAATGGGTAAGGTGGCTCCATTCTGTACTATTACTTACTTGTCCTCTTTGCTCTAATGAGATTTTGATTCCTTAAGCTGTCGAAGAGTGGTGCATGAGAAAAAAAAAAAAAAAAAGAGTGGTGCATGGAAAAATTTCCTATGATATCTGATATATTAGTAAACACTCAATTCATGTAATTTGACATACTAATGAAATAAGTTGCTTTTCCTTTTTTGTAGAATTATAACCTAATCCCAACAGAAATAGTGTATTAATATGTGAAAAGATTCAATACTGGGGCACCTGGGTGGCTCAGTGGGTTAAAGCCTCTGCCTTTGGCTCAGGTCATGATCCCAGGGTCCTGGGATCGAGCTCCGCATGGGGCTCTCTGCTCAGCAGGGAGCCTGCTCCCCCCCACCACCGCCTGCCTCTCTGCTACTTGTGATCTCTGTCTGTCAAATGAATAAATAAAATCTTTAAAAAAAATACTCAATACTAACCCCAAAATACAACACATGTGTGTGTAGCCACTGGTGTGCAATAGCCATAGAATCATGGGAGTTGGCATCAACATGAGATGGTAGGTAGCTCAAAAATTCCATGACTCTTGGATTCCGGTTTCATGGCATCAGCTTTGATAAAGGTATCCATAGCAATTATCTGCAATATAGTTAGAGTGTAATCTCCTTCTGGAGATTACAGAGCAAAGGAACCTTGGATTTGCATTTAAATTGTTCATGTATTGAAAGTTAAAAGACCCCACCTCTTAATATCATTACACTGGTGTTAGGATCTCGACATAGGACCACTCGGGGGATGCAACCATTCAGTCCATAACCCTCATTCTTTTCTTTTCAACTGTGGTGTAAGTGATGTAAAACATTTTATTACTTTCAAGTATACTATGTAATAATTTGACACTTGGGTACACTGCAGAATAATCACCATGAGGAGTCCAGTCACCATCAGTCACCATAAAAAGTTACAAAAACTTATTTTTCCTTGCAGTAGCTTTCAAGATCCACTTTTCCTGCAACCTTCAAACATGCACTACAATCCACTAACTTTAGTTACCACATTGTACATCCTTGGGACCTATTCATCTTACACTGGAAGTCTGTACGACCTGACTTGTTCTTCATATTCATGAGTTTTGTTTGTGCATTTGTTTTATTTTTTTAAATTCCATATATAAGTGAGATCATTTGGTATATATCTTTCTCTGACTTATTTCACAGCATTATTCCCTTAAGGTGACTTCATGCGTCACAAATGGCAACATTCCCTTCTTTTTATGGATGAGTGGTATTCCATTATATGCATATAACACCTTTTCTTTATCCATTTATCTATCAGGACACTAGGTCACTTCTATATTTGGCTATTGTAAATAATGCTCTAATGAACATAGAGGTACATATATCTTTTAAAATTAGTATTCTCATTTTCTTTAGGACTACAAAAAATCTTCACCAAACCAATGTCAAGGAGTTTATCACCTATGTTTCCTTCTAGAAGTTTCATAGTTTCAGGCATTACATTCAAATCTTTAATCCATTTGGAATTAATTTTTGTGCATAGGATAAGATAGTAGTCTAGTTTCATTCTTTTGCATGTAAACTGTCCAGTTTTCCCAATACCATTCATTAAAGAGACTCTTCCCATTGTATATTCTTACCTCCTTTCTCATAAATTAATTGATCTTATAAATGAGGGTTTATTTCTGGGCTCTCTATTTTGTTCCAATGATCTACATATCTGTTTTTATGCCAATATCATACTGCTTGATTACTATTTTATAACATAATTTTAAAGCAGGGCCATGATATCTCCAACCTTGCTTTTCTTTCTTAAGATTGCTTTATCTATTCAGAGTCTTTTATGGCTCCATACAATTCTTAGGATTGTTTGTTCTATTTTTGTGAAACATGTCTTTGGAGTTTTGATAAGGATTTCAAAGAATATGTATATTGCTTTGGGTAGTGTGGACATTTTAACAATATTAATTCTTTGATCCATGAGCACAGAATATCTGTCCATTTATATGTGTTTTCAGTTTCTTTCATCAAATCTTATTTTTAGTGTACACATCTTTCACATCCTTGGTTAAACTTACTTCTAGATATTTTATTATTTTTGATGCCATTGCAAGTGGGATTATTTTAGTAATTTCTCTGATAGTTTGTAATTCGTGTATAGAAACATAACAGATTTCTGTATGTTCATTCTGCACCCTGCAATTTTACTGAATTTTCATTTATTAGTTCTGACAGGCTTTCTTGGGGGTCTTTAGAGTTTTCTACATATAAAATTACATTGTCCACAAATAATGATAGTTTTACTTGATAGTTTTCCTTTTTTTTTTTTTTTTCCTTTCCAATTTGGATGCCTTTTATTTATTTTTCTTACCTAATTTCTCTGGCTAAGATTTCTAATACTATGTTCAATAAACGCTAAGAGTGGACATCCTTGTCTTGTTCTCTATCTTAGAGAAAAAATCTTCAGTTTTTCACTGTTGGGTATGGTGTTAGCTGTTTGCCTGTCATATATGGCCTTTATTCTGTTGGGGGGTGTTCCCTTGTTAAGTTTTGTTATTATAAAATGGATGTTGAATTTTGTCAGATGCTTTTCCTGCATTAAGATAATCATAAGTTGTTGTTGTTGTTTTTTAATCTTTCATTTCAGTAATGTGTTGTATCAATTGATTGATTTGCAGTTGTTGAACTATCATTGCATCCCTGGAATAAACCCACTTGATGATGTATGACTTTTCAAAGTATTGTTAAACTTGGTTTGCTAATATCTTGCAGATTTTTGCATTTATATTCATCAGGAATATTGCCCTGTAATTTTTTTTCATTTGATATCCTTATTTGGTTTTGGTGTCAGGGTAGTTAATGCTGGCCTCATAAAATGACTTTGGAAGTGTTCCCTCCTCTTTAAATTTTTGGCAGAATTTGAATATAGATCTTAAATATTCTCTGAATGTTTGATGGAATTCACCAGTGAAATAATCTGGGTCTTGTGTTTTGTTTTGGGAAATTTTTGATTACTGGTTCAATCTCCTTGCTACTGATTGGCCTATACATATTTATTGTATATTCATGATTCAGTCTTGGGAGATTGTATGTTTCTAGAAATTTGTTCATTTCTTCTGAGTAATCCAACTTGTTGGCACATAGTTGTTCATAATAGTCACTTATAGTCCTTTGTATTTCTGCGGTGTCAGTTGTCACTTCCCTCTTACAATTCTGTTTTTATTTATTTGAGCTCTCTTGCTTTTTCTTCTTGGTGAGTCAAGCTAAAGTTTTGTCAATTTTGTTTATCTTTTCAAAGAACCAGGTGTTTATTTCACTTATTTTTTCAATTGTCTTTTTAGTCTCTGTTTCATTTTTTTCTGCTCTGATCTTTGTTATTTCCTTCCTGGTATTAATTTGGGGCTTTGTTTTGTTGTTGTTGTTGTTGTTGTTTATTTTGGTTTTCTACATTTTTATTGTTTTTTTTTTTAAGGTATAAAATTAGATTGAGATTTTTCTTGTTTCTTGAGGTAGACCTGGAGCACTGCAAATATTCCCCTTAGAACTACTTTAGCCATCAGTGGAATTCAAATCAAAACCACATTGAAACACCACCTTACACCAGTTACAATGGCCAAAATCAATAGGACAGGAAACAAGTATTCTTGAGGATGTGGTGAAATCTATCTACACTATTAGTGGGAATGCAAGTTGGTGCAGCCACTTTGGAAAACACTGTGGAGATTCCTCAAAAAATTAAAAATAGAGCTACCCTATGACCCTGCAGTTGCACTACTGGGTATTTACTGCAAAAATACATATATAGTGAAAAGGAGGGCTGTACATATCCTGATGTTCATAGCAATGTCCACATTACCAAACTGTGGAAAAAGCTGAGATGCCCTTCAACAGATGAATGGATAAAGAAGATGTGGTCCATATATACAAAGGAATATTATGCAGCCATCAGAAAAGGAGGAATACCCAACTTTTATTTCCACATGGATGGGACTAGAGATTATGCTTAGTGAAATAAGTCAAGCAGAGAAAGTCAATTATCATATGGTTTCACTTATTTGCGGAGCAAAAGCATTAACATGGAGGACATTAGGAGAAGGAAAGGAAAAGTGCATTGGGGGAAATTGGATAGGGGAGATGAAAGATGAGAGACTGTGGATTCTGAGAAACAAGCTGAGGATTTTAGAGGGGAGGGTGGTGGCAGGATGGGTGAGCCTGGTGGTGTGTATTAAGGAGGGCACATATTGCATGGACCACTGGGTATGGTGCATAAACAATGAATGTTGGAACATTAAAAAAATAAAGATGTTAAAAAGAAAACTACTTTTGCTACATTCAATGGATTTTGGTATGTTGTATTCTCACTTTCATTTTTCTCAAGGTGTTTTTTTTTTTAATTTCTCTTTTGATTTCTTCGTTGGCCCATTGGCTGTTCAGTGACATGTTGTTTAGCTTGCATGTATTTGTTTTCGTTTTTTTTTCTTCCAGTTTTCTTCTTCTAATTGATTTTTAGTTTCATTTTATTGTGGTCACTTAAGATGCTTAGTATGATTTCAGTCTTCTAAAATTTACTGAGACTTGTTTTGTGTCCTAACATATGGTCCTGAAGAATGTTCCATGTGAATTTGGGAAGAATGTGAATTGTACTATTTTTAGATAGAATATACTATAGTAATCTATCAAGTCCATTTGGTTTAATGGGTTATTTAAGGCCGATGTCTCAATGTTTGTTTTATTGATTATCTGTCAGAATTATCTATCCATTGATGTAAGTGAAGTATTAAAGTCCCCTACTATTATTGTATATTGTCAGTTTCTCTCTATAGGTTTGTTAATATTTGCTATATTTAATGTTCCTATTTTAGGTGCATAAATATATACACATATTATATTCTCTTATTAGATTGACCCCTTTATTACTATATAATACTCTTCTTTATCTTTCATTACAGTCTTTGTTTTAAAATCATTTTGTCTGATACAAGTATTGCTACTCCAGCTTTCCTTTATTTCCATTTGTATGGAACATCATTTTCCATCCTTTTACTTTTAGTCTGGATGAGTCCTTACATCAGAAGTCTTTTATAGGCAGCATATAGTTGGGCCTTTTTTTTTTTCATTTATTCATTTAGTCACTTTTTGTCTTTTGAAGAATTTTTAGCCCAGTTACATTTAAAGTAATTGTCGATAAGTGTATGCTTATTGCCTTTCTGTTCATTGTTTTTTGGTTGTTTCGTAGTTTGTCTCTGTTCATTTCTTCCTCTCTTGCTCTCTTCCCTGTAGTATATGATTTTCTTAAATGTTATGTTTAGCTTCCTTTCTCATTTTCTTTTGTGCATCTACAATACATTTTTTGTCTGTGGTTACCATGAGGATCACACATAATATTCACCATATATAACAGTCTATTTAAAGTTGATAGTAATGTAAATTTGAATGCATTCTAAAGCTATTATTTTATTTCCTCCTTGTTTTATATTTTTGCTGTCACATTTTATACTTTTTCATTTTGTGTATACCTTAACTATAATAGTTAGTTATTTTTACTGCTTTTGTCTTTTAACATTCATACTGGCTTTAAAGCGGTGAATCTACTACATTTATTGTATATTTACCTTTACCAGTGAGACATATATTTTCATATGTTTTCTTGATACTAATTAAGACCTTTATTTTCAGCTTAAAGAAGTCTATTTAACATTTATTATAGGGCTCATTTAGTGGTGATATACTTTTTAATTTTTGCCCGTCTGAAAAATTCTATCTCCTCTTCAGTCCTGCATGATAATCTTGTCAGTAAAGTATTCTCTGTTGGAAGTTTTTCTTTCCTTTAAGCACTCTGAATATGTCCTACCACTCCCATCTGGCTTGCAAAGTTTCTGCTTCTGCTGAAAAATCTGATAGTCTTATGGAAGTTCCATTGTATGCAATAAGTTGTTTTCCTTTTGCTACTTTTAAGATTCTGTTTCTCTTTAACTGTTACTCTTTTAGTTATATCTTGGTGTGGCTCTCTTTAGCTTCACTTTTTTTTTTTTTTTCCTTAACTTCTTGGATCTGGATGTCTATTTCCTTCCCCAGATTAGAGAAGTTTTCAGACATTATTTCTTCAAATAAGCTTTTTGCTCCCTTTCTCTCTTATCTATATCTGTGATTCTTACATTGTACATATTATTCCACTTGGTGTTATCCCATCTTAAGCTGTCTTCTTTAAAAAAAAAATTTTTTTTCCCCCTTTTGCTGCTCTGTTTGGGTATTTCCCACTGTTCTATCTTCTAGCTCACTGATCCTTTCTTTTACTTCACCTTGTCTGCTATTAAACCTGTCTAGTGTATTTTCTTCAGTTCAGTTATTATATTCTTCAGCTCCATGACTTCCATTTGATACTTTCTTTTATTTTCTGTATCTTTATTGAAGTTCTCACCATGTACATCCATTATTCTCCCCAGCTCAGTGAGCATCTTTATGAGTACTACTTTGAAGTCTTTATCACGTAAATTACTTATCTCTGTTTCATTAAGGTTTTTATTTGTTTGTTTTTGAGATTTTATCTTACCCTTTCAGTTGTTAACATATTCCCCTGTTACCTCATTTTGCTTGATTCTCTCTATTTGATTATATGTGTTAGGTGGAACAGCTACTTCTCTCAGTCTTAAAAGAGTATCCTTGTATAGAAGATGAATCTTTTCATTCAGCCTTGATCTAACTCTTGGTTGTCTCTTGAAGCTTTGTGATTTTCTAACATCCTGATTTATTCTTGATAGTTCCCAGGTGTTGAGAGAGTATAAAGAACTCTCATTTATTCCAGACAGAGAGTTCTTATTCAACTCCTAGTTTGAGGCTGATTGGAAGCCAGAAATCTCAGACTGTAGCTTGTAAGGTATGAAGGTATACATTCTGTAGGATATCAGTTGTAAAAACTCTTCTAGCCTCGAGACTAAGTGATTTGGAGGTACTTGGATGACTGTTACAAACACCAAGACTCCAGATGAGTATATAGAGTCCTTTCTGGGAGATAACAGCAAGTTATAGCTAAGCTTAGGAAGAGCAAAAGACATTCTCTGAAAGTACTTCCATAGCCTTTATATTGGTAAAACTCCAGGACAAGTAAATAGATCTTTTTCACAGGAAAACTGGGGGTGTGTTTCAGTCTGCTGTCTCTGTTGTGCAATATTTGGTCTGTGCATGCCTACTGTTTTTATCAAGGCAGCTGGAGAATGCAGGGGTGGGGCTTTGGCCATAGGAGAGCGTAGGAACCATGTGTGCCTGTGGGCTTCAGCAGGGTAGCAGAAGAGTGTGGGAACTGTGTGTGCTTACCTATGCTAGCCAGGTAGAGGGAGAGTGCAAATATGATGCCAACCAACACCTCCATCCAGAAGAAAGTCTCTGCAGATCCCTGCTCTTCCAGTAGACTCTTTAAGATTAGCAAATGGAGGGATGCCTGGGTGGCTCAGTTGGTTAAGCAGCTGCCTTCGGCTCAGGTCATGATCCCAGCATCCTGGGATCGAGTCCCACATCAGGCTCCTTGCTCGGCAGGGAGCCTGCTTCTCCCTCTGCCTCTGCCTGCCATCCTTTCTGCCTATGCTCGCTCTCTCCCCCACCCTCTCTCTGATAAATAAATAAAAAATCTTTAAAAAAAAAAAAAAAGATTAGCAAATGGATCTCCACAAGTAGTCTAGGAACTTTTTAAACTGTTGCTTTAGAACTGGACTCTTTGGAAAGTGAGTCTGCATGTTTGAGTCCTTTAAAAGTGGCATCAGTTCCAAGATTTATTTCTTTATTTATTTGACAGAGAGATAGGGAGCACAAATAGGCAGAGTGACTCCATCCCAGGATTCTGGGACCATGACCTGAGCCAAAGGTAGCTACTTAACTGACTGAGCCACCCAGGCACCTCCTTGGTATCAGTTTCAAATCCTCTTCACCTTCAATTCCCCCAATTGCACACACACACACACACAAGTGCTATGTTTCCTTTTGCCTTTGGAATCTCCTGGATATAAGCCCCATTGTTTTTCAAAGCTAGACATTTTAGGGGATCATCTCTCCAGAGCTTGTCTCAAGTGTTGGGGTGTCTGCTATAAGGTACAAAACATTTGCTCCTTAGGGAGAAGTTCATATTTGAGATCCCTCCTGATGGTGGTTCACTGTGCCAAAAGTAGGATTCTGGGTGAGAGAATGTCTGTTTCTTCTACCTGTCTTCATGTAGCCCTTTCATTCATTGTTGTGGAGAAGCTATTTGGTCTTTTTTCAGGTGTCTTTCAGAGGGGATTGCTCCCTATAGCGCTGTATATTCAGCGCATTCATGGGAGGAGGTGAGCTCAGGCTCTTCCTATGCCACTATCTTGGAAAACCCTCAACATTCATTTTAATAAAAAAAAAAGTTATTTTTGTTATTGTTTGTTCCTGGTAAATAAATAATGAGAAATGTCTTTTGGTTGGCCATATACTGGTGACTTATGTTGTGATAGCTGTTATGGTCTCAACAACTTGTTAGTCAAATGTAATCATGCAATAGGGACAGAACATCCAATGAAGTGAATGACTGTGTCAACTTCTCTAGTATAGTAGATAGCTCACTATAGCCTTGAATCTACCACCTGCTCCTATGCCATTACCAACTGAGTGAGAAAATTTGATTGCCATCCACACTCATGACTGAGTCCTCTGTCACACTTAGGAAGAAATCTAAGTTTCTTCACAAGAGTATATCCACCAAGTTTCCACTGAAATACAGAAATGGCAGTGAATTGCTTGCACTGGGGGTCCTGAGGGTTGTACCTTGTCCCATAGGGTGGATTCTATGTTAGGGTCAATGCAAGAGAACTTTGACACTAGTAAACACAGCAGAGAGTTGGATACCAAGGGATTTTCCAAAGGAATGAGGTAAAAAGGTCTGACATAAGTTTTCTCAGGAATTTCTAATCATGTAGGCAAGGAATGCCCATTATTTGAAAGAAGTATAATAAACAGAGAGTTTCTAAAATTAGACTCACTTGGGCTCTAATGAGAGCACTGGCAGAGAAGCAGCATGAAACCCTTGCAGAATCCTTATCATACCCATGGTAGCTCACTCAGTTCCAAGTACCTGCTTCCTGGGCCAGGGGACTACTCTCAAAATACCATCTTGAGAAATCCCCACGTCAGCCTAATCAGAAGTAGCAATTTACTAAAGAATGTAGATCAGTTTTAAAAATCCATCTCCTCTTTACTGAGCATAATTCTGTTATTTTTTTTTAAACTATAAGACAAGAAACAAACTAACAAAAGTCATTCTATTTGTAGCATGCTCTTCTAGTCCTTCATGTTTACAAAATACATTTTGGCAGTGTTCCAAATATCACTGTGACCAAGGGAAGGAAGAAAGAATAGAAGGAATACAGAAAGAGAGAGAGGGAGGGACTATGAAAGCAAAAAAGGGAGAGAAGAAGGTCAAAAGAAGAAAAAAATGATGAAAACTGCATGATTTCTGTATCAGATAAAGCAACAACCCAACTCTTCAGGCAGCTTTCAAAATATGTCAGTGTGCCACACTGAGATTCCTCAGCGGGAAGTAAGTCACAGAGGCACTAAAACTCAACTACCTTCAAATAAATTTATTAAAGCATTTTTATCTTTATCCATAGGAAAGAAAAAAATCTAAATCAGCTACCTTTAGGAAAATATATTAAACTAATTTGTTTTAACACCAACACAGCAGGGAAAGCCAAAATAAAACTGTGACCAGAAAATAAACGAGCCCCACAGTGGGAAAAGAAAGGAGATAAGGAAAAGACAAAAGCAGTCTATCATTAAACAGGAGAAGAAAACAAGTAGAGGTAACCTTGAAAATAACTGCAATCTTTGTATTTCATGAAAATTACATGATTGTGCTTTTAGGAGAAAATATTTATCCAGCATGTTGGTTTACTTACACACATTCTATTCTGTTTGTGATTGTGAGCTCGTATTCATAAATTCCCTTTACTAAGCCATTCTTTTCATACCATTGCCTGTTTCACCAGTGCTGCACTTATCTTATTTTGGAAATGTATGTATCTTGGTGTAATATCTCAGTTACCATAATAAAAGTATCTCAGCATAGTGTTTTCTTCACATTAGAACTGTAGATTCAGGGTTGTACTTAGTGATGCTACTGAAAACTTCTAGGGTTGGTGGTGGGGCAGAAAGGGTCTATTATATACCAAGAAGGAAATAATATGTGTGTGCATTTTAAGCTGTATTAATATAAAAATTATTGGCATACAGATATATTAAAGACATTTGGTCTATAGGAGTACCTGCATAATACTAAACTACTATAATTTTTTAAAAAATAAAGTCTAAATTGGTCCCTTTATTTATGTATGTATGTATGTGTGTATGTATGTATGTATTTATTTAAGATTTGATTTGACAGAGAGAGAGTGAGCATAAGCGGGGGGAGCAGCAGAGGGAAAGGGAGAAGCAGACTCCCCAGTAAGCAGGGAGCCTGATGCAGAACTTGATCCCAGGACCTTGGGACATGACCTGAGGTGAAGGCAGATACTTAACCTACTGAGCCACCTGGGTGCCCCATAAACTGTTCCCTATAACTGACATCTGTATTTTTATTTTCTCCAATTTTCTTACATTTCATTTTCAGGAGTAGAAAATAGTCCATATTGCTGTTCTTGAATACAGTGTTCATATTTCTTTAGGAGACATTCTGGTGGTTTTTCTGTTACTCTACCTATTGAATCACTGGTGAAGAACCAGGATCATTAAAAAAACTATTATAAATCATTTTATCATCAGCTTTCACTCCACAATAATTCTGAATCATTTTCTCTTTGATTTGTCACTTGTTATCTAATTGACTTAACAGTGTTTCATGATATATGAACCCCTAGCATTTGATGTTCTACTGAATGATGTAGATATATGCCGGAATTGATGGGATAAATCTGCAACTAAATAAGTTGTCATCATCTCATAAAGAACTAGTCTCTGGTTAGCAAGAATTCACAGCAGTTCTACATAATGCTGTTATAATGTTTAGATAATTTCAATGTTAATACGTCAGTGGCTTGGGATACCTGGGTGGCTCAGTTGGTTAAGCAGCTGCATTCAGCTCAGATCATGATCCCAGCGTCCTGGGATCGAGTCCCATATCGGGCTCTTTCCTAGGCAGGGAGCCTGCTTCTTCCTCTGCCTCTGCCTGCCTGTGCTTTCTCTCTCTCTCTCTCTCTCTCTGACAAATAAATAATTAAAAAATCTTTAAACAACAACAACAACTTCAGTGGCTTGATGGAAACATAAATTCTTGCATGGGGGATGGTTTGTGTCTTAGTTGAATCAGGCTGATATAACAAAGCACCATAGACTGGATTGCTTATGAACAAGAGAAATTTATTTCACACAGTTTTGGAGGCTGGATCTTTGAACTCAGGATGCCAGCATGGTCAAGTTCTAGTGAAGGCTGTTTTCCAAGATGCAGACTACTGACTCTCTTGTATCCTCACATGGCAAAAGCACAGAAAGGAAGCAAACCCTCTCCTGGCTCTTACAAGGACACTAACCCCATTCATGAGGGCTTCACCCTTATGACCTCATCTTGCCTTCATTTCTTCCCAATAGTCCCAACTCCTAAAATCATCACATTGGGGGTTAGGATTTCAATGAATTTTGGGAAAACCCCAACAGTCCAGAACAGCGTACCTAATGATGGATTATTTTTTAGATCTTTTCTGCATGATATTTACCCATCTATAATTTCTAGCCTTATAAATTAAACATGATCATTATCATATACTCAAGACAGTTTAGAGATGGGTATAGGCTACATGGTCACAATCTTTCATCCAAAATCCTTGCAGACAAGCATTTTAAAGTTAAGAAGTTTCCGAAGTCTAGGTCTATAATGGTAAACATATATTGGATGTGATATAAAACCCACATGGAGTTCTACATGAGCACCTAATCATCAGAGATGGTAATTTCAGCAAAATAGTGGATGTTTACAGTCAAGGGAATGTGGTATTTTGTGCTTGATTTTGAGTCATTTTCTGATTAGAATTGATAGACAATATATTCCTAAAATAAGAGATAGTGATCTTTAAAGGTTTATTTTATATAGTCACCATCAGTTGCTAAGAATATTATTTTATATACCTTTGAAAAGAAAAGATCTTCTAGTTCTCCTGTTACCTAATGCTTGTTTTTTAAAGAAGCCTTTTATTCTTGAAGTTGTAGCTTTACAGAGCCCCCTGTTTCTTAGACATTAAATTTATTTTTGTACATTTAGCAGCAGAGCTTGTCGACACTGTAGATATGGCTTCTAAATTGTGTATTTTGTTCATGCTAGTGTAGAAGAGGGGATATAAGCAAAATAAATGGTTTGAGGCATTTCCCCCCCAAAAATGGATGTTTATAAAGTATAAAATAGAGTGACTATAGTTAACTTCCTTTCAGTTGAGGTTACATCTTACTGCTAAATTAGTTTGGGTCAGTTCTAGGTTTTGCTATAAAGTGAATTACATGGAAAATTATATCAGTTTTTAGAGATGTTTGGATTTGGGAAATATGGATTATGAGTTGTGGGCATTTACTAGCTCTGGTGGATATGCATGGAAAAGAAGGTTACTTACTGAAAATTTATGATTCAGCAACAGATTAAGAAAATTTACCTTCATTATATCATATAATTATCACATCAAATCCTCAAAGACATATATGAATCATTATATCTGAATAAGTTATTTGTCTCAAAAATGGAGCCTCTACCCAAATGCCAGAAACCAAGTTCTGGCCCTAAATCGCTTCTGTCTGCCAGAATAGCTATTCTATGCTCCTGAGAACATTCTCACTTGGTTGTATTCCTTTTATATTTATTAGGGTACCCAGAACGTTAAGATTCCAATAAATACTCAGTAAATATCAACTGTTTATTAACTAGGTATAGCCATTGGATAGTTCTGGGCTTTTATAGAACTATGTTTATTCCAGTCCAATTTTATTTAGACCCGCAAGCCAAACTTTAAACAATAACGTTTTTGGAGACTTAATAAGTATCACTTTTTACAAACTGTTAGTGCAGTTGTAACATTCATAAAGTGGAGAGAGTAAGCATATAAAAGAACCTATAAAACTCTGTTAATGTTTAAGTAGATATATTCTTAAACTTAACGGGCTGTATGGACAATAGCAAACGAAATACCCAGAGCTCTTTAAAATGAAGTAATTATTCAAGACATGAAAAATAAAGCGTATTAACCCTCTAAAGGATCTCAAAAGGCACATGACTTCTAAAGTAAAAATCAACTTATTGATTTATGACTGAAGTACTCTTAGTAATTTTTACTCAGAATTTTATAACTTCCACTTTTCACCTATTTACTAAGCTTTTTCAGAGCTCCCTCTACTGTTCAAATGTGAACATACCTATTGAAATTTACTGAGGAAGGTAGTCTGGTTTAGAAACATGTTTCCTGCTGAAGATATATTTATAATTTGAGCAGGAATAATATCTTCAGTCAGAAATGTGAATTTCACTCTGTGCCTTTTGAAAGTCATCTATAAAATACATGGATTTATAAATATGCTCATTTCAAAATTCTACCTCTGTCCCCAGCTTATCCATAAATCTCTCATTTTCTTACTCAATTTGTATGACAGAACTCCTTGTGAGGAACACAATGAGAAACATCCTAAAGTTTACATAGTGGAAATTAAAGGAGACTTAAAATACTCCCTGCTTCTTAACTCCAGAAGGTGAGCAATACATCATGTTTGCATAAATGATGTGAAATTATATAAGGTCTTTTCATCTTTAGAATATTTGAAGACTTACAGTTCCTGAGTGAGTTAAATAAATGTTAAGTATTATCCAGGTTTATGAAAAAGAAACCCTGAAATACTAAAACAGCATTAAGTCCAGAAAATAAAGTGTTATCAAAGGCAAATTTATATGCTCTTAATCAAAGTAGATGTTGTGAGGTGTCTGATCTCAGAAGCTAAGCCGGGTTGGGCCTGGTAAGTACTTGGATGGGAGATGTTATGAGACAGAGTTTACCTTATCAGAATTAATATAGTGAGTGGGAATGTTTCCTATTATTGGGGTAATATATAAATTTCAAACTGCTCCTTACTTAAAACTATAGAATTTTCCAGAATATGATTAAATCATAAACACTAAAATATGAAGTCATAAAATATCTTTTCAATAAAATACCAATAGTAGCTATAGGACTTGGAGATTTTTTGTACCAAGATACTGAGAAACAAAATGGTAATTAATTCCATGATATAGAATCATCAAGGAGCAAAGCCCCAATTAAGATAATGGTAGAGTTTATTAATTCAATAATTCAAAGGACAAAGTACAATAAGATAAAGCTTAGTAGTTAAGAACATACATCAGGTACATATTTTTTCTAATGAACTCATATTTAACATTACGTAATTAATTAGTCAGGAAATACCAGGAAACTTTAAGTGAAATTATACCAGTTGTAGACAGAATAAGTAATTTATAGGGGCTATCTCTATTTTAGGAACAGGAAAAATAATCATTTTTTTTCACGTTTCAGAAGGCTAATACTCTTTAAATCAGCAGTGAAATCATTTATATATTCATATATATATATATATATATATATATATATATATATTCTTAAGATTTTTGAAAGCTCAGAGATAAGAGGCCTATTCTGCAAAAAGCTCAGAAATGCAGGCCTATCCTGCAGAGATATTACAGACCTTAAGAAGTGATATTGTGGACTCTCGGTATTTAATTGACATGTTTTAAGCAAAAGAAAATAGTAAAAGTTGGGGTATGTGAACACCTGTTTGCTTAGCAAATGCTCACGTGCCAAATACTGCTTTAAACTCTTCATATACATACAAATAGAAACTTACTGAAACCTCCTAACAGGTAAGTACTATCATTATCCTCCTTTTATAGGTAAGAATACTAAAACAGAGATTAAAAAAAAAAAAAAGTCATAGCTAGAAGTTAGGGAGGCTGATATTTAAACCTGGGCATGTAGCTTCAGAGGTTGTGCCTTCAAGCACATTATTATGCTCATGTCTTTTTAGTTGTACCTGGGAAAAGGTAGATTTTGTATTAAATCAAGAGGCTGGAATTGGATCAGTGTGAACTCGGGTGTTTGGTCCTGGTGCTAACCAGAGGAAGATAAGCAGTGCACTGTTTTTCATCCTCTCTGTTTCAGTCAAAATCCCATTTATTTAAACAATGTGCTTAAACAATACATAGGAAGGTCTAAAATATTCATGGATGTTCTCACTGACCACCTATTGGTATCCTTATGTAAATTCTTTGTGTCCTCAAAAAGTACAAAATTTTATGGGTACACAGGAAGGCAAAATTTTGTGTATTAATAGATACACACATTTCAGCAGAAAGACTCCATAACTTTCTCTGAATCACAGACTGATACATGAACCAAAGTGGTTAAGAATCACAAAAAGCAAATTCTTGCCCAAAGAACATCTCCATCCACTTTTTTTTTTCATCCACTTTCTTGATTCTCTAATTTCTGTCTGCCTTTCCTCAGGGCACACCAAAGTGTATTATTCTTTGAACACAATATATATACAATCTTAGAATTCAAAATCCAAGCTTCTTTCCTAGGTCTTTCACCATCGACTACCTTACCCTCCCTTTGTCCTTCTGCTTTTTTGAATCCCTGTCTCTTTATTATTTGTGCAGTAGAATTCCGAAAACCTCATGGTTTGGTGGTTCTAGTGGAGGGCAGGGGGGACTGGGTGTCTGTTTTAAACATTAAGATAATTTATTTAATTAGCACCTAGATGTTGCCTGGGACAGAAGTATTAACTGCTCCTTTTGTGTAGTTCCAAGGCTATGTCCTGGAAATCAAGCAAATCTGGATTCAGATCTTCCTTCTTTTGTGTATAAGCTATGTGATTTGGGCAATTTGCCTAATTATCTTTAACACTGTTTCTTCTACCAACTGGGTACGATAATAGCTACTTAACTGGGTAGTATTGACAAATCAACTTATTTTATCTACATGTGCCCTTTTGAAGTTCTACCAAGCATCCTCAAACACTTCACTTGTGAGTCAGCTGATGTCTTAGGGGAATTTTAAGTTTGTTTGATTTTGTATTGATCAGAGCCAGACTGTAACGTTAGAAGTTAACTTTTAGAAGGTAGATAAGTAACTCATGATTTCTGTCTACTGAAAAAGATAACCTCAAAGGTTACATTTTTATTGCCCAATAGGTTGTTAACCAACTTTGTATCTAATATTAACATTATTCTTGGGATTTTTTTTTTCCTCTACTGACTTCATGTTACGCAGCCTGTTTTACTCTCCTCTAAATGGATTTTGTCATCTTGCCACTTCCCTGATTAATTCATTAATATGTATAGATATATACGATAGAAACTGATTACATCTATTTTTTCAAGCGTCAGTTTTAAACTGTGTACCTGCCTGTAAGTAGGTAAGTAAGTAAAATTATTTGGTTACTTCATTACCTGGGCACTTTTTGAAATAATTCCCTGGACACATGGAAATACTCTTGCTCTCTTCACACATAAATTGCCCTATACAAGCTTTTCCTCATCCTCTTTGGCCTAGTTTTAAGTGTTTTCTCCTTCAACAAGTCTTAACTAATTCCACAAATCAGAAGTGACTGGTCTCCGTGTTCCCACATCATTTTCTTTGTCATTGAAATTAATCATGGTTATTTGTGTACGTTTCTCTCTCCCTGATGAACTGGAGTGTATTTGAGAGCAGAGATTGTATCTTATTCATCATTTAACACACACCAATTCCTACACTGTGTTTTGTCCTAGCAAATAGAGAAGAGTAACTATTTGTTTATTAGAGTTAGGCATGAAAAACAATGAAATGAATCAATTAAACTTATTAAGTCAACAAAATTATTCAGATTGGGGGAATAGCATGATAAAATAAGATAATTTATCACCAGTAAAATAGAGTAAAAAGGCACAAAGGTTCGTTTACGCTGCAGTCACATAGATTTGTACGGCTCTAATTACTGATCGTTAATAAGAAAAAGAACATAGAAAGTAAACTCATTCTGGAGATTATTCTCTTTATATACTATAAGACCTCTAATTTCATAAAAACTCAATGATGTTAGCAAGAGTCTGTTTTTATTACCCAAAAGAGCATTCCCTTGATAGCTTCAAGTTATAGAATGAGAGGAAGAAATCATTTTAATATTGATTACTCATCGACAAACTTATCATTATTGACTGTGTAATAAGTGGTAAATCACATCCCTTATGCATACTATTTTTTGCTTGTCTATAAAATTAAAACATACCCCCCTTTCTATCATGGAAAAACATTGTGACTATGAGCTGTGCCAAATCTCCTTGAGCTTTGAGAAGGAATGCATTATATGTACCTGTGTAATAGAATTTGCCTTCTCAAACTTTAATGTGTATACAGATCTGCAGGAGGTCTTGTTACCATGCGGATTTGAAATGAGAATGTCTTGAGTGGCACCAGGAGATTCTGTGTGTCTCATAAACTCCCAGGTGCTGCCAGTGCTGCTAATTCAAGGTCCATACTTTGAGGGGCAGAGGATTCGAAAACCCACTTAAAAACTGAGCTTCCTACAGGATGTTAGTTTTGTTCAAATTCATCTTTCAAAATTAGGTCTTAGTCTACAAATTTGCTAGGGGTAGAAAAATATTATTTTATCTCTTGCTCAGTGCAAATGGGAGGGGAAAAAAAACTTAAAGAAAATAGGATTAGAAACTCTGAAAAATTCAATATTTTTATATTGATCCAACTTTAATAATTTCTTTTTCTCCTTTCTGTACATCCTTAATATCAATGGAATACAGAAGACCATTTAAAGATGGAAAATTCTTAGAGTTAGACTCCATATTTGCTTCTCTCCAAATTCTTTAAAATAGTTTTTTTATATTATTATTATTTCCAGTTAGTAAACAATGCTTTTTTTTTTTTAAGATTTTATTTATTTATTTGACACACACACAGAGATCACTAGGAGGCAGAGAGGCAGGGAGAGAGAGAGGGAGAAGCAGAGAGCTGAGCAGACAGCCCGATGTGATACGGGGCTCCATCCCAAGACCCTGAGATCACGACCTGAGCCAAAGACAGAGGCTTAACCCTCTGAGCCACCCAGGCATCCCAGTAATACTTTATTTTTAACACTCAACATAATGTTATGAGTTCCATAATAATACTAAAACAACTGACTATGTATTTTCATGATACCCTGTAATCACCATGGTGATTTTATTTTTTTAATTTTCAAATTGGGCAGCAGGGAATTATCATATCATAGTTTGCTTGTCATAGGCAGATATCTTTGCCTTTTTGGAGGACAAAGAAGGATATAGGATATAAGAAGTTTGAGAGCAATCTTCCCTCCCGCTTTGGAACTACAAATATAAGTTGCTGTCTAAAGACAGATGATTCATTTTTATCTTCGTTTTAAAAGGTTAAAAAAATATTTATGGTCATATCTATAACTATCTTGTCCTACCCAAATGTTGCTATACTAAAGGCCTTTCTTTTAAAATCTATATTTTAATGTGGAAAATATCAATTATGTAACAATTTCTATAATTAAGCCCTTCAGTAAATGAAACAAAACAAAATAGAAACCAAAAATAACTAAGAACATTAATTTAGTTGAGTTTTTATAGGTGGAGAGTGTGTGTGTGTGTTAATATAAAGATTTTAATATCTGTATTTTACCTAGAATATGCTGGGTTTTGTTCTTGTTTTGTTTTGTTTTGTTTTGTTTCTGATGGAAATATTTTCAAATCCTTAGTGCAAAAAGTGGAAGAATTTAGAATGCATTAGATTACATTTATAAACAATGAGAATTTCAACATGGAATTTACGTTAAACGTTTTTAGGTATATCCAACCAGAATTTTATCATGTGCTATATGTGTGCTAACCATGCACTGTTAATTCATGTGTGTATTATGTTTGAATGGAGGAATTATTATATTTGAAAAATACCTGGCATGACAAGCACCATGCTCCACATTCACTCCCTTTGGAATTACTAAGTAAATAACAGTATAGCATGCAAATAATATGCAGCGGCACACATTAGCATCATGTACTGATATGAATTTTTAGAAGATACGAGCTGCAACAGATCAGCCTGCTCACAACATGTATTTCTTTACATGGAAGATGGATTTATGGATAATATAATACTCTCACTACTGGCAATTCTCAAATGCAAGTCTCGAGACTGTGACCCCATATAATCTTTAAATCCAATCAGTTTGTTCTGTTTTAATCTAATTTTCTAGCTCTGTAAAGCATTCCATTTTGTCAGTGGACCACATATCATTGATGTACTATTGGTATAATCACAAATCAGGAAGACTATATTTTACCAAGGTCTTAAAAGCTTTCAAAAGCTAGTTGAGGATAGGAGCTTATGTTTAAGTCTCATTTTATTTAGGAAAGAGTATTTGTAACCCTTTATCTTTGATGTATTTTTTTCATTCTTATTTTTATGGTTTATCTAAATCACTTTCAAATGCATTCATTCATTAGTTTCATATTTATTAATTAGTGGCTATATACCGTGAATTCTGCTAAATACTGTTTACATAACAAGGAGTAAGATGGACACCAGGCCATATTGTAAATTGGCTCACAATCTAGGGGGGTTTATAGACAAGGAAGCAAACAAATGCACGAGGGCGCCCTCTAAAGAAGGATTTTATAACTGCAGGAAGCTACTGGATTGCCTCGGATACTTGGAGGAAGGTGGATATAAGTAAGAGTCTTTCCGGAGAGAAAGGTTTCTAAGCAGTAAGTTGGAAAGAATATTGGGGGTTAGCTAAGGGAGGAAATGGCAAGTGGGGCAGAGGTTATTTCAAGCAGGATTATTTCAAGGGCGTGCAGAGACCTGAAGCAAGACAGAGCAAGTTAGAGTCTGGGGAGAGGGAGAGGATACTGGTGAGATGATAGATTTATCCTAAGAGCAAATTGGGAACCATTAAAAGAGGCTTTAAATGGGGAACGTACATGGTCAGGTTTGAGTTTTAGATAGAACGCTCTGGCTGTGGGATGGAGATGATGAGCAAGGAAGCTTATAATGGCAGTGAAGGGGATCCAGGGACTAGACCAAAGGAGTCAAAAGGAGACACTACCAACCCCAGAGTAAAGTTAAAATTGCCTAAACTTTTTGTTTTCCAGATTATTTTCTCTTTTCTATAGATGCATTTTTTTTTTCCTATCAGCAAGACCCTGTCCCTTCATTTTGCTTGGCTTTCTGATATTGTTCCCTTTTAAAGGAACACCAGTATTTCCTCCTTCATATGCTTGTGTGGGCATATATGTGCACACACACACACACACACACACACACACACACACACACACACAATATTGGGGCTTGAAAAATCACACTTCCCAATGTGACATTTTCATGTTAGACTACTGACTCGAATTCTGCCTTTGGGTTTTACTATCCATGTGTCAAATTATGGAATGAAATCCTTTTCAAAGAGTTGCAGCATCCACGGGATGCTCACTTCAGGTCTACGGATTAGCCTTGGCGTGAGACTTTTTTTTTCCCACTGATTTTATCTTGGCCCACAGTGGTATCTAGAATGATCATTTATATGACATTATTTCTATTTGATTTGGTCAGAAGTGATAGCTTAGATAAAACATCCAGATAAAACATCTGTAAGTTAGGATATTTAAAACATTTGAGGGATTAGAGATCAAAGCCCCAAATTAGATTTCAAAATAGTTCATATGATCTCAAATAAGGGAGGGTGCTGTTTTGTGGTCACATCGTCCTTATTGAGGGAGGGAGCTGTCTTGACAAAAACATTCTCATGGAAATGGGATCGAGTAATTTACCCTTTGTTAGGAAATCTTTTAAGCCTGATAGAACTCTTGAGTGTTCCTGGCGTGTTGTTCATCATGTTGAATCTACCAAATATCCCTTCTTTAATTTTCTTATGATTGAATATTATTATCATTTTTATGAATAGATACTTTTAAATTTTTCATTGATAAATGATCACAACTTTTTTTTCTATTATCCATTTCTTTCCTCCATTATCATTGAAATAGTATTATCAAAGTGTAAGGATGGGAGGAAATTAAGATATGAATAATTCCTACATCCGTTCCTTTGGAATTTAGGCAACAGTAGATTATGGTCCTCATATTCCTATCTATTTTAATGCTCCAATAGAAGTTACAGAATCTACTTCTGAATATAAATTCCCAGTGAGAAATTCTTTAGATCATATTATACAGAAAACTAGAATAATCTTTTTTTCCTCTTTGAAATTCTATAACCAATCTTTGATAATTACTCTGTAAGAATATTAAAAGTAGCGGTGGCTGGCTGTCTCCGTTGGAAGAGCATGAGATTCTTGATCTCAGGGTCATGAGTTCAAGCGCCATGTTGGGTGTAGAAATTACTAAAAACAAACAAGCTTAAAAGATAATAAACAATAAATCAGAAATTGGAATTTTTCCCATGGGTGCGGCAATTACAAACCTTGTAAATCTGCAGTAATCGTCTTTGGAAGGAAGGAGAGTGGGAGGCAAGAAGGGAGGAGGATGTGTGGGGGAGAAGGAAATTAAACATGACTTCTTTCTATCCCAGGAAGATAGAAAACAGTCTGTTGCTCGCTCTTTCTTTCTTTCTTTCTTTCTCTCAGCACTATTTATTTTTTCTTTCTCCAAATTTGTATTTAAACTCCAGTTAGTTAAGATAATGTGTAATATTAGTTTCATATGTATAGTTTGGAGATTCAACACATAAATACAACAAGTGCCTTTCTTAATACCCATCACCTATTTAACCCATCCCCCCAACCATCTCATTTCCAGTAATCCCTAGTTTGTTCTCTATTATTAAGAATCTGTTTCTTGGTTTGCCTCTCTCTCTTTTTTCCCCTGTGTACATCTGTTTTGTTTCTTAAGTTCCACATATGTATGAAATCATATGGTATTTGTCTTCCTCTGCCCTATTTTGCTTAGCATAATGGTCTCTAGCTCCAACCATATCGTTGCAAATGGCAAGATTTCATTCCTTTTTATAGCTGAGTAGTATTTCACCATATATATACATATATACACACACACATATATATGTATATATACACATATACATGCATATGTATATATATACACCACAACTTCTTTATCCATTCATCATCGGATGAAGGACCTAAATGTGAGACAGGAAACCATCAAAATCCTGGAGGAGAACACAGGCAGTAATCTCTTTGACATCAGCTGTAACAAGTTCTTACTAAGTATGTATCCTGAGGCAAGATAAACAAAAGCAAAAATAAACTATTGGAATTTCATCAAAATAAAAAAACTGCACAGTGAAGAAAACGGTCAACATAAATAAGAGGCAACCTACCAAATGGTTGGTAGTTGCCAAATGGAGAAGATAGTTGCAAATGACATATCTGATAAGGGTTGGCATTCAAAATATATAAAGAACTTATAAAACTCAACACTCAAAACACAAGTAACCCATTAAGAAATGGGCAGAAGACATGAATAGACATTTTCCCAAAGACATCCAGATGGCTAACAGACACATGAAAAGATGATCAACATCATTCATCGTCAGGGAAATACAAATCAAAACAACAATAAGATATCATCTCACACCTGTCAGAATGGCTAAAATTAACATCACAGGAAACAACAGGTGTTGATTAGGATACAAAGAAAGGGGAACCAACTTATACTGTCAGTAGAAATGCAAACCAGAGCAGCCACTTTGGAAAACATGGAGGTTCTAAAAAGTTAAAATTAGAACTGTCTTATGACCCAGTAAATGCACTACTAGGTATTTATCTAAAGGTTACAAAAATACTAATTTGAAGGGATACATGCTCCCCGATGTTTTTAGCATTATAACATGTTATAATGTAACACAGTAACTTTTTTTCATGTGCATTACATATCTATATGTATAGACATATAATGTAACACAGTAACTTTTTTTAACTAAAAATATATTCCTCAGCTTTTAAGAAATATATTACTAATTTTAGAAAAGACTACAAGAAGAAAACCTTCTATCAGCAAATATGAGATTTCCTTTTTAATTCCCTTCATCTTCCATACCCATCTTCACTAAATTGGGAGACATAAGAATTTCATGGAAATTCATAAAAAAAATTGTTTATGTGAGCCAGGAGATTACATGGCTTCACATTGGAAACCAAAAAATCCTGCTGATACAAGAAAATTATCAAAATTTAGGTTTTTCTCTTTTTTTCTTTCTTCCTTTTTTTCCCCTTGTACTTTCAATATTGTCACCATCCAAGCAGGAATCCTCCAAATCAGAGCCAAGCATATTATTTCCTTTAATTAACACTATTGAGTTGTTAGCATATCCAAAAGCACTTTATGCATGCTTCAGCCACACCTGAAATATAGCCATCAATACCACATAATAATCACTTTTGTACTTAATCAAATTAGAAGCAATTTAACACTTACTAGAGGTACTGGAAAAGACATCTGGATTGAGGGTTTCAATTTCTGAAGTATGGTACTTAGATGCTGGAAGTAAACACACACACACACACACACACACGCACAAATAATACTTGTTTAGAGAACCTTAAGCCTTGTCATAATCCATTTTTTTCTCAAAAGAAAGCATTACTGTCACTTATTATTACCTGAAGATTCATTGAATCATAGTTGATCAGATACGATAAACAAACCTTCTTTATTAAGATGCTTCCAAATCCAACAAAGAATGTCTTTTGTCTAATAACAGCCAATCCCTCCACGTTTATTTTAGATTCTTTTTTTTCCCTGCTTTCCATAGATTTCATCTGTTGTATTTTCCCTTGCCTAAACTTTGACTTTCCCTTCTTGTAAAACTAATACATTGTAGAATATTAAGAGCCAAAATTAGAACGAGACTCTAAATCCTGACTCCTTCACTCACCAGTTTGGGACCTTAGACAAGTTCATCTTTCTGTGCCTCAGTCTGCTTGTCTTACATGTAAAACAGTAGTAAACATTTCATAGGATTGTCATGAGCATTCAGTAAGTCCATACAGGTGAACATATAAAAGAATTCCTAGCACACAAGAAACTTGAACACTAGTTGTTGTTACTTTTTATTATTACTGAGTCCTTCCCATTAGCATTCAAATCTAATCTGTATTATATATCATCAAATTAAGCCACAGATTTTTATTACTCTTCTTTGTGTCTATTCTTCTTCCCAACCAAGCCCCATCAAAGTGGTCTACATAGTCGGCTTCACTTCTCACCTCCCATTCTCTGTTCCATCCTCTCCTACTACGCCCAATGCCATTCTGCTTGAATTGCTCTCGTTAAAGTCATGTGTAACTTCTTTGTTGTAATGGTCCACATGGGCTGTTTCATCAACATCTTTTGTGACCTCTTAGCTGTTTTTTTGCAGTCTATATTCCATCGTTCTTGGCCTCCACAGTGCCACATGCCTGCCTCTCTGCCTCCTGTTCTGTCCCTGTCCTTCCGTTTAACATCATCCACTTACCTTAGCAATCTTAGGACTCCCATCACTTCTGATATCAGCCATCTATGACTGATTCCCCATGTCCTCTTCTTCAGGGCTTCGCACCACCATATTCGACAACCTACCCAGCACCCAACTGGACGTTAAAGAATCTTTTCACACATAATATTTAAGCCCCAGCTTCTGATCTGTCCCCCTAAACCTACAATTTCCCTAGCCTTCTTTGTTTTAATAAATAGCACCTCAGTACACAAAGTGACTGGAAGAAATGTCACATTCCTGTGATACCTCCCTCCACCCCCAACACTCATAAAACATCCATCATTGTAGCCTGGCCTTTTCCCTACAAAACATCTCTTGAAACCCATCCAAGTCTCTCCTCATTCTTCCCACCTTGCTCTAATCCTGTTACTTTTTCCGAGACATGTAATTCCTTTCCCTGATTCTGCTACTGACTCTCTTTAATCCTTCCTCCACAACTGCCAGAAGAATCTTTTAAAAATAGAAGTGGAATCAGATTACTTTCCTTGGCAAACTTCATCCATTGGCTTCTTACTGCAACCATAATAGGTGAAAGATGACATCTTGACCATGGAGCATTTTTGTCCCCAGTCAAAATGTTTTTTTCTATATTTTACTATAAAATTGCATTTACACTATCTAAGCCCATCCTGCTTTTCTGGGTCATATGACATTTTCCATGTTCGAAACTATGTTTATGTATGCTTTTATTTTTAAATTATTTCTTCTTAAACTGTATTTACCATGAAGTCAGGGAATATTTTATTTTTTACTATGCCTATGGTGTTAAGTTCAGTAAATTTCTTGAATAAATTATTGAAAGGCACTCCCACAATTATTTCCACAGAAAATCCTATCAAGAATGCCATACTGCACATATTACCTGAGAAAGAATGGAATTTCACTTGAATTATTTGGAAGTTCTTTACTGAAACTTTTGGTTCATGTGTTTGAAGGGAAATTTCTGTCTAGTTTGTCTACCTGTTAAGATCAGATGATGGTCAGCTGGAGCCATATGTCTGAACTTTGGAAGCTGATAAAATAGGGTGTAAATTTTTACTGCTCCTTCCAAGGTGTGATATTTGTTAAGTTACCAAAAAAAAAAAAAAAAAAAAAAAAAAAAAAAAAAGGAGTCTTTCTTTTTTAAATACAGAAAATAAACATAATACCACCTGTTTTAATTGGCTAGTATGGAGATGGAATTATATGTAGAAGATGAAATCACACATAGAAGATAGATATAGCATAGATAGAAATAACGTGTCAATAGACAATAAAAACAAGCCTTATTTCCTTTCTCAGTCAAGGCTAGCTCTCCAGCATTAGATAATTTGCTTTAGCCCTCATCTTTGGTCTCTCTGCCTATGACCATCAACACAGGCCCCCAACACATGGAGAAGAGTAACTGACCAGACTGGCTTGTATCTGCTTAGTTCTTTCCCTGCTTTGCTCCTGTATTAGGACACGAATAGGAGACCTTTCTTTGAGGCTAGTGTTATATCATTTTTATCATCTGCTTTGCAATTTCAGTCTTCTCATCCAAATCATCTCTCAGATTGTTATATTGTTAACTTTATAAATAGTTGTTTATATTAACTTGTGCTATTCCTTTATGTATATATGTATGTATTTATTTTTGTCTTATTTTATTTGCATTTCTCCATTTATTTTTTCTTTCTTGTTCTTGTAGCTTACTATCTGATCATAACATTGAATTGATCCACTAAGCTTCATTAGCTTAAGTAATATATTTTACTCTACAAATATAAGTGATAAGCACATGACATGCAGGAGCTCAGCAATAAAGAAGCATTTGGAAGAATTTAATTACTTTTTCCCTCCTGTTGGCCCAATGGCCACTGTTATAGCACTCAAGAGTACAGTCATCTTAAAAATGGAAGTCCTTTATTTGACTATACCACAATGCTATTCTTTTTAAAGAATCTTTTGATTTATATATGTATCTATGTATTTACTTATTTAAAAAAAAAAGAAAAAGAAAAAAAGAAACCAGGAGGTGGGTGGAGAGGCAAAGGGAAAGAAAGAATTTCCAGCTGACTTCATGCTGAGTATGGAGCCAAATGCAGGGCTTGATCCCATGACTCTGAGATCATGACCCAAGCTAAAATCAAGAGTTGAATCCTCAACCAACTGAGCCACGCCAGTGCCCCATAATCTTACATTTCAAACTTAGGCCCACAATTGAAAAAATATAACCTACTTTAACCACAACTACCTTTTCTCACTGAGGCTGTCAAGTGTTCTGTTCCTCCTAGCTCCGGTTAAGAACCATCAGGGTAGATAGCATTAAACCTTTACTAAACACCTGCAATGTCACTGGTTGATGAGAGCATAACAAAAATAAGAAGTGACCTTTAGCCACAGACATGCCCCCAGATGCTTAAAAGTTAAACATGGGAGTCCTTGAGCTAGACTTAATATTTCTGCAAGTTGAATAGAAAAAGCATAGTCTTTTCTCAAGTCCAGAATAGTATTAACCACAGAACAGTAATTCTGATTATCTAATACAAAAAAAGTAGTCATTTGGTTAGTAAGTAGAGTTGGTTGCACAAAGCTTTCAAAATACATAGTTCATAAGAAAAATAATAAATGTACTGGAAGTAGCAGTGTTTAGGTCACTGACCTTGAGGTTCTCACAATTTCTAGTTAAGAGAAGATAGTATAAATTCGTGAAAGCTCAAGAAAACCTTATGTAAGGACATATAGATTTGAGTACTAATTTGCATGGTTTAGATTTGTATTTAAGCAAAAAGAAAATGTGATAGACTGAGCTTAGCTAAGAGGATATCATTTAGGATACATTTGTTTTTTTAAGTGGAAGAATTGGTTTGGTGGAAATTAAAAAGGGAGAATGAATGTACATTGTGAATGTGCAAAATGCATACCTAAATATTAAAAGGGGAAGGTTCTGGGAAGTATAAGAATTACGAAGTGGAGCTATGGGGAGTAATAGAGAGGAAACAATATTAATTGGGCAGGATAAAATCAGCTAACCCATTGTTTTCAATGTTAGATGAAGAGGTTTATCCTTAGTTCATACACAATTCAGTCATTATACGCTTCAGCCAATCAACTGGAAGAGGACGACAAAAAGATCAGTTAAGAAAATACACTAAATTTACAAAGTTTTATAATATCTGCTCTGATTTTCAAGATGTATCCTGAAATGTCCCTCTAATATTAGTTCTTGTTAAAAATTATTTTTGTGATGAAAGTGTATGATGGGTACAGCCTGGTCTAGCCTGATAGAACAGAAATGAGTCATTTGAAAAGACATACAACTTGATGATTGACAGGACATGGGAGAGGTCAAAGGTGACCCCCAGGTTTTTGGCCAAAGTCACCAGGAAAATGGTGGTGCCATTGACCCTTCCCGAGGACACAATTAGCTTGGCTTTTATCCTTAACCTTTAATTAAATTAGTCAGGGTTCTTTAAAGAGAGAAATCACTGGTACCATAAATCTCAAAATGCTCATCTCCTTTAAAAATAATGCTTCTCCAGTTACTCTATAACACTGAACCTTCAAATCAGCATCAGATTTTATGGTTTATTTATAGTAATGACATTTAAATGCCAGCTTTTTGGCCTGTTAGTAATATTTATGAAAGGATATATATTCAGGAAGAAAGAGCTCTACTGCTAGGTTGCACAGGCAAATCCAGTTTAAAAAAAAAAACAAAACACTTTGTGAAAGAGAAAACTGACATGGAACGCATTTTTCAATTGAAACAGACAGCCATAATTGTATATGCAGTTTATGACATTACTTGTAAGTTTTTCAGAATCCTTCCCCCTCAAACAATAAAAACAAAAAACAAAGAAAAAATATATAAAGCAAATGTAGAAAATCTAAAACAAAAACAAAAAACAAAACACTAATATCCGGCCACAACAATATACTGGGATTCATTTGATTTGCTTCAATATATATGAATAAATTCAAGAAAATGCTTTCCAGTTTATGATGTGAGATATTTGAGGTTTTCTACTTGGACTCACAGTGGTGGTGAAGGTAGTTATGGTTGGAATCCTATTTAAGAGAGCAGTAATGGTGGTATCTGGATGAACTGAGTAATAGCATGTTCGAAATCTCAGTAATCCACTTCAGATAACACAAACATTGGCTAGCAACTTTCCCTCACACTTGAACCTGTTCTGCGATTTGGTAGCCTATAGATTGCCATTTTATCTTTTTTTTTTTTTATATAAAAACAAGATTTTATTTATTCATTTGACAGACAGAGATCACAAGTAGGCAGAGAGGCAGGCAGAAGAGAGAGGAAGGGAAACAGGCTCCCTGCTGAGCAGAGAGCCTGATTCAGGGCTCTATCCCAGGACCCTGGGATCATGACCTGAGCCAAAGGCGGAGGCTTTAACCCACTGAGCCACCCAGGCACCCCTAGATTGCCATTTTATGACATCTCTATTTTTTTTTAAAGATTTTATTTATTTATTTGAGAGAGAGAGAGACAGTGAGAGGGAGCATGAGCGAGGAGAAGGTCAGAGGGAGAAGCAGACTCCCCATGGAGCTGGGAGCCAGATGTGGGATTTGATCCTGGGACTCCGGGATCAGGACCTGAGCCGAAGGCAGTCGTCCAACCAACTGAGCCACCCAGACATCCCATGACATCTCTATTTTTATCCACTTCTTCACTACAGAGGGAGAACAAGAACTTCCTAAAATGTCAAGAAGAGTCACAACAATCTACTAGAAAATTTTAGCTTAGGATATTTTTTTAAGAAATAAATAAATAACACTTGACTTGTTTGTTCAGGCACAGAATTTAGCTACAGGCCAAAAAAGAAAAAAAAAAAAAGTTTTGTTTTTTAGAGTGGTAGGAGGCAACAAATGAACACCATGTACACTCCTCCGTTAACGTAAATACCACATGAATTTGAAAGCTCTCTGAGGATAGAGGACATAGGACTTTAACTGTGTATTTCCAGAGTTTATCTCAGTGTCTGGCTAATGATAGATGCTTATTAAATATTTGGTCAAGCAAATGAATTAGCAAATAAAGTTGACAGTTCTTTGTTGCAGTAGAATACGGACTAAAGAATATTGAGATGATCTCTTCCCCAGAGTGTTATGTAGCTCTACTATGCGGCATAAATACACACACACACACACACACACACACACACACATACACACACAGATACTTTCTGAAACATTCTACACTGCTGTCCTTAGAAGTCAAATTACCAGAGTGGCTCCTTCTCAGGCTTTAAAGAACCTGACTTTTTACACATTTCAACATTTAACAGTCAGCTCTCTGGACTTCCTTCTTGTGAGGTTTCCACAATTCAATTCTCCTGATCCCCTTCCTCCTCCTCAATAATTTCTCTGACCTTTACAGTCTCCTCTATGGCTGCTAATTCCTAGACATTAATTTCTTCAGTGTTTCCCGCTCAACCTGTTTCCCCGTTCTAAGCTGTAAGTTCTGCTGAGTATTTGTATTTATTCCCATGGTTTCCATATTTGCTCTGTGCTAACTGGATGTTCTTAGCCCCAAATTTCCTCTAATCCATGTCTTTATACCTAACTGCACACTGGATCCAAATTTTATTCCATACCTTATTTTCTGTATTCTTTATCATGCTTGTTCATCACTGCTAATAATGAGCCCAGATAAAATCTTAATGGTCATTTTAAAATCACTTCCTGTTGTTTCTTCTTTTGCTTCTTTACTTCTTATTTTACTTCTTTTACTTAAAAAACCACCTGAACACAGTCCTTTATCTCAGAGGGCTGTTGAATTTCCCCTGGTTCTGTGATACTCAAACCTCCTCCTTGCTTCTATTTAAATAGCCTTTACATGTGACTGGTGACTCAAGCCTTTGCCTCTCTCAATTTTCTCCCATTCCAATCCTTATTGCCCGTGGCTTGCAGAAAATACTTATATCACTCCCTTCTTAAAATCTTCTGATGATGCATTACACTAGTATGGGTTGAATACTGGCCCCACTCTCAGAACTCATGAAGTCCAAGAGATGGCCTGGGTGGTGCAGTCAGTTAAACAGCTGACTCTGTTTTGGCTCAAGTCATGATCTCAGGGTTGTGAGATTGAGTCCACAGAGGGCTCTGCACTCAGTATGGAGTCTGCTTCAGTTTCTTTCTCCCCCTCCTGCTCATGCTCTCACTCTCTCATTATCATAAAAAAATAATAAATATTTTAAAAAATTCATGAAGTCCTGATGCCCAGTGCCTTGGAGTGGAACTATCTGGAGATGGGAGAAGTAATAAGTTAAAGTGAGGTTATTAGGGTGGGCTCTAGTCCAGCCTGACCGGTGTACTTATAAGAAAGGGAACCTCAGAGTAGAGACAAGCATTGAGGAATGATGATGTGAAAAGAAGGGAGGAAGATGGCCATCTATAAAACCTAGGCAAGACGCCTGTAACAGATTCTTCCCTCGTAGCCCTTGAAATTAATCAACCCTGTTGCCATCTTGATTAGGATTCCTAGCCTCCACGATAAATGTGCATTATTTAAACTGCCGGTCTGTGGTACTCTGTTATGGCAGTCCTGGGAAACCAAGACAATTCCCATTTTCACCACTGCCACATACTCCCCTATACATATCATGAACCACCCTAACTTGCTAATAATATGCTGTCTGTGTAGGGATTTCACTTTTCTCTTCTACCGTTCAAATGGCACCTCAAGGGAAATTTCCAAGCTGTCCTTTTCTAGAATTTTAATCCTCAGCATTCTCAAAGCCTAGTGCTTAAACCATCGGTAAACATATTTCACATTGTATCATAGATATAAAAATACTTCATCATAAGACCTTTCTTCTCATTCAACAGCAGTTGGTTTATCACCTTGTGAATACCCTTTCGGAATTTATCATCCAGCAAAGGAAACACTAACAACAAAACCAACAATGAAAATTAGAATAGCAGCTAACAATGGCATCGTGCTTAGTATATGCCAGCCTGTTCCCAGCACAGACAGAAGCACTGGCCTTGTTATCTTTCTATTCATGGATTCACAATTTCTCTTCCGAGCAAGGGTAGAAAATCAGAAAAGGAGAAATAGTGGGAGATTTTCTTTTTCTGTGATGTGTTTATTGCCTTAAGGAAAAATTTTAATACTCTTTAGATACTTTGTGAATTTTGGTTTTGGACTTCATTGCCACATTAACCTGATACATGCTGATTTCATTTTAGTTCATTAGAATTTTTCTCAATGTATCACACCGTGAAGTTTTCCTCTAGTCCAGTGATTCTCAAATTTTAACAAGAAGCAAAATCGTGCAGGGTTTGTTGAAAGAGATTTTTGAATCCCACTCCAAATTTCTGATTCAGTTCATCTTGGGGGGAAGGGAGGCTGAATTTGCATGTTTCCAAAGTTCCCTTATGAGAGTGATACTGCTCATCTAGGGACCACATTTTGAGAATCATTGATGGAATTCATGATCATTAACTAAAAACCTCCATACCTAACAAAATTCTCCAAAAGGATGTTATTATTGCCAAAGGGAAGAAAGATGACACAGTATATATGCCTGATTATAAATGTTCAGTCAGTTCGTACACTGAGAAAAACCACACGATCAGTTTGTTAATTGTTCTCTGCACATGAGGTTGTTTGTATTTTAGGTCTGTTTGGAAAAATTTACCATTACTTGGGAAAATGTGAATGTGGTCTGTGTGTACATTATGTGGGTGTGGGTGTGTGTGTGTATAGCAAAATAATTCTCAACAGCATTCTAAGGCATACATATGAGGCTCTAAAGGAGAATTTTTATTTTTTTGATAAATTCTTTGAGTTTCTGGGGAAAATAAACAGCATAGTTATGTTAAGTTGCTCTTCTGTTAACAGAGAGAAATGGTTTTCTTGAAACTGTGCAGTTCTCTGAGACTCCCCCTAGTGTCCTTAACTGTATATAGAAAGTAAAACAGCTGTATTTGGATTTGATGCATTAAACAATCAATTGGAGGTATCTCAAAGGGATTGAAATGTTATTTGACGATATTCCTTACCCAGAATAAGTCTTTTTTAAAGTGTTCAGGATGATTGCAAAATGAAAGTGGTGCTTAGAATGAAAATAATCATTTAAAGCAGAAGTATGCAGCTCAACCATCTTAACTATGTTTACAGCAATAGGTACATTCATACGGTCATTGAGGAATTTTTGTGGACATCGTAATTTGTGCCTGACATTTTGTAGCCATAATTAAGCATGTAATTTACAATAGTGTCAGTAGAAGAGTGTCAAGTTTTTTGATTTTCAAGCAATTAAGCACTATATTTCATTGAAATTATCTGTCTGGGTTTAGATCCATTCATGGCCTAGGTTTTTAGAGATTTAGGCTTAGTTCTTGGTCCTTGAGTTCCTCCCCTCTATGTAGTGCTATCCAATAAATTGTAATGAGACGCATATATGACTTTAAATATATTCTGTAGCCATATTTTAAAAAGAGTAGAAACAGATAAATTAAGATTTTTTATTTAACCCAGTATTTTCAAGTCTGAAAGTATGTATTTTACATTTGCAGCCCTTCTCAGTAGGGACGAGCCATAAGTCAGGTGTTCAGCAACCACATGTGGCTGGGAGCTACCCACCCAGTGGGATCACACAGTGTTAGAGCACATCCTGTCCTTAGGTACTGGCTTGAAAGAATAATTCTAAGCATCTGTCATGGGCTGTGAAATGATGTTTTGGACTATGGCATGAGCTATACTTTAGTTACTTAAGTAGCTAAAAGTAGAGTTACTTAAGACAGGAGCACTATGTACAGATGCAGAAAACAAACAAACAAACAAACAAACGAAAGTCCCCGTTTGTAGAGACTTTGACATACAGTGCCCTCAGAGAACAGCCAGGAAAGTGAACTCAGAGGCTAATGCTCGGATGGTACAGAGACATGCATATTGGCAAGCCTCAGCCTGTGACTTCAGTAGCCCTTGTTTGAGTCAACTTTATGGTTTAGAACCGGAAGTCTACTTTTTAAAAATTGCTGAATCCAAATATGTGATACGTTTGTCCTTTTTTCTGCCACGAAACAAGGAAGGAAGGATCGTGGATGGACTTCTCTAAGCTTTACCATTGCTCTACTAATGGCTCCGGTCTAAAATGGCTTCCTTTGAGCTCTACACCCAGCTCTACACCTAGGAGTTCATTATTTTGCGAAACTATGTTCTTTACTTCTTTACTATTTGTTTTTCTCCACTTCGTGTGAGCCTCATAAGATTAGAGGATTTCCTTGACTTTCCAATTTACTGCTTTACTCCTAATATATGTCCTGCCTCGTTGTAGATGCTGATTTGAATAAATGAAATAATTTTTTTTCTTTAATTTGAATGAGTTCTCTCAGTGTCAGAAAATATTCTTCTCTAAGTCATCCCTTTAAAATGCAATATTTATTATACATTCCTTCTTTACACATTCCCTCTTTCCATCTTTCTTGCTCTGTGTGGTAGACAGCACAGGGCACTTGGAGATGGTCATCCCGTTCCCACTCACTTGCCTTAGGCGATTCCATCTAATTCCCTATCTTAGCCAACTCTAATTACTGAAAGGAGATGATTGACTGTACTTACTTTATACAGTTGTTGAAATGATTACTTATAGCATATTATCATTTATAAAATTACAAGTGCTCCAGAATATTGAAGTGCATAGGGGCATCTGTGTATGTGTGTGTGTGTCTGTATGAGTGTGTAAGCATCCATGGATATTGGATTGAAAAAGACTCTTCCTTCTTTCTTTAATGTTTATCCATATACAAGGGTCAACCCTGCTCCCAGATGACATTTGATCTTTTTCTTTTCAAGAGACTACATAGCTTTCTATCTGTGTAACTCATTTAGAAACTTAATTACATGTGCATTTGCAACAGCATATGACTTTGTCATGTATAGATATAATTGTCAATTTGATAGAACATCCCAAATGAGCATAATTAAGGGCAATGACTAAGGAAAGAACCTAATAAATTCCCATTTAATGGTTTGTTTCTGTATTTCAAATAGTCCTCTAACTTGTTCATTGTAATTTAAAATTTCAATGTTCTCATCATTACACTTATTTAAAATCTTGTAGAGAACCTATTAGGCAATAATAGTTTTCATAGCTGATTTTACAATTTTTATCTTAAAATTTAAAATATGTATAAACCTTTTTTTTTGAAAAGCATAGTAAAAACAATCTGAGGGTTTTGAAGGGCCGGGAGGTGGGAGGTTGGGGAACCAGGTGGTGGGTATTGGAGAGGGCACAGATTGCATGGAGCATTGGGTGTGGTGCAAAAACAATGAATACTGTTACACTGAAAATAAATTTAAAAAATTAAAAAAATTAATATATAACAAGAAAATTTTAAATGTTGATTTTCTAATTAGAAAAACATACTTTGGAAAATGTTGCAGATTGTATAATCTAAGATCAAGATATCTTCCACAGAGGCATTGTGTGTGTGTATGTATGTGTGTGTGTGTGTGTGTGTGTGTGTATAGCTTTGAGTTGATGATACACTTGGCATTCTGTAACTATCAATTAAATGGGTTAAAATTACTAACTTACTTATACCAAGTCACCTCATGTGAAAGTGAATTTTATTCTACCCAAGTGAATTTTTACCCTGCATAGAGCTAAACTGCAATAGTATTTAAGTGCCTTGAGCCATTTTTTTGCTCAACAGTTTAGTTACAAAAATGCTACAATAAATCTTTAAGAATTTTCTACTAATATGCTAGTTCTTCGTATTAAATCCAAGTCAATTAAATCCAAAAGCTGACCAACACAGCCTATCCATACAGGAAGATACTCCAAAAACGGAAACATAATTCACTGCTAATCCAGTAATGTCCCACATCTAGTTTTTTTTTTTTTTTAAATACTTGTAATATATTTGGGAAAAAAAAAACCAGAATTAATCTGGCTAAAGAATTCTTTATTCTTCACCTTTAGGTAGATAGTAGGATCTCAGGAAAGTAACAATAAAAAGTATATTCTGGATAATGGAAAATCTTGTAGATTTATAGTATACAAACACAGCAAAATACTGATAATTATCAAAAAGAACTATAGAAAACTATAAATAGTGGGCTACCATGTATTATAAATTGCTGATTTTTTAACTTTTATGTGCCATTAAGCTTAGTAAAAATAACTCAAATTTTAAAGATTTTATATTCTTTTTTTTTTTTTAAAGATTTTATTTATTTATTTGACAGAGAGAGAGATCACAAGTAGGCAGAGAGGCAGGCAGAGAGAGGAAGGGAAGCAGGCTCCCTGCTGAGCAGAGAGCCCGATGCGGGGCTCGATTCCAGGACCCTGGGATCATGACCTGAGCTGAAGGCAGAGGCTTAACCCACTGAGCCACCCAGGCGCCCCTAAAGATTTTATATTCTTACTCAAACTTCAGATAAAAGTCAAAAACAAAAGTTGTCAGACAAATTTATGCTAATGTTATTTTAATAAGTAATTGATCTTGAAATCAGTCTCCCAACCATACTGATGCAAAATCCCGAATCCTTAACACCCTTTGTTGATATTAAATGCTGACATTTAGTATAGGTACAGATTTTGACAAGACTAATAATACTATTTATACATGTAATTATTTAAATTACCCATACTGCCTCAGTTTAATTGTGTTCGCTAAATTGGCATGCATAATTTATAACCTCAATGCTGTCAACCATCAATCTACATTTCAGACAGCAACACATCAACTAAATGACAAGGTAAAATGTTTGAGTTGATTCCAGAAAGATCTTCAACTTTTGAGAATGAAACTTTATATCATATTTATGTATTGAAGGAAAAAATATTTTTGATGGTGTTTTTTAGAAATCTCTTCAGGACTCCTTCGAAATGATCATAATTATGGTAGTCCAAGGTGTAAAAGGCCCATAGGATACAGACTAAGTTGACTTTCTTTTTCCATTTTCTTAAGTTGAGATATAATGTACACATAACATTATATTAGTTTTAGGTGTACAATATAATGTTTTGGTAGTTTTGTATACTGCAAAATGATCACCACAATAAATCTAGTTAACGTTGATCACCACACATAAATGTATTGTTTTTCTTATGATGGGAACTTTTAAGATCAAATCTCTTAGCAACTTTCAGATATAAAATATGGTTTTTCACTGTATCTCGTTGCTGTACATTACATTCCCAGACTTACTTATTTTACAACTGGAAGTTTATACCTTTAGAGCACCTTAACCCATTTTGTCCACCTCCCATACCCTGCCTTTGGCAGCTACCGTTCTGCTCTTTTTTTTTTTTGGAGTTTGGAAGGTTTTTTGCTTTTTATTTTGTTTTGTTTCTTAGATTCCATGTACAAATGAGATCATATCTTGTCTTTCTATATGACTTATTTTACTTAGTATAATGCCATTAAGGTCCACCCATGTTATCTGTCACAAATGACAAGAATTCCTTGTTTTTTAATGATTAAATAATATTCCTCTGTGTGTGTGTGTGTACGCGCATGCATGTAGGCACACTCTTACCACATTTTCTTCCTCTAGTCCTCTGTCGATGGACACGTAAGTTGCTTCCATATCTTGGCTACTGTAAGTAATGCTACAGTGAACATGGAGGTACATTGACCTCTTTCAGTTAGTGTTTTTGTTTCCTTTGGATAAATACCCAAGGAGTGTCAACCTTTATTTGCAGGGGCCTCAATCACTTAGGAAGCTCTGTAGCGATTATACACACTTTCTCAAAATAATGTTTTAAAATATGCATAATAAAATGCTTTCAGGCACAAATTGAAATAGAGTTATCAAATTATTATGTGATTAAATATGTAGTATCTTGTACATGGAACTCATTATCGGTGCATTAGATTCCAAGATCTAGTGGCGGGTTTAATAATTAACAGAATTTCAAAATACCGATGGCCATAAAGGATATGTTGAGGTATTGGCAACAACTGCACTGTAATAGGAAAAAACTGCAGTGTCTAAAGCATAGATATTCTAGTGGTGCTGGAGCTTGTTGACCACTGTTATAAAAATCAGTGAAAATAAAGATGATTTTTTTCTCTATTCAATATCATAGACCCCCAGAATTCTATCTGCAAACTCTTCAAGTGCCCATGGACCCAAAGTTAACAACTTCTGCCATAGAATAAACTGTATTTCAGTCAATCTAATTTGTCTCTCTTCTTCTTGAGAGCCAAGCTATCTATTTATTTCAGAAATATGCATTGTGAATTAAAAAAAAAAAAGATTTTATTTATTTATTTGAGAGAGAGAGAGCAAGCAAGGGGAATGGAAGAGGGAGAGGGGGAAGCAGATTCCCTGCTGAGCAGGGAGCTCGATGTGGGACTCGATCCCAGGACACTGGGATCATGACCTGAGCAAAGGCAGATGCTTAACTGACTGAGCCACCCAGACACCTGCACCGTGAATTTATTGCGCATGTATCAGACAAAATATTTAGAAATAATTTCCTTATCCAAATAATGTAGAAAAATGTTTAAGAACTATAGTTTAGTGTAATTTTTCTTTAATTTTATTTTTATAGTCTTTGCAGTGTACATGTGATTTTGTGCAAAATGTGTTCTGGAAATTGAAAGTGCACTGGAATTCATGGTATTAATCAAAATGCCAAGCCATATAATATAAGGATTTAGCAATTCAAATTATATTACACAGAGCTTGGTACTCTGTGATATTAGTGTTAGATTTTCATGTAGACAAGGAGAATGCAGTAAACAATTAATAGCTTAAGACATACTATAAATATTTTCCATAGGAAGATGTCACATTTTTAAGGAATAGATTAAAAGAAAATGAGAACATTTCTTTAAAAAAACTCAGGAGAAACAAAGTACTGGTATACTTTAAATAGTTCTTCTTCCTCTACTTCTCCTAGATTAAATTAAAACATGCTTTGCAAGATAGAATAGCAAATGTGTCCTTCAAGTGTTGAACAAGAAATCAGGACACACCAGTTGAGGGCTGTTTTTCCAGTACAGCTGATTTGCACTTTTTAGCCAGTTTCCCATGAGACTCAAGACTGCATTTCTGAAAAGAGTAACAAAAAAGATTTAATCATATATATTAGTTATCCTGTTCATATTGAAGATTTATTAAAGGTAATCTTAACATGATTTTAGAGATCAAAGTAATTCTCAGATAATAGCTTTGTGATACAACGACCAACATTTTATCAAAAACTGTATCAAAATATTAAAACATACTCTTGCGGCCATTTAAATCTTCCATATTTAGTTCCTAACACTGAGTAACAAATTACCACAAAATTAGGGGCTTAAAAGAACACCTATTTGTTATCTCAAGTTCTGTAGTTCAGAAGTCCAAGAACAGGTTTACAGAGTTTTCTCCTCAAGCTTTCACACTCAAAATGTTTGCTGGAAAAAACCTATTCTGGACATCCTGGGAGAGTCTCCACTTCCAAAGTCATTCAGCTAGCTGCCAGAATTCAGTTCCTTATGGTTATAATGTTGAGATCTGCATTTTCTTCATGGCTCTCAGCCAAGAGGGGGAGAAAAAAAAAAGGTGTTGAAACTATCTTACATATACTCACTAATTCCATCAGGAAATGTTTCTTGAATAATGCCTTATGCCAGCCATTATTTCTGACATTGGAAATGCACTAACAAATACACAATCACTGTTTGAAAGAGCCTAGTTTCCAAATATACCCCGATCACAAATAATTGTAAGTAATACACTCAGCTAGTAAAGCAGCTGACCATATTTCAACACCCACCATGTGCCATTTACTGTGCTAGATGCTGAAAACACACATGAATAGTACAGTTTCTAACCTTTTATAAAACAGAATCACACTATTTTACAGCAGCTCATCATCAAACTGAACATAGTACTTTATTTTTGTGTGTGTGATGACAAGATTGTTCTTAATCCCAGCTATCTTTTCAAAGCTGGCCACTTCCAGCATTGGTAGAATGAGATTGGCTAATGACCTGGAATTGAAAATATTCCAAGCATGCCTAAAAAATGAAACCATCAGTTCAGATCCAAGGGCAATTCTGAAATAGCTGCACTTAAGGTGCCAGGATCTTGATGACATCTCCAGGAAATTGGAAGAAGATGATTTTTCCATACTAAATAGTCTGATCAGATAACTGAATGTACTGTTAATCACCTTGAAATGGATGAGCCTAACATGCAAATTATATATGACAAGAGCTAATGATCAGCATGTTAGCTTACTAATGGTTTTCAGAAATTAAGTGGTTTCATCAAGATTTTTCAGAATTAGAACACTTATTTAGAAATTATGACTTAATGTACTTAAATGTCTGGTATTCTTTCAGAAACAATATTGAAATATGTTTTAAGAAGTAAACAAGAATTAGAGAAATGAAAAGTAGAGTCAAGTCATTCTGTCTTAACTATTCTTGCATTTATGATGGATATCTTAACTATTCTTGCATTTATGGTGGCTTAATGTTTGCTTCTTATATTTTCTGAAGTCATTTTACCAGATATATCAAAGTATTTTTAAAAGCAAGTTTAGAGTTTAGAGATTAAGCTGCCTCATTTTTCATAAAGAAACTTTTTTTTTTAAAGAAAAGGATAGGAAGAGAAGGCATAATACAAGTATTAAGAAAGTAGCATATTTTCCTAGAATAAAGAATATTTCAGCATTTTGTCAGAAGTCTTATACTTAAGCTGTGGAATGTTTTAATCCCACTGAATCATTTAAGGTTAGAGTAGAGAGATTAAAGAATATCCAGTGCAAGAATACTTAGGAACCTCTAGATCTCCTTTCTCAGAAGAATAAGCTAAGATATTAAGAGACTGTTCTTTTCAGGTTGCAGATCTAGTTGAAAGCAGGATCAGATCAAAATCTGGTTTCTGTCCATTCAGTGTGTGTGTGTGTATGTGTCTTATTCTCAGAAAGTAAGAATTTGAGCCAAATCACAGGAGGCAGTTAAGGACTGATAGTGAAATTAGAAATCTTCCTTTGGATTTAAACTCTTACCATCATCCTGGGTTATCAGGAAGGAAAAAGAAAGAGCAAAGAAAGATGAGAAGAAATACCATTGGAGTGAGAAATACATACTTGGTCTTGTTCCTGTCATTCTATTCCATATTTAATATAATTTCTAAAGGGCCCTATTTAAAATGTTATCAATGACCATCCCAAGGTTACTTTCTGCCCCCTTACTTTACTTTATTTCTATTAGAAGTTATTAACTGGTCTATATTTGGTGGTATTTTCCTACCTCCTCTATGCCCATTAGAACATAAACACCATGAGAGCAGAATAATGGTTAGTACAAAGTCAGAGCTCAAGGAATAAATACCTAAGTGAATTGTGGTTACTTGCTGATGAATAAATTATATTCTCAATGTTGCTTTGAAGTAAACAGTTATTGCTCACTGATTTTTATAGATGAAAAACCCAGAGAGCCTGGGTTACTTGCATGGCATCACAGCTAAAAAGAAACAAAGCTGGTTTTCACTGGGAAAAAAAATAGTCACAAAATAACAATTATAATATTATATCACTTACATGTGGGAAGTCCATAATTACATTTCCATATCAAGATAGAAAAAAATCTGGAGAAATATGTACAAACTGAGGAAGTATTTAAAACTCGGTGTATGCATATAAAATAGGAATTGTATAGCATATTTTTATTACATTATTACACTTTTGTGCAAGTATAAAGTTTTCACAAGAAGTTTATTTGAACCTTATAATTTATAAAATGATGGTACCCCTTGCAAGATTTATATTCCTACCTATATAATGCCAACTTCTGCGCTTTCTAGTAGTGTGGGAGCTAACAACAGTAAAGGGCAGAGTATTGAATGACAACATGTAATGAGAGTATAAAATTATGTAATGTTTCTGTTACTAAAAGTTTCAAAAAAGGAATCATTTAAACTTGGATGACATCTACAGATTATACATGGAATGGTTAACATGCTAAGTTAAATGAAATTCATGCATCACACATAAGGCCAAGATCATTGATATATGATTCCTTATGAAATTATTTGTGCCTTCTCATGAATGCAAGAATTCAAAACGTGAGTCAAAATGGAATAATTTTGCAGGTGTGGGGCATTATTAGCATGAGGATATCCAAAGAAACATTATATTATAGATATGTTGGCAAGCTGTATCCTCCACGTTTGGACAGTCTATTTGAAGTTCACCATTTCAGTACGAGCCCTATCTCTGTATTTCTCTGAAGCACACATTCCATTCATCACTGAACGTTCAATACATGAAACCACAAAGATGCTAGCTGTGTTCTGTAATTATGAGGAGGCAGCTCAGGTTGGTAATCAGCATTAGCATGCTGGCTGCTGTAATATACACAAAGCCTGCCTTCAGAGCCAAAGCATAGGCTCTGGCAGAAAATGTCTATTTCTTGAAAGTGTGTTAGGAATGAAAAAAAATGCATCAAATCAAGATTAAAAGGAGAGAACAGTAAGGCCCTATTTTAGTGAATGTTTATACAGAGACGGCAACTATAGACTTGAGAATAAGTACAAACGCTGCCATTTATTTTTAGTTGTTTGCTTTTAGAATGGTAGAATTCGCATATCCTTCAGGGTGTTCCATTGTCAGTAATCTTAGGGGAAAATAAATTAAAAGGGAACAATGCTTGGAGAATCCCTGTAAGTAATAGAAAATATGTTAAAAGTTTTTATTTAGACTAATGACAAAGAACTGCATGTCTAGGAATTAGGAAAGACATACAACAATCCGATGAGAGGCACTTTGAGTCGAAAAGATTGAAATAATTTGGCATCAGGTAGAACTGACTCTGACATTTACTGATTGGACGAGTGTGGACTGCGTCTTTCAAGTCTCTGAGCCTTGGCATCGTCATTTGTAAAATGCAGGTAAAGATCACAAGCTGAGCAAACACAGATGGTTCTCAAAGTAAATTTTCCCCTCATTCCCATTGGAGCTTGACTTAAACTACTGGGCAATCAACAGAAGGTGCTCAAAAGACTGTATGATAGTAAAGTTCTGTTTATGGTTTGATATATCATATAAAAAGAATTGCTCTGAATAAAAAATATTAGTGTTCAAAGCTCTTTGTCAATTTGATAGTGACTTTATCTCCAACACCATAGCAGTAGGACAAATATTTAAGTAAAATTGTATTGAAACATCTTAACCATTCAACAGATGGCAGTGAAACATTGGACATCCGTAGAACAATACACAAATCCAACCTAACCCTCTCATCTTATTATACAGACTGTAAGTTCAAATGAATCAAGGACTAAAGTGAAAATGTAAAACTACTAAATTTTTAGGAAAAAACAAAGGAGAAATTTTTTAGGAAAAAAACAGAGGAGGACATTTTTAAGATCGAGGTTAGACAAAAACCTCTTCCGAATTGAAACAAAAAGGATAATTCATAAAAAGAAAATTAATAAATTGGACCACAGTGAAACTTAAACTTTTGTTCTGTGAACAGAATGGGGAAATAAAAGTTTCGGATTGGGGAAAAAATATTTGCAAACCACATATTCAACAAAGGACTAATATCTAGAAAACATAAGCAACTCTCAAAACTCAATAGTGTAAAAAAGTAGAATATGAACAAAAGGTATGAGCAGACACTTATTTCATGGGAGAAGGTATGCTGATGATAAAGAAGCACATGACATATGCTAAGTCATCAGAGAAATGCAACTTAAAACCACAATAAGATAGCACTACGCAGCTATCAAAACAGCTAAAATGAAAAAAGAGAGAACACTAAATGTCTACAAGGATGTGGAGAAACTGGATCGTACATACCTTGCTGTTGGGAATGTAAAAATTATATAACTTTCATCAAGATAATTAAGCAGTTTAAAAAATATAATTAAGCATGTAATTACCCATTATCTTATGGCCAACCATTGCGCTCTTGACTATTTATCTCAGAGAAATGAAAACTTATCAAAAAACTTACACGTGAATATTTACAACAGCTTTATCATCCTAGCCCAAAGCTAACCCAGATATCTTTCAATAGGTGAATGGCTAAATTGTTGTACACTCCTATCATGGAATATTAGTCAGCAGTAAAAAGCAACAGATTATTGATAGATGTGATGTCCTAAATGTATCCTCAGAATCATTGAGGAAGCACTGAGTAAAACAAGCCAAAATGAAACAAAAACAAAAAGAATCCCAAAAGGTTGCTTACTATATAATTCCATTTGTATAAGATATTACATATGGCAAATTTTAGAAATGGGGAATCTTCTAGCAATTGCCAATGGTTAGGCATAGATAGGGGACAGAGGGGAGGTGGCTTTAGTTATGGAGATTCAAGGGACCCTTATGAAGATAGAACTGCTGAATGTTGTGGTGGATAAATGTGATGAAATTGTATAGGACTAAATACACATACATACACATACACAAACATGAATATAGGCAAAAAAAGAGAAATGTGAATCAGGATGGTGGATCATTTCCATATTAATGTTCTGTTTGTGATTTTATACTATATTTTTATAAAATGTTACCAGTATGGGAAATTTGGTAAAGGGTACACAGGGTCTCTGCATTATTTTTTACAGTTGCATGTTAGTTATCTCAATAAAAATTTCAATTAAAAATGTCTATCATTTGACTTTTTTAATGTTTCAAGTTTTATTTAAATTCTAGTTAGTTAACATAGAGTGTAATATTAGTTTCAGGGGCGGAGTTTGGTGATTTGTCACTCACATATAACAGTCAGCGCTCAACACAAGTGCCCTCTTTAATATTCATCGCCCATTTATTAAGGAAATTGTGAAGTTTTGTTTATGCTGATACTGTTGATATAAAATTGAAGGATATGATCACATTAAGATGGGAGAAAGGGGGGAAAATTATAAAATTTCATATTTAAAATGAAATGCCAATGTAATAATTCAGGAATTAATTTCTAATTCTCTAAAACTTCTTTGTCATTTAGTACTCCATATTCATTAATAATACTATATTCTCTTTGAACGTGCAATGTCCATCAAGAAGCTATATAATCTGTTTGGAAAACAGCAGATACAAAATCATGTCTAATTGCATTATTCTATATCTGAATGCCATTAAACACCTTAAAGGCAACCCAAAGTGACTCACAACCCTGAATTACCCCCTGCTCTTAAGGCCTACCCATTTGAACTATGTAAATTAAAGATATATATTTTTAAAAGTCTTCTATATTAATGATTTAAAAATAATTATACCAAAACATTGTAAGGTTCATAGTACATTCTCCATCTGTTCCAAAATAAGAACATATGGCTAATGGTACAAATTAAGGGGACATTTCTCTTCATATTTCTTTCTCTTCAGTCTTCTAATTCACTCTCTAAATACTTTAACTTACCAAAGTTAATGTTTTACAGATCATCAGAAAATCATTCTCTGGTAACAATATAGTGACATAATTATATAAATTTATTCCTTGTAATTATACAAATATTTTCTCAATTCTTGAAGAATTAGAAAAGATAATTAAACAAAGACTTTTTAAAAATCATAAAAATAAATGTAGGCCAATGGGAATATAGGTATTAAGTTTCTGAAATAAAAATGACATTGAGCGTTGGCCTTTTTACTCTGATTAATGAATAAATGAGGTACAGAGATGTCCCACATGGGTGGTTCAGTCAGTTAAGCATCTGCCTTCGGCTCAGGTCATCATCCCAGGGTCCTGGGTTAGAGGATGGAGTTGGACTCTCTGCTCAGCGAGGCCTGCTTCTCCCTCTCTTTCTGTCTGCTGTCTTCTCTCTGTCTGTCTGTCTGTCTCTCTCTCTCTCTGTCAAATAAATAAATAAAATCTCAAAAAAACCCACAAACTACCCACAATTTTTTTCCCCAAATACATCCTTTAGAAATGCTGTTGCTTTTTTTTTTTCCTTAATCTTGGCTATTTATAGAGGCTCCTGGTTTATTCTTTTGGATGAATTCAGTTATTACCTGTGGAGTGCTACTTGCTTCATATCATATGTCTTTAGTTGCTGGGAATTGCACGTCTGGAGAGGAATAGAGGCCCTTTCAGTGTCACTCTGGTATTGGTCATTGGCATACCGAGCAACAAGTTTGTAATTAAAATACGAATTTGTCATGTAGTTTCTGGTCAAATTAAACAGGGGCATATACAGCATGTCTTCGAGCCTTTACACATTGCACTGAAATGTTTAGTCCAGATAACAAACAGTTGTTGCCAGAAGAAAAAAAGAAGGAAGCTGGCCTTAGACGCCAATGGTGGTCTCTCAGCTCTGAAATAAAATTAACTGCCTGTGTAAAAGACCATGGTTTAATAAAGGCTTGACTCTACAAGTAGATGATAAGTTCTGCAGGTCATCTTATCTACCTAAATTCACTTGCCATTTGATAAAGGTATTATTGCTAAATAAATAGTTCATTGGTGTGACAATTGAGGATGAGGTAGATAGGGCAAAAAGGAATTGTTGCTGTGGCACAAGTAAAGACATTTTGCATAAACCTGGGATATAATTTTGAACTTAAAAAGCCGTATGTGTTATAATCATGCTCATCATGCTTTAGCAGTAACATAACCTAACTAGTCAGACTTTCTTTTTATTAAACATTAATGTTTAATAAATATATTATGATCTTAAGACACCCAAATGCTGACCTTCTGTGTTAATATCTTTGGATATCAGTTCCTTTTAGAATAAGACATCATAAATTTAATTTTATATTAAACATTTTTTAAAAGAACCATTTTAATAATTAAATCTGGACCAACCTTTTCCAGTTAATCTTTATTGCAGCCGCATTGCCCCAGTCCTGGATAGTTTCAATACATTCACTTGGGAATATATTTAATAGAAATCTTGACTTTGCACATCTACCCTTTACTGCAGAAATTATGTAATTAGTATATCACTATACAGGTAGAAGTTTGGTCTGCTTGCTGAACAGGGTGCCAAAGCCACAGACCAGGAAACAACCTTAATCCCTAGAAAAATTATAACTCATCAAATAAATAACTTAAACATTTATACAAGCAAAAGTTAAATAGGAGGAACCAGCCTAGGCTTAGAAGAAACAAGCTATGTCAAATTGACAAGATTTTCAAGGCTAGCAAAGGGGTATAATAACATGTACCTGTAAGGTTATACTTCAGCAAGGCCTTCTACAAATCATACTGCAATCTTATAAATAGTATAGAAAAATATAAACTGATTAAAATATTTGAGTGCATTCAAAACTTGTTGAATGGCTATGCTAAGTGTTTTCAGTAATGGGACTAATTTTTCTAAAATATTTATATGCAAAAGTGTACAAGAGTACTCTATTTTTATCTTTTTTAACATTTTTATCAAAGTGTCCAGTAAAGACACTAGAGATCAAATATGCAGATGAAACCAAATTCTTAGGGCGGAACAGTTAACCCAAGTTTAGGATTCAAATCTAGGATTGCATGGTTCTGATAGCCTCTCTAACTCGATTTTTAACACCTTGGTAAGTGGAGTTAAGCATCGAAACCAAGATGGGATTGAGCTGGAAAAATATTTAAAGTCTTCAGAAATAAGTGAGTAATTATGTGAAAAGTCCTAGAATTTAAGATGTATACAAGTTGCCCATGAGCTTGTGGTACAATTTAGCTGTTCTCATATGCAGAATTCTTCCATAGGAGTCTAGTGGCCAGATCAGGGTACTACATATTCTGGGTAAAACTGAAGTAATAGGTTGTCTAGAGAAGGGAATGGGAGATAATGGGAGGTTTGTAAATCATGGAAGGAGTGGAGACATTGGGAGTATTTAGCATAGACAATTAATGAACGGTGGGAAATATGCTAGTTATCCTCAGATATTTAAAGGACGATCATATTCATGTGGAAGTAGATCTTTTCCCCTCCTTGTTTGTTAGGAGAAGCTGAATAGAAAACACTAATTGGAAGATTGAGTTTGGTTCACTATGGACTGCCCATTAAAAGAACAGAGGCATTGTGTAATTAGGATCATTGTCTTTCAATGACGCTGTAGACAAAATCCTATTATTTGAAGGGAAGCTAGACCAGATATTTTCTGAGATTTTTTCCTACACAATCATTTAGTCACTAGGATGTATTGTGTGTATGGTCTATAAATTTTGTGCCTTGTGGAAGAAATGTCAGTTTTCTGGAAAAGGGAGTCCATTCTACTAGAGAAATAAAAGGGTTTCATGCATTTTCTTTGAAACAGGGGAGGTAATATTTTTCTTCTTTACATAAGCTGGGTTGTCACCAACTCCTGCATTGTGTTGTGTGACCTAATTTTGCCCTAAATCTATAGAACTACAACATCCCCCAGCACACTGTGGATCAGGTTTTAGAAACCAGAGTTCAAACAGTAAACACACTATAATGTCATCGCAAGAACTATGATCAAAGCAGAACAAAACACTCCAAAGATTAATGGAGGAACATTTTTATGGTGCAAGTTTTCTTCACAATATTTGCTATAAAACATCCAGGATTTCACTGAAGGTTTCTAAGCTCTGTGGAATAGAAATAGATTGATAGCATCTTCAGCCTCTTGATAAAAGAAGGGCAAGCTAAATGTAATTATTTCAAAAGTCTCTGGGGAACAGAGAGATATGTCTCAGCTGGCACATTATCTAAAATAAAGTCAGACGTATCTTGGGGAAAGCAATAGTGACTTACTTTTACAGTAATATTAACTTGTTCTTGGTTTTGTCTCAGCATCTGTGTATTGGCATCTCTCCTCCTTTACTTGTTTGTGCCTGTTTGAAACTAAAAATAAAATTTTAAAGGTGAATAAAGACAGGAAAGGAAGTGCAGGAAGGAAGAAGAGAGGAGTCTTCACATTATAACGCCTAGTACTTTTGGTTGGGGAGGTCCCATTCTGTTATACTGGACTCATTCATACAATAAAGAAAATAATATCAATTTTTAGTAAGAATCATTGTGATGTATAATTTATGTTCTTACCTCTACTCCATATAAATGTTAACCATGATTTTCCACATGAACCTAATAAATACAGCATCACTTAAGAATGATTAAAAAACTAGTAAATCACTGGTAATTTAGAAATCCTGTGAATTTATATTCCCTTGCACTTTTAATGTGGCCTGTTAAGGCTTAACTTTCAAAATAAATATTTCTTGGACATCTACCCCCATATTTTGTTCAGGGTACTATGGTAAATATTTACTTTGTCTTACAAAGTTGAAAATAATATTTGATGCTAAAATAGCCGTTTTCCATAAAATTCTATAGTTTATTATAATAGTAATTTTTGAGGTTGAAATATATCTTTCTAGATGTTTTTCTAATAAAGAAAGCATGTGCTACTAAATATTTCTCTTTCTGATCCACACTATGTCCCATGCAGTACAAGATTGGATGGTCTAGGTTACCTCAATTTCTGTCTACTACATTATAGAAAATTCCTTGAGTTTTTACAGTCACTGAAATTATTTCCCAGAATTGGTGAATGGCATCACAAATCACCCAGAAAATATTGGAAATCATCTTGACATCTCCCTCTTCCTCACCACATTAAAATATTTGTGATGAATAAATACTGATGCTATCTCCTAAAAATCTTTGAAATCTGTTTTCTCTCCATTCACATAGAGTAGCTCAGCTCTGACCCTCAATATTCCTCACTAAGGTTATAAACCTATTACAACTGTTTTTCTGGCCTCCAGCTATTTTCTACTCCATCCAATTCCTTACAAATCCATAGAGCTGTCACAGAGACTCTCTTTAAAGAGAAAGCCCCTATTTACAAATCTTCCATTTCTACAAACTTTGGATAAATTCAAACTTCTTAACATGTTATCCAAACCATTTTGAAATCTAATTCCTGAGTACTTCCTCAATCTACTATCTTGTCACTCTGCCATACAGATATGGCATATGGTGGCATATGGTACCTTTTTTCTTACCTCTCTTCTTAAAAAAAAAAAAAAATTATTTATTTATTTGAGATAGAGAGAGAGAAAGAGTGAGAGAGAGAATGAATAAGGAGAGGAAAAGAAAGAGAATCTTTAAGCAGACTCCCTGCTGAGCACAGAGCCTGATGCAAGGATCTGTCTCATGATCCATGTGATCATGATCCAAGTTGAAACCAAGAGTTAGACACTTAAGCAACTAATCCACTCAGGTCCCTCTCACCCCTATTTAACTTGGACAATGAGGCTTTATCTTATTGGAGTGTCACACATTCTGTCAGTCTTACCATACTTTGAATGGGAGGAGAAGGACAGGATTGCAGAAGACTGGGTCTAGGCAATAAGCCTCAGATTGAATGTGGGACAGAATGGAAATCAGTTATGGTGGAAGGGCATTCAACTTTGCTAATGTCTGCCATTTCATCTCTTGCCAGATACACACCTGTCCTGGTCTCAAGTCCCTTAACCTCTAACAGTGATTGTCTCTTGAGGTGGTTTTTGCCTCTCAGGGGACATTTGGCTTGTCACAAATCAAGATAGGCGTGCTACTGGCATCTAGTGTGTCGAGTTCAGGGATGCTGCTAAACATCCTGTAATATACAGGACAAGACAACACTCCCCCCCATACAGACATACAATAAGGAATGATCTAGTCAAAAAATGTCGATAGTGCAAAGGCTGTGAACCTCTTCTATAGATACTGAATATGAAAGACAATAACTATATTTGAATTCCTAGAGCATGTCACACTTCCTCTTTTTTCCAGTCCTTTGAAAATGCTTTCATATGTGCCTGAAACTCCTTCTCTTTCTCCCCTCACTCCCACCCCAAATTTTGCCTGGAGAAATGCTACTGTGAATATCTGTTTAAAGATTATTCCCATCAGGAAGCCTATCCTGATTTTTCTCTGCCTGTATTGTCTTTTATAATATGGACCTATAGCACTCCCTTTCTCCCACAGCTACACATTTTTTATAATATTCTTTTAATTGTAGATGCCTGTTTAAACATCTGTTTTAATGGTCAAAAAGCAAGTTGCCTAAAGACAGAGGCAGAGTCTGTAATGTTCACTAGGGCATCCCCTGTGTTCAAAGTGTTGCCTGACTTCCAGTAGGAGTGCATTTGTAGAAAGAGGTGTGTGTGTTGGTGGTGGGGGGAGAGTTATATGTAAAGTGCCTAATTCATATCAGTTATTAATTAAGTTTCATTTCTTCAGAGGTTTTGCTCAGCTTAAAAATTAAATGCTTTATAGATTGAGAAAAGGGTGAAAACTAATATCTTAAATCTCACTTTCTGCAACTAGTTATATTTTAAAATGGGAGTCATGTTTCTATCCAAAATACATGTATTAATTAAAATTTTTTCAAAAGTGAGAGGATATCACTGGCTTATTGGATTCTTCACAGAATCCTTAAACGTTGTTTCATGGAAAGTTCTGGGGGATTCTATGGAGACAAGGAGGCTGACCTTGTAAATACTAAGTGTATGGAATTGTTTGTGAGAATTCTAGTCATCTCTCTAAAACGAAGTTCATCTTTTATGAAGACCTGAGCCAATTGTTATAGATTATCATAAAGCCGGCTCAACAAATACTGGAATGCAGGAACAAGTTCAAACTCAGACTTGAAATAAGCTTATCAGTAGGTGTTTAAAATGTTTATATGCAAAAAGAAAAAAAAAAGCCAAACCATTCTTTACTTCATAAGTGATAAAAACATGTGGATGTGGAATTGTTCCCTTCCTTACTAATGGATCTAAATCCGTAGGTCTCAGGCCATCTTCCTTATTCTAGGAAATATGAGCCTTAGAAATAATATTAAATTCAGGAACTGGAAAGGCCATTTCACATGATTAAAGATGCTAATAAGTGTGTTTTTAGATGAAGAAACAAAATGAGAGAAAACTTGTTAGTATCTCTCATATTACTTGTTAACGCCATCGTCACTGACTTGTGCCAGACCATAGACTAGCATTAAAAGAGAAGATAAACCCATTGTTCTTTGTGAGAGTTTCTCTTTTTATTGGTATTATTTTTTATGAACTATATGCATAGAAATCAAATTACCATGTTTGCCCACTCTTTCTGCACTGGAAGTTAGGCGTATTTATTAGCTACAACACAGCATTTCAGGCTGGCATTTGGATCATTTCAATAACTAATGTTTGTTTTATCAACAATGGTTTAATTTGACATGCTGCATAATGCATGTGCAATAACAGTGCCATGTTTGATGGATAAATGCCTAGGAAAAAAATTCAAATTGGCTAATAAATAAAATTGAATTTCGAGACCCCATTTATTTTAAGGAAACTTGTCATGGGTTATTAACTGTACTAAATAATGGCTTGTTTATGTCTGTGCATAAATAATTTGAAACAAATGGGGGTGACATAGTTAGAAACTATCATACTTCACTTACTGCTAAATGTTAAAGAAAGCTAGCTTCCTCAGCTTCTAACTGTCAGACCTGGTATTTTTCAGAAATAATTTTTCTTTGATGACAAGATTATGGCCAAAATTCAATTGAAGTTAAATGTAACATAAATCTATTAAACATTCAAAATTTCCACCAAAGGGAATTAAACTAAAATTCTGATTCTAGATCAATGGTTCTTTGATCCCTCCCCTTATTATAGCTAACTGGGAAATTGAAAAAATTTTTTCTTTAGAGCTGATGTTTTGTTTCTCATTTTGAGAAATCCTGAATCAATTGGTCTAGGGTGATTTTTTTCCTTTTTTAAAAGTCAATTGAGTTGTTTTTTTTTTGTTGTTGTTGGTTTTATTTTTGTTGTTGTTTACTTAAATGAAAGGGGGAATTGAGGATTTCTGTTTTAACACAGAGTTCTGGTCACTAATGCACACTAATTTATTGGTCTCACCTGGGCAGTGAGATTGAATGACTTGATAAAAATAATAATTGTTCCATTTAGCAGACTTCTGAGCATGCCTTTTGAACATGCAGTTCTAGATGCTAAACAGGTTACCAAGATAGCCTTTGTTCTTAATGAATTTATATACAGGAACACAAGTGACTATTGAAAATCAAAGTAAGATCATTGTCACAAGAGAAGTACAAACAAAGACTTAGTGAGATCATATCTAGAAATGGGCAAGGACCAAAACAGAATTTTTGGAGTAGGGGACATATAATTAGCCTTGCCAGTAAGTAAGGATTAAAGGTTAACCTTGTTAGTCTCTTCACACCTGATAATCCTATCTTCTTCTTTTTTAAAATATTTTATTTATTTATTTATTTATTTGAGACAGGCAGAGAGAGATCACAAGGAGGCAGAGAGGCAAGCAGAGAGAGAGAAGGGGGGGGGAAGCAGGCTCCCTACTGAGCAGAGAGCCCAATGTGGGGCTCGATACCAGGACCCTGAGACCATGACCTGAGCCAAAGGCACAGGCTTAACCCACTGAGCCACCCAGGTGCCCCCTCATAATCCTATCTTAATCCATTTATATAAACCACATATATTTACTTTATTAATTAAAATAACTCCATTTATTTGTATTTTGCTTTGCAGAGTGCAAACAGGATTACAAATGTCATCACTTTTGACCCTTGCAACATACAGAATATGCAATTCAATATTCCAGTTTTGGAGTGAGGAACCAGAAGCTCCAAATGTAAATGAATCACCCAATTCACAAAACTACCAAGTGGCATGGATTGGTTGAAGATTAATTCTCCTCAGTCCTAAATAGTTCTGACCTTTTTTATCACCCCAATTTGATACTGAGAAGTTGCTGAGTTTAGGCTAGACTCTTGGTCTCTTAAAATGGAACCACTCTCAGGAGTGCCACATGAAAACTTAATAGACTATATTGTCAATAGCTATAGCTTAATGTTTCTTAAAAAGTAATTTTTCAATAAGTAATTGGGTATCTATATGCCAATATTTTTTTCAACAAATTCACTACCTTGCTGCTTTCCCCCCAAATATAACTTTTCTTCCTTCTCTGTATGCACTTTGCAATCATACCTAATTGTTGGATCTTGGGAAATTTCCAAAGTTCAGCAAGTTTGCTTGAACTAAAATCTCAAGAAAGTGAAAGAGTTGAGTAAAAGGTTTTAATATGTGCCTTCTGCTAGTTCATTTTTGTCCAACAGGTACAAATATCTTACATGTTTTATCATAAGCCCTGTGTGCATCCTCAGAAACTCTCCACTCTGTGGTTTCCATGATGTATTATTAACATTTTTTTCTGGGACCCAGAACCATCCTCTGGTTGGATTATTCAGTAGAAGAACTTACAGAACTCAGGAAACCTATTATACAACAGTTACAGCTCATTACAGCTAAGAAATATATATCAGAATCAGCAAAACCAAAAGGCACGTAGAGTAGAATCTAGAGCTTCCAATTGTCCTCTCCCACTGGATTTTCAGAAGCAGTACTTAATTCTCCAAGCACACAAATGGAACCACATATATAAAGTATTGCCAGCTAGGGGAGCTCTACTGAGTTGTAAGTCCAGGGTTTTTACTGGGGTCAGTCATGTAGACATGAATTACCTATATGACTGAAGTTAGCTACACAGTCTCTACTTTCAGATCAGAAGTCTGATCAGTAGGGCATGTCCCAATACATAAGGTCAACAAAATGAATAGTAAAAACAAAATTAAAAAGCAAGCATGCACCATAAATCACACTGTTACCATAAACTACGTAGAATTGCTCAAAACGCCAGATATACAAAGACACTCTCAAGCAAGATATTCCAAGGGTTTAGAGGTTTTCTGCCAAGAGCTTGTCAAAGGACCATTATTCCTTGGAATGTTCAGGGTTTGAACATCCTAGGCCTGTTGAGTTAACCCTTTACTGCACAGCATCTAAAGATTTTATTTGCAATTTGTCACCAATTGGGACCCCCTGCATTAAAGCTTACTTTCCATTTAACAGTTATTTTATTTATTATCTTAGTTAATTTTATAATCTAGAAAGGACCTCTGTCAGAACCTTAACTAGGGTTATATCTTTTAAGGTTTTGTGGGGTTTTTTTTAATAGCTTGGTTTTATTATCATTATTGCCATAATGGTATTAAAAATATTCATTATGTCATATCTTTATTCTTCCTCTATTTATTCAGTGAATAGGAATTACCAAACGATGACTATAAAGTCAGTCACTACATGGACTAGATGAGAAAGCTAGAGTGATTCCTTGCTGTATACACCTTTTCTCCTACTCTGAGACTTTGTGTATGAACTTGGTATATGAATAGAAAATGACAAATCTATGGACAACTTGAGTTCTTGGCCTCAAAGCAACTTATAGGACCTATGGTGGGATGATTTTATTCTTAATAAGAATTTATAATTCAGAGACAGAAAGGATAAGATGCTGGTCACTCCTGTTTTGTCTCTCAGTTTGACCCTGGGCATGGTACTGACTTTAAGATTAAGAACAAGAATAACACCTATTTCATAGGATTTTGTAAAGAATTGCATAAGATAATAAATTTAAGTTACTTCTCCCTGTTTGGCATATTGTTAAGTGCCCAATAAACAGAAATTGTTATTATTTTTTGCTATTAACTTGTAATAAAGCTTAGTTGTTTATAGGGAATTTCATGACCACTGTCTTATTAATTGAAGTATTGTGACATCTTCACACAAAGAAAATGAAACTGAGGGGTGGCTGGGTGACTCAGTTGTTTGAGAAACCAACTCTTAGTTTTGTCTGAGGTCATGATCTTAGGACTCATGGGATCGAGCCCTGGCTTGGGCTCCACACTCAGTGGGGAGTCTGCTTGAGGATTCTCTCCCTCTGTCCCTCCCCCCACTCACTCTCTCTCTCAAATAAATAAATAAATAAATAAATCCATATATATTTTTACACAACTTTTAATATTTTATTATGATTCTCCATACTCACCTAATCACTCCTATGATATAATAGTCCCATAAGAATAAAGTAGGTATTTTACTTTCTCAACTGTATGTTCTTTTTAAAATAATAGAGCATTTTCCCCTTATTATTAGACCCTGACACCCACATTATATTATATTTAAAACAACTGACCCTAATAAAAACAGACATGGATATTTTTGTTAGATGACTTTTCCAGTGTAAATAAAGCCCTAAGTACCTTGGTGTAAAACAGCATTAATATGATTTGCTTTTACTATGCTGCTGTATTAGTTGAATAGAATGATAGGAGAACCTACAAGAAAAACTAAAGTGTGTTCACCCCCAGGAGTAATTCGACACAGTGATTCCCTTAACATCTGTTCCACTAAAAAGAAATCATTTTCAAGGGCCACTTGGAGAGTAAGTAATCATAAACCACTGGGCATCTATGTTAGAAGAGAGAGTGAGAGAAAAAGGAAAGACAAAAAATCTACCCCTAGTCCTTCAAACTCTTTTGTATCCTAATGAACTACCATGGAGTGGTTCCTCTTCTTGTGTGGTGAATTGGAAAAGGATGTTGGGTTTATGTTTCTTGTTCATTTTATTCACTTGCTGTTTTCCAATTTGAGAGAGCCACAAGTCGAGCTCATTCATGAGCACTGTAATATTTGGAGTATATTGTTTTCAACAGAGTAGGGATATTAAAGTTATTGTTGCACTCTAGCATATTATCATTATAAAGTAACACACACCATTAGAGAGAGGCTCAGTGAAGGACATTATCATTATGTATTAGCACACACCATTAGACAGGAGTTTCAACTGCAAAACCTACTGAGGAGGATAGATTCATAACAGCACAGCCCTCCTGGGTAATATAACTCAAAATTGTTAAATCATTCAGCTGGGGTGAACTTGGATCCCATTATTGGCACCTAACATCACCACAAGCTCTCGGTGGTTATTTACTCCAAAAGAAACTGTTCCCTTTTCTGATTCAGATAGAAGTCCTAATGAAGCTCCCAAGGAATTTTCTCTTACTCCCACTTCAGCAAAACTCATACAAATTAAATAATAATAAAAATAAGTATCAGTGTTGCTCGGCTTAAGGCTTGCAAATATAAAACATGTTCGGTTGAAGAAATTGAACACTTATGTACTTTTGTGCATAAAATTGTAACCAGTAGGTAGGGGGATTATAAATGATGCTGAGTGAAATAAAAGAAAGAACAATGCCATGTTTTATTTTAAAATCTTAGCAAAGGATAATGTCAAAAAGATATTTCTTTGTCCCACCAAATGTCAGAGTTATCTGTATGTGATATGACTAAATGCTGTTTCTCCATGAGGATTCCTTTAATATGCTGTTTATTCTCATGAAACATTAATGGAAGCTATGGATATTTGCCCGTGTATGAGAAGAGCGACAAATTTTGCACTTCTCAAATGAAAATTAATCTTGAATGAGTTTAACTGGCATCATTTGTATTTTCTATGGATAATAAAAACCCATTTGTAAGTAAAAGCTTTATTGCAAAGCAAAAACAAAAGAAAACAAAAAACCCAACTAAGTTTGATGATGTAATGCTCATCAGAACCACAGCCCAAGAGTTTGTAGTCACTGTGTTTTATGTGACTGAAGATATATTCTAGCTCCTAATTCAGTATAGGACATAAAAGTGTGAGTAAAGCTGATAAAAAGTGTTATGTAATTATCTAATACTAATTTTTATTTGTTTAATATTCACCTTTTTAAAATGGCTCAGTCATTAGACACAAAGTTATGAAATAAAATATATTGATAGGTACATATTTATATACATTATGACCGGTTATAAAATGTATAGCTTCTTAATTAGCCTGTAAATACTAAAGCGTAGAGACCAGTTCTAATCCTATATTATACACAAAAAATAACAAAATACTGGTCCTGGGTTTATACTAACAGTGAAAATACAATAGTCACACTCTAACTATTGGAGTAGAAGGTATATGCTACAAAAGCAACTGCTAAACCTAGATTGTTTCATATTTTGTTTTTAGTTTTAGATGGATACATCAAAACCCTCTCATTGAAAACATTATATATAATAGTTATCTTTTCTAGTTTATCCTTTGTTTGGCAGGAAAATAATTTAGCCTAATCCTTTTGTTTTTAACATTTTTAAATATATTGGAGATTTTAAACATGCTGTTTGAGTGCTTTATTTAAACTGCCTCATGCATTTACTGTCTGTATCTAAGCACTGCAATATGTATACATGTATTCCAGTTTTCAGCAGATAGAAGTTTCTTATACTCTAGTCTCATAAGACTGCATATTCAGTGCATAATTGCATTCCAGTTTACATTACATGCTGAAAATGGTATTACCCAAATTCTTGCAAGCACAACCACATAACAAGAACATAGTAGAAACAAAAATCTAGCTCGGGTGGTTCCAAGTAACTATGGACATTTTTTGATCCTATTGTGTATTTTCTTAAGCACGAGCTCCAATAGCAGCTTGTAAAAAATCAGGCAAAGCACAAGCTTTGCCTGATTTCAAATTCTAACTTCACCACCTACTAAATATGGAGCTTTGGGGAAAAAAAATTAAAACTTATTTATTTATTTTAGAAATGGGGATGGTGACAGAGGGAGAGAGTCTCAAGCAGACTCCACTGTGAGCACAGAGCTGGGTGGGGCACTCAATGTCAGGATCCTGAGATCATGACCTAAGTGTAAACCAATGGTCGGATGCTTAACCACCTGAGCCACCAGGTGCCCTGGAAACATTCTTTTTTTTTTTTTCCCCCCAAAGTTTATTTATTTATTTGACAGATCACAAGTAGGCAGAGAGGCAGGCAGAGAGAGGGGCGTAAGCAGGCTCCCCGCTGAGCAGGGAGCCTGATGTGGGGCTCGATCCCAGGACCCTGAGATCATGACCTGAGCCAAAGGCAGAGGCTTAACCCACTGAGCCACCCAGGTGCCCTGCCCTGGAAACATTCTTGACCTCTCTGAGCTCCAAGTTCTTCATCTGTAGAGTGAAAATAATAATGATACCCACTTCAGGAGGTTGCTGTGACGATGCTATGAGTTATTTGTAAAGCACTTAGAAAAATAATATTTGAAAAAATAGATGCTTAATAACTATTTGTTCCTGTCACCAGTTTTATTCAAAGGGATTTTTAAAGTAGGATCATGGTAAATTTAGTTTACTCAGTTTTTTTTAAGTCAGAATGTATATAAAGAAATCACTCTGTTGTCTGGCAGTAACACGAACTGAAATGCTAAAAAAAAAAAATGTTAATTATGGTGAAATACCAGTCTAATGATTAATCATACAGATAGGCCAGTTAATACCATTATGGGCGGTGTCTTCCACACATGCTTACTTACTTTTGGTTCGATCCCTCTCCATTCCTTCTATATTATTCCATCCATTCCACTCCTCAAAAGGCAGCCTCCTTAGCCTCCTTTAGAGCCCACACCGACAATTCCCTTTCCTCACCTTGTGCATCGCGATCCTTGGGTAAGATCTCTCAACAGTCCTACCCCCCTCCCACGCACCACTCTATATATACATTCTCAGTTAAGTCTAGGAGTCGAATAGCTCAGCATGCAAGATCCTTCATTTTCTGAGCCAAATCCATCTTTCCGGTTTCAGTCCCCACGGTTTCCTTAATGCCCTCTGGGCTGCAGCCAATGACCACTAACAACTCCCAAAACGCCTCATTCTCTTTCAAACCTCTGACCACTTTTCGCGTGTCGTTCCGTTGCCTAGAATCTTTTCTTTTCATCTCGTCCACCTGCCAGGATATTACATATACTCCATTACTTGGCTTACAATGCGGTTTCTATTCCCAGGGAGGATGCTGGGTGTTCCAGGCACCTGTCAGGGAAGAAAATCCTACCACTGAAGCCCAGTCAGGTGCTGAAGGCCTGATATCCTCTGACAGATTTCTCCGATGCGGAGAGCCTGCCCCTGAATGGCCCTCTCTGTGCTTTACTGCCATGCCCCACAGACCCCTGTCACCTCACCTCCGTCTCTGCTCTGGTACTGTTTCCTTTCTTCACTGTGAAACCAGTGAAGCATCAATCCATGTACTGTCCAAAATCCTTCAGGCAAAAAATAGACTTACAACCTTTCCTACCGTGACCCTCTCCACTTGCAGCCGAGTCATAAAAATTCAGGCTTAACTACTTTTCCAATATGTGTATTGATTAGAGCATTTTTATACATACATTTGAGTGTATTAAGGGATGCAAATTATTAAGGAAACGTTGCAGAAGCATCTAACTTGAAGGTACATAAGAAAAGAAGAAATATCTCACCAATGTGCTTGATTTTATTTTTGTCTGCTATGGCATTGGTGCTCTGGATGCATTTTTTAGTTTTAATGAGTCTCATTGGTTCTAATTAGAGTAACCTTGGTGGAAATAGATATTATTACTCTGCAAATCATGGCTAAATTGCTGTTAAATAATTTGCATTCTGCTACATGGTTTATGTCCTAGTATAGAGAGAAGTGTTTAAGTCCAAGTGCCTAACTATTTATTAATGTACACCAGCAATTTTGGTCTCATATAAGAATTTATAGCTATCTAACACATTTTGTCTAAACTAGGCTCTAAGCATCTTTCCATGTAGTTAGATAGGACAGGTTCTGCAGCCTCAAACCGGATTATGTTTGTACCTTCAGAATATAGGTTTTTCTAAAATCTTTAACTTTATAAGCACCAGTTATGATTTGAATTGAATACTTATTAGGTGCCAGCTGCTTTAAAATGTGCTTGATTTAATTACCTCTGCCCAAAATAGGCATTGTTATCCCAATTTTAGGGAAAGGGAAGTGAAGCGAAGGGCAGTTCAGGAAACTTTTAAGGTCATCCAGTCGGGCTGGATAATTCTGAAATTCTTGTTCTTTCCATGATGATGGGGCCTCTTGTCTCTTTATTTGTAATGACTACATTTATTATAACTAATACAGTTTATCAATTAACAATTATCTGTTGAGCATCTACATACCCAGGACTAGAAAATGGGCTGTTTATTATACAAAAAATCACAAGACAGGCTTTCTCCACTAAAGAAAAAAGTGTTTATATTCTTACCTGGAAAGACTACAGACATAGTTTAAAATGCTAAAAAAAAAAAAAAAAAAAAAAAAGACTACAGACATAGTTTAATAGGAAAGGGTTGCTAATTTATTTATTTCAACCATTACATGAAACTATTTTGTAAGTATGGATTGTACATATTATAAGCCATAATAGCAATTAAATATAGGGATGGCTTACATTCAACATACATTTATTAATTGAGTCCTATAGCCAAGAACAGAACCTTGTGAGTGGTGCTTGTTTTTCAACTCAATCGCTTGCATGGCCAAGTTGTATATGAGTGAATCTGATGGTGGCACCAAGTCACATCACATACTCTAGCTTTCAAGGTGCCCATGGAGTCAGGTTTTCTGGCTTCTATCTTGACTGATAAACTCAGAAGTCTCCCAGCCATAAAAAGGGTATTTTAAAAATTCTGACTACCCAGAAAGCATTGTAAATGTGAATGAGAATGGCTTTGTAGAAAATTGTAGTGTCTCAGATATACATGTTAGAACTGGTACTTTTTTGTTAGTCCAGCTAGCAAGATAAATGAATAGTAAATAGCATAAAGTGGAATATTTTTCAAATTTATCAATGTGATACCAAATCATTTCTAATGCTATAACTTCTAATCACGAATTTGTATTTATTTTCCCCATCACAATCAATTTAATGAAGTTACCTTAATCCATCTCTTAACATCATCTCTGTTCCAGTAAAATTACATAAATTCACCTATTAATTTTCAAAATCCTAATTTGTCCACATGATAGCATAATACCTGGTTGAAAAGCATTAATTTTAATAAAATTCTTCATTATGTAATGGAATTTGATTTTTACTAAAAGAAACAATAAAACTTTTTAAACAGCCTCTGTGTAGAAACCATAAAGATATTTTATTCTTTTTTTCTGTTACTGCCTTTTTTGAAATCTGTATTATGAAATAAATATCTAAAGAGTATACAAAATGCACTCATTCAGTGACTTGTTAAGGTATTATGTGGGGTTCTTTTCTAAGTATCTGATTTACTCCAGTAAACACAGCCAGAAACCCCTCTTCTCATGGAGCATTCATGGACTGTGGGAGACAAGAAATGAGCAAACATCAAGAAAATACCTTGAGTCAGTTGGGATGTACACCTTTTCTCCAGTACAGTGGAGAGAAATTAGAGTAAACAAAATATTAAACAATGCAATGAAAGGGAGAAATTTTAAATAGAGAAGTTAGGAAAGGTGTCCCTGATAAAGTAATTTGAGCAGAAGCTGAAGGAAATAAAGGAGGGAGTTATGTGGATATCAGAGGAAAAGGCCTCCCTGGCAGAGAAAATGTTCTGAGGTATCAAAATACTTGACATGTTTGAGAAGCAGAGGGAAGTCAGTATGACTGGAAAAGAATACACAAGGGGCATATTAGCAGGGACTATGCTGTTGTAAGGAAGGGGATGGGGTAAAATCCTGAGCTTTATAAGCCTGTATAAAGATAGCTTTTACTCAGTGTGAGATAGGGAGCCGTCAGAGGGGTTGAACAGAGGAAAAAATATGATCCTTTTGAAAGGATCCATCTGCCTTTATATTTTGCAAAGATTGAGGGTGAAGAGCAAAGGTCAAGGCAGGCGATTGATCCAGTGAAATGATCCAGGTGAAAGATGGATTATTGCAATAATTCAGTAGGGGAGGAGTGGGGAGAGTGAGAAGTACTTTGAATCAGCATGTATTTTCAAGATACAGTCAGCATAGCTTGAGGGTAGGTCAGGGAACAAAAGAAAGACTTAAAGAATGGAATAATTCCAGGGTTTCTGGTCTGAGCAATGGAAGATGGGAGTTCTCATTTACCAAAATGGAGAACATAGTCCTAAGCGTAGTTTTAAGGGAGGAGGTCAGTACTGTATGTGTTGCTTGATATACCTACTAGTCGCCCAGTGAAGATATGAGCAAAGAGTTGGGTATAAAAATCTGCTGTTGAGAGACCTAGACTAGAGATACAAACTGAGGAAGGTAAAGTATAAAGAGCGAATCTAGCAGCTGAGCCTGCATGAGAGAACATAGTGAGTGAGAGCAGTGAATGAAGCACAGAGCCTGAGAGGAGTTTGGATTAGGATAATGAACTGGGGTCAACAAAGGAGACTGCCATAAAGGAATCCAAAAAGTTCCAAGAAACCCAAGAAAGAAAAGAAGGTATTTCATGGGGGTAGTGATCCAACATGTCCAAAGCTGCTGCTAGGTCAAATGGCACAAAAACAATAAATACAGAACATGTCTAGTTTACATAGTAATAGTAAGTAATGATAATGATAATAATAAAATTATTATTATCTTTCTTATCTCTGACAATAATAAAAACCAATACATCTACCCATCATCCCACTTAGGAAATAGTTCATTTTCTTTAATTTATTTTCATTTGGGCTCTTAGGGGACAATTTAATGTGTTTCTCCTTTAAGAAGCTGAAAGGGCTTAAATCACTTCTAAAAGTAATTTGTGTATTTCCTGAAACTTCCCCATTTTATTCATGTAAAAGCTTCTTAAGCACAAATTGTTGTTTCTTCCTTCATCTTACTCAGTTTCCATTCCTTTTTTGAATTAACAGACTCACATATCGGTTTCATTTGAGTCCATCTACATGGTAACCTAACCCTCTGCATTGGGTGTCAGTCACTGAAGTATAAAAATCTTCATTTGAGCTTTGTAGTTCTCCTCATAGAGCAAATCTAAATGGATTGTGTCTAGCAGTTCCAGAGAAAGCAAGAGCATCCCTCATATTCACAATGTAAGGGATGAAGATAACTGCTTAGCCATGCTTCCAGATAGGCATGTTATTCATTTATGAAAGCAACTGGCTTTAGTGTGCAGATATCAGCTGCTAAGAAATTTCTCACATCAATTGTCATTTCCAGCAGTTCAAATTTATAAGATGAAACAACTCTCTAATCCCTTAAACTGTTAATACATAGCTAAGAATCCTTGTGCATAACTAATAAAATTTACATTTTCTAAGCTTCAATTTCCTTGAAGGATTGTTTTATTTGGTTTTTCAAAAATTGATAAGAAAAACGTTAAGGTATAGTAAACACTGAAAAACTATATTTGGAAGGGAAGAGGTCTGTAACAGGGGTTCGGAGTATAAATGAAGTACATCTCAGGGGAAGCTCAGTTGTTTGCCTGTATTAATTATTTCTGCAGTAAATGGTGTCTCTGAACATGAAATTAATCCTTATGTGGTTTAAGGGATATTTTTCCTCTTTTAATATTCTTTTCTGATGTGTGTGAATTTTGGCTATAATCCTAAAACAAAGTCTAGAAACATAAATGGATACCAAAAAGTGGCAGGAATGATTGATGACTATAAATTAATAACTTTGAATATATTATGACAGTGGTAGTTTTAAATCCTTTGGGACAGAAAAAGGGGTACTATATATCATGTGAGTTAAAATAAGTTATAATGCTTATGGCTTTAAAACTCAATCCAAAATGATTTCCAAACCTTAAATGAGTCCAAACAGAATAAGCATGCTATCCTACTTGATATATAATCCCTTTATTCACTAGGGATATAGCTTTTATGCTTTTTCAGTTCCCAGCTAGTCCTTGTCAACTGCTAAGATGAAAACATTCGTTTTTCCAATTCAATTTTCAAGAAACAAATCAGACCTTAACAATTATGTCATTTCATGCTGCTTTGGAAAAGAAAACATATTTTCTGACTGATCTAAAAAGTTGTTGAATCTACTTTTGTCTGAGATTTATTTTTTCTTTTTAAACAGTTACGAAAATCTATTCAAAGGTTACTGTTTTCTGCCACATGGAATGTTTCTACTTTATTTGCTCACATTTAGAAAGATATAATATTTGAGTCCCTTTTGTTGTTGTTTCCCTTTTAGTTTTCTAACTTATAATTGACAGGATTCCCACTACAAATAAAAAGCAGGACAATGAATGTTTTAGGAGTTTTTAAAATACATTTAATTACAAATCCCAACAAATTAGTATGAGTTGTTTCAGTGGGAGAAGGCTTCTTTCTAGAACTCGTATACTGGTACTCATTATTCCAAATATGTTGAGTGTATGCAAAGTTGACATAATGTAGAGTGACTTGTGCAGAATTGGTTATGCTGTTGCATCTCTCACTTAGGGTCCCTTGAAGCCAACATCACACATTTGACAAAGAGCTGGAACTAAGTGCAACTAACTAGTTCCTAGTAATTGACATGCCCAGTTGTGTCTTACGACATAGATGATTCCAAAAAATCATGTCAGTGGAGGAGGAGTTGAGGTAAAGTTTATCCAAAATTCACATTGTCCTTCTCCAGGGGCACCCAGATATAGTAACAGTTTTGTTTATTAGGCACAGCTGATGTTTCTTCAGTCTTCAGTAAAGTGTGAATAGATAGACGTTCACAGAATATGTTATCAGCAGACTTGATTAATAATATAATCTGAGTAAAAATACCATGCTTGTTCTGTATGCAAATACACCTTCAAGACAGTTACCAGTGCCCCCTTCCAAGCAGATTACCAGTCTTATCTGGAAATTCTGGAAGTTGACATTGCCATGATAAATTGCATCATACACCTTTATTCCATGCTTCCATAATTTTTTCACATCTTTTGACATATCGGAACAGGTGGCACCAGCTCTCTGAGGAGTTGTTTCAGCTGCTGCCTCCTCCCTAAGCTGACTTTTTTTGTATCCTTCACTTTCCATGGCACCATGGAGAGACTAACTCAAGCTACCTGGGTGGTAAATGGAGAAATGACCAAAGATTAGAAATTTTGAGGCACTGGTTAAAAACTGAGGGTTCCTGGGGGGAGAGGGTTTGGGAGAAGGGGGTGGGATTATGGACATTGGGGAGGGTATGTGCTTTGGTGAGTGCTGTGAAGTGTGTAAACCTGGTGATTCACAGACCTGTACCCCTGGGGATAAAAACATATGTTTATAAAAAATAAAAAATTATATTTAAAAAAAAATGACTTCTTCATATGTAAGATAGATTTTAAACAATAAATATACTTTAAGAAACACAAATAATATGAGTTCAGGCAGAATATCTATGGTTTAATCTATGCCTATAATACAAATTCCTTAAACTATACTTATCCCAAAGTTCTATTCTAAAATTAAATTTAGTGACTCCTTATTATGTCAAGAGGTAGAGAGGAGGGACATACAGGAAACATAAATCTAGAATACCCTTCTCTTAGATATCTAAATTCAATACTGAATTTAAATTCAGAATGTACAATCTAGAGAATGTGTGTGTGTGTGTGCGTGTCTGTGTGTGTGTGTGTGTAAGTTTAACTGGATCTTCCAGCAGTCAGTGGTTTCTTTTCTGACTTTAATATCTAATTTTTCTTTTCATTTCCAGAGTTGCAGAAAAATAAGACAAAATAATAAATATAATTTAAAAATATATGCCATAATACATCTCATTGCTAAGGTAGATTTCATTATTCTTCTGGGAAATGATACATCTAATTTCAGTTCTATTCAACGGAAAATATTAACAATTGAATGAATACCTTTCAGAATCCAAATAGAAAACAATAATCTACATAAAAGATCAGCTTAGAATAGAAAACAGACCACAAATTTTAGGGGGGGGTGGGAATTTGCTATGTTTTGTTAGTGTTACAATGTACAAACCTCTGGTAAATACTCTTTTGCTTGGACAATAGTGATAGGGTTCCCATTTTCTAGCTTACGGGAGAAAAGAGCAACTATTTTAAATCCCAAGAGCACAGGGCACAACAAGGATTCAGTGTCTGAGATGGATCCAAAAGGATGTTATCTGAGGTCTGAATGTAAGCACTAGAGAAGCTGAAAATAAGCCTTTATTGTATACATATGACAAGATAATAAATCTGGATCCCTTTGAAATCAGGAGGGGGTTGGAAAAAAGTTTGGGGAAAAAAAAAGGCAACTAGTCAAGTGCATCGATTTGAAGCATGGTCAGCATGTCAGAAGCCTTTTCTTCTTTGCTGCCGGCTACCAGGCATTGGGAAAACACACACACACAATTATTGCTAAACCTGGTTTCTCCAGTTGGTGCTATGGACTGAATGTTTGTGTTCCCCTAAAGTTCATGTTAAAACCTAATGCCCCATAGGATGGTATTAGGAGGTGGAGCCTTTGGGAATTACTTAGGTCATGAGGGTAGAAACTTCAGGAATGGGGTTAGTGTTCTTACAAAAGAGGCACCAAGGGGCACCCTGGCTCCTTCTGATACATGATTTGACAGCAAAAAGACGGCCATCTTGGAGATATGCTCTCACAGGCTTCTCCATCTGCAACCTCATAATCTTGGACTTCCCAGCTTCTGGGACTGTGAGAAACAAATGCTCCTAGTTTACAGGCCACCCAGCTTATGCTATTGTTGTTCCAACAGCCCTAATGGTAAAATAGTTAGAAAGTAATCCCCAGCTCCCTAGTCCACCCAGGGGAGCAAAATTACTTGCAGGTCGTGAGTCATGGGTTCTTTTTTCTACATGTGTATATGTGCTTCCAAGATGATGAACATCTGTTAGGGTTGAGAAATCACTATGAGCCACTTAGTCAACCAGGACAGAAACATTTTTCTCCCTCTCTGCACTACCAAAAAGATGTCGATGAAAATAACAAGTGATTGCTTGAGCAAATACCAAGTTACATAGTCATCCAGACATGGTTTAGCAAATTAATTAATAAAACAATCTCTTCATGAATTAGTTACTTCATTTATTTGGCACGCTTTCCCTGGGCCTGTCTCAGTGAGATGCTAACATGCGTCCTTTCTCTGTCCTAAAAATTTTAAAATCATTCAGCAGGTTTAGCCAAGAAGGGTAAAGTGGGACTGGGAGCTCTAAACAAGGATTGTCACCAACTTGCAGCGTGACATTGGAAAAGTCACAGCCTCAGTGAAATCCTATAATGTTCTTATCTGTAAATAAGACTATCAATAAGTCCTGGTGCAGCGCTTGGCAAATAGACCTCGGGAGGGAAATGACAGATTCCGTGCCTTTGTCACTGCTGAGCTGTCACATGTCATGCCTGCTTTGGGGCATTAGCCTGTTCAGGTCCATCTGGGAAGTGCCTCGGGCTTTACCTGTTAATTCATTCCTCTGGCATTTGGGGATACCCGAGCTTAATGAATAGTGCCTAAAATGATTGCATCACTGTGACATAAGTTAGAGACCTTACCAAATGCCATAGAATCAAGGAAGTAAAATTTGAAAAATAAGAGCCCATCTTCAAAATGAATAAAAATCAGCAGCCAGAAATAACATACCACGAAGAAGCATATTGTCACATGAAGAGTGTCACTGCATATGAGAATCAGATCACTTAGAGACCATTTTAACGTATGTTGTATGCTAATTAGAAATATAATCACAAAGGTAGGTTTTTTTCCCTGTAACAGATTTCAATAACATGCATGTAATATGTACTTGAGATGTACCCAATGAAGTCATATGCATGTGACTGTCTAATATTTCATAGGTGAAAAATATCTGACATGTTTGAATGATCCGTCTCTTCATCTATTATGCTAAATTGCTATAAGAACCATTGCCGTCATCATAACAATGCAATGAAAAATGTGTTAATCAAATCTCTAGTAGAATAGGTTGTGGAGAATACATTTTTTATTCTGTTTGCTGAAAGAACAAAGAGAAATGTATTACAGCATTACGCCTTTCAGACAAATATTACTTGCTTAGCCCACAGGACACGATGTCAAAATGTGTTTACAGGATTATTGTAATTTTAATTAAACTCACACTTTGCAAGGTACAGATTGCAATTGGGATATAGCTTGAGACAAGTAAGAACGACATATTTTCAATGTGTTAATACCAGTTATTGTTTTTAAGACATGATATCAAAATGCAAAAAAGAAAGATGATTTATAGAATGGTCTGTAAGAGACATAGCAATAAGAACCAATATTTTCTTATTTATCACCAAGCTTTGCACATGGAATCAAGTTCTTCAGAGTCCAAAACTGGTAGTTTCGGATGGTCCTTGTATGGTTTTATTTTTATGACTCTATTGTGACTCAGGGCCAAATAGTCACTTTTGGTTGGGGGTAAAAAATAGGAGGGAAATAAAATGGCCATTGGAAAGGTCTGACCCACTTTCTCCTCATTCACAGAAAGGAAAAAAGGCAACAGCAAGGAAAAAGAGGGCAAAATTAGGTGAGGTAGGTGAGGTAGATAATCTTCTTAGAGAGTTTTGAAGGATTCCCTTGTGGTAACCACGAACTAAACATGTTCAAACTAATTTTGACATGGGAACATGGCCTGATGGGGTTGACTGTACCCCCAGAAATGTTTCCCAAAGCTCCTTCTCTCCAATCAAATGTCAGTAAAGCCAACAGTTTAGGCCAGGCCATGGCCAGAGTGCTTTACATGGATTCGTTCGTTTAATCTGCACAACAACTTTATGAATGGATACATTGATGGCCCCCACTTTAGCCATGAGGAAGAACGCAAGGAATGGTTCAGAAATTTGACCAAAGGACCTCTAGCTAGTAAGTAGCAGAGCTGGGATTTGTGCTTTCTGGGCCTACAGCTTTCCCTCTTCTGCACTATGCTACCTTGACCCCTAACAAGCATTAATAAGTAAGAGTCAACACATATAATTGAATGCCTACCGTTGAGGTATTTGTGCAGAATATTGACCTTACAAAATGATTTTTAAACAAGATTTACTCATTAAAGAGATCATGTTATAGAAAGAACACTGTATTTGTGTGCCGGGGCTGCCACAGCAAAATCTCACAGACTGGATGGCTTCTGCACCAGGATTTTTGTCTCACAGCTCTGGAGGCTAGAAATCGAACATCAGTGTGTAGGCAGGCTTGAGTTCTCCTGAGGCCTCTCCTCTTAGCTTGCAGGCAGCACCTTCTTGCCATGTCCTCCCATGGTCTTTCCTCTGTGTACACTCATTTCTAGTGTCTCTGTGTGTCTAAATCTCTTCTTCTTATAGGGACATTGACTAGGTTCAGTTAGGGCCCACCCTGATGGCTTCATTTGAACTTAATGACATTTTAAAGGCCCTGTTTCCAACTACAGTCAGTCATATACTGAGGTCCTTGAGGTTACGGCCTCAATAAATGAATTTTGGGGGAATACAAGTCAATCCATTACAAACACTAAATTTAGGGCTGTGATCAGAGTTCTTATTTCTGGTGGTGCCTCTGTTTTTGTTAGTCATTCTGATGATTTTGAATAAGTCATTTTCTTTCTATTGGAGGACATCTGCTACCCAAACACTGGAGCTGCCTGCTTCTTGATTTTCTCAAGTTGTGTCTTTAGTCTCTCTAATTCTGTGAACCACTACATCATCTTCCTACACAAATCAACTGAGTTTTTGTGCAGTTTTGTTTGTTTGTTTGGTTGGTTGATTTTTGGCCATGAGTTAGCAGAAGGTTTTGCTGAATACAACTCAGGAATTCTGAATGGGATGTCTCCTTTTGTTCAGAACTTTATTGAGCCTTTGGCATACTCTGGTTTATCTGGTCCTGAAATGAGGATAAAAATGCCTGTATTAAAGGTCTTCCAGGAGAATTGAATGATAGGCAGTGCGTAAAGGGCTGGGCGCAGTGTCTGTGAAGTATAAGTTACTTAGCAAATGTTCATCTTTCTCTTACTCTTTACTCCAACCATCTTTCATGCTTACTTTTCCATTGTCTTTGACTTTTCTCCTCTGCCTCCAGTATTTATCTCATAACTTCTTAGCCAATCATCTTAAAGCCACGCGTTTTGATGTCTATCTTCAGGAAGACTGAAGTTTTTGAAAATTTAGATGTAAGTGTATGGAGATTTCCTCACAAGTTTATAAACAAGGGAATATATTATTTAACTTGGCTTCTGACACTTTGAAACTTTAAGATTTAATAGAATCGTCTGTTGTATTAGGCCTCCAAGCTTGCCTAGACCACTGTCACTGACTTAGAAAAATTCTCTAAAACAAGTACAGAGGTAAAGCCTCAGGACCACTCTGGATCACACAAAAATAGTTAGTTTAGCAGAATATTGGCTCAGCCTGTTAGTCTGATTCTGCTAACAGCCAACAAGGATTTTAAACAATGTTTTTATGTTGATGATTTAAAGGAGATCTATCTGAGACTCAATGATCCATCTAATTATTTGAAAATATTTTACAAAAAAATGATGTTACATGATGCTTGTTCATGATAAAAAATAACTATATGTAATTTCATGTATTTATTTGTATAATTTATACCCATATTATCCTACTGAAAATTAGAAATAATCTGTTAATCTCAAAGGAGTAGAGATACTGAAATAGACAGGAAATGTATTGGTGGTATTCCCAGATATAGGAGAGGCAGGTAGATTAAATCTCATTGATATAAAAGCAGTGATAAAAATGTGTTACTCATACCACATCCTAGTGAATAATATTAGCATCTGCTTGTCTTGTTTAGTTTTGTAAACCATCCATAGAGAAAGTTGCATTTGGTGATATGGGACAGCATTATGGGTTCAGAATTCTTCCCAAATTGGAGTTCACTTATTCAAGAGGAGCTCACAGAACCATAACATGGGAACAAGACTTTACAAGGAAGATGGCTTCAAGGAGCACTGTCCCTGTGACTTGTGAGTCTCCATTCCAGATCCAGCCAATAGTCTATATTAATCTGAATCCAGAAACCCAGATACAAAGACAAATAGGAGCTGAGGAAAACCAGGGAAGATAATACAGACAGGAATTTGGAGGAGACTCGGAGTCAGGCTGGGCACCTGGGCAAACTTCTGATCGGTCTTTGATCAGAGTTAGAACTGGTTTAAAAAAGTAGTTGTAGGCAGCCACAGTACCATGTAGGGCATCAGAAATGACCTCAGAGTTGGGCTGGTTCTGTGTTATTTGCAGACTGCAGGAAAAGTGACAGAGGCAAGAGATTGAGGTTGTCTCCAAGTAGAATGACCTAAGATCTGTAGAAGTCTGATACAGAGGCAGTATTGTTATCAGCCAGGTTTGAGCAAGAGCCACCAGGCAGGAGGGACAGGAGATGGCAGGGCTATAGTGGGAGAAAGTGTGGTAGTGGCATCATGAAGAGTGAGCCATGGTGGTTTCTAGGGAAGATCTGAGATTGCATGAGCAGTATGGCCAAGATGTAGATGAAATCCTGTGCAGTGGTGTGAGATAAGTGGAGAGCTCTAGGATGTGGCTGTTTCATGCCTATTTCATGCACTCCAGTGCAATTTTGGACCAAGACAGGAGGTCTGTATATGCTGTGTTCACCACAGCAGCTGTAATGGCACAGGGAAGAGAACCTAGTAGCTGCAAACCTGGAAGCAATCAAGGTAGAAGCCTCTAGTAAGAGATAAACCTTGAAGGACTTCAGGAGCTTCAAACTTGAGAGCTGAACTGACCTGGACTCAGAGAACAGAAGGAAAATAGAACCCTCCCAAAGATTTGGTGAATCTGCATCTCTCTCTCTCTCTCTTCTTTTTTTTTTTTTAATTTCAGGGTAGAGTTTAATGACTCATTAGTTGCATATAATACCTAATGCTCATTACATCAAGTGTCCTCCTTAATGTCCATCAACCAATTACCCCATTCCCCACCTACCTCCCCTCCAGCAATCTTAAGTTTCTCCCCTATATTTAAGAGTCTCCTACGGTTTGCCTCTTGCTCTGTTTTTTTCTCATTTGTTTTTCAGTATAATTCTTTACCCACAATCATGTATTAATTTTTTAAATTAGAAAAATAACAGTCTGATACTCTGTGCATACATGTTCTCACTATCTTATATAACTTGGTGAAAAATAAGCTTTCAAAATACCTAAGAAGAGCCATTAAGTAGCGGTAGAAAATCTTTTGTTCATTTATGAACCATATTGCATATTAATATGGCTTCAAAATGCTTTTTGTATTATCTTCTAGCTTGAAACTAACCTAGGAAAGTCTAAGCTTTTATCCTGATAAAAGCCAATGCTGCCCAAATTCACAGAAGACGTAATTTGTGATCAAGCAGATTTGTGTAGAATCCATAACTGTTTCTTGATGTGCTATTGGGTATTTGTATAATATTATGGGGATATGCTTATTAATATAAAATGCATAATGTAATTGAATAGAATGGACAATTTACATCTTATTAGAGTATTAATTGATATAGCCAGATTACTTTTTTGTTTAAAAAATTGCCATTTATATTAAGGAATGTTTGGAAGCATGAAGGAATTGTCACGTAGATTTGATCCAGTCTTAATTCTCCTGCTATGTTCAATGAATCCTGCCTCAATAACCTTCTGACACTTTTATCCAGTTATGGGAGCCCCCTCCCATAAACATATTTGAATGCTTTTGTGACTATATGGGATGAATCACTGATGATTCATGAAAGAGACAGTCCTATCATTAGCCTTGATAAGATGGTAATTTGATTATCTGATGGTCCTGTTGCTCATTCCATTTTTGAACATGAATATTTAAACTATTATAAGAGAAAAATAATTCCGAAGGAAGAACTGGTCAATATTTCAAAAGAACATGCTACTTCACGGTTCTTGTTAACTCTAGCTCCAGCATATCAAAGTACGCTTTATATCCCCCCCCTTTCTTAGCACAGTAAGGAAAGTGATGGAAAATATTTAAATCAGATTTGTGTCAATTTCATCTCCAATTATGAGTACATGCATGTGAAGTAAGATTCTTCTGTATTAGAAATACTTAAATCACTGGTTAAAAAGTGTTTGTCAATGTGTTTTCCAGGAAATAGCATATAGTTTTAGAATCATCCATAATAGGTATATTCTTGCCATCTTTAAGGAAATTCAAAATGATAAAAATTGTTCTTCTTTAGCTTGTTATCAGCCTGAAGCACTTTTCTGTCTACTGTCATCTTTTAACATATATTAGGCTTGCTTTTTATCCTGAGTAGGGAGAACAAAACTATGACTAGTTACGTTCGTTTTTATATTTAGCTTCGGGATATGGCTAATTCTTTGGTTTTTCTTTGGTCTCTTAAATGGATAGTAACCAAGAGTGATATTTGTCACAATCACACTCCAAATTAGCAAGTATTACAGAATGGTATTTGTAATATACTGTATTAGGTCCCTCCATTTTTTTCTTATCGTCATGCTGAATGTGTTACCACTTCTATTCAAAAGATTCTAAGTACCCAGATAATCCTCTCGAGTTCACACGGAGGCTGAAGTGTTACTCATTTATCCCACATTAGATTTTTCAACCAAAGGTATTACCATAAAGTTTTACTTTAAGTAATAAAACTAATATACATAGAAAACAGATCATTAATACAAAATGTTTTTTAAATTAAATATTATTCGCAAAATAGCTACACTTTCACATCTACTTTCCATAACAGATCTCCAAGGTATATACTATTCTGTCAATTTTAAGGGAATCAAAGCTCATAGTTGTAAATTGTGCAGAGATGAGCAGACGGAGAAAATGTGTAGTGAACGCCAATACTCAGTCCTCTTCTACAGACACTCAAATAGACCAGTGGGTTTAGAGGTAGTTTTTGTCCACCAACACATCACTAAATTAATCAAAAATGAAAATTTCCCTGGCATTTTTAAAAGCTTCTAGGAAAATCAATTCACAAGAAGAATAACAGCTAACATGTATTTACTGAAGGGCTAAACTTATGAACTTTGGATAGCAGTATACTGATTGGATGTTACAAAGCTAAAAACTGAAGGAACAAGGGACGCCTGGGTGGCTCAGTTGGTTAAGCAGCTGCCTTCAGCTCAGGTCATGATCCTAGCATCCTGGGATCGAGTCCCATATCAGGCTCCTTGCTCAGCAGGGAGCCTGCTTCTCCCTCTGCCTCTGCCTGCCATTCTGTCTGCCTGTGCTAGCTCTCTCCCCTCCTCTCTCTCTCTGATAAATAAATAAAAAATCTTAAAAAAAAAAAAAAAACTGAAGGAACAATACACAAATACTATATTCCAGAAAGCAAATTTGTTTCTCCCAGGGTTATAATTTAGCCAGTGCATAGCTACCTAATGTTTAGCAATTTTTTTAATTTAATTTTTGTACATTACATCCGTTGGACTTGTTTTTCTCATAACGGTTAGTTTGTACCTCTGACCACCTTTACTCATTTCACCCACCCCCCCCCCACCCCCACTTCTGGAAACCACCAATCTGTTCTCTGCACCTGTGAGCTTGTTTCTTTTCTTTTTTCTTTTAGATTCCACATATAAGTGAGATCATACAATATTTGTTTTTCTTTTCTTATTTCACATAGTGTAATGCCTTTAGGGTCCATCTGTGTTGTCACAAATAGCTAGATTTCCTTCTATTTTATGGCTGAATAATATTCTGTTGTGTACGTGTGTATATATACATTTTCTTTATCTGTTCATTCACTGATGACACTTAGGTTGTTTTTATGCCTTGGCTACTGTAAACAATATTGCAGTGACCATGTGGTGCAGATATCTTTTTGAGCCACTTTTCAGATTTTTTGGATCAATACCAAGAATTATAATTCACGTGGCAGTTTTAGTTTTAATTTTTTTTTAAGATTTTATTTATTTATTTGACAGACAGATCACAAGTAGGCAGAGAGGCAGGCAGAGAGAGAGACGAGGAAGCAGGTTCCCTGCTGAGCAGAGAGCCCGAAGCGGGACTCAATTCCAGGACCCTGGGATCATGACCTGAGCCGAAGGCAGAGCCACCCGGGCACCCAGGCATCCCTAGTTTCAATTTTTGAAGAATTTTGTGACACTTATGCATTCTATTACTAGGACTGAACAAATAAGTGACAATATTATATGTGATAAGAGCCAAGTTTTTCATTATCAGAGAAAGATTCTACAAATAAGGAAAGGGAGAAGGCTAGAATGAACCTGTGTTGCTGAATTAGAATCAGAGCTATCACTTTGGTTTCTAATATATAAACATACAGACATAGTAATAAATAAGTGTTGGTGTATGTGTGCATATGTTGGTTGAGATTGTTTAAAAGCAATTATATCCCATAGCAATGAACATACCTAGCACCCAGATCCTGTTTTCTAAATATTAGCCTCTAATAACTAATAAAAGGAACCATTGCTTCTTAGATTAGTAGTTGACTCTAGAGTTGGGGCAAAAAAATACAAAATGAATCTGGAACATCTTATGGTGCTAGAAAATAAGAAAGTGATAAAAAATGAGTTAGTCCGGGGCACCTGGGTGGTCCAGTGGGTCATGATCCCAGGGTCCTGCGATCAAGTCCTGCATCAGGCTCTCTGCTCGGTGGGGAGACTGTTCCTATTCCCCACCCCGCCGCCTGCCTGTATGCCTACTTGTGTCCTCTGTCTATCAAATAAATAAAATCTTTTAAAAAAATTGAATTAGTCCATGTCAGAAGGACAAAAGAGCCAATCTGAAGGATTTCTTGACAGCCAAAGCCATAGCAAATTTGAGCAGCAAAACAAATAATGACACTACTAAATATCCATGAGTCTAATTTAAATTCATAATTGAATACATAAATGCACAATAGGCAATCCTTCCTTATATAATATTCCAGTTAATAAATATAGAAGAATTGAAGAAAACTGAAAGATTTAATTGGACAAAAAAAAAAAACCACACTAATAATTGTTGCAGGCAAATTTTACTTATGAATGATGAAATTATCAGGGAAAAGTCTGAAGACAAACAGAATTTTCACAGAATTTCAATGCATCCTCCACTGCAAGATATTTATCTGTTACAGGGTAATAATAGTAGCTTGTAAGAAAACCCAACCAATATCACCTAAACCAAGTGGTTAAGGTTAACATGACTGGTAATAAGAAATGGTGGCATCATATGATCCTTGATATGATGCACTGAGAAGGACACAATATCAGCTCTGGGGTATTTTTATTAAAAAATGCAAAAAAGCATCATGATCATTGGAAATTATCAGATAAATCCAAATTAAGATGTCATCCTTGGAATAACTGCCCATTTCTCATCAAAGTGCCAAGGGCATGAATGACAAGAAAGGACTGGGGAACTATAACAGGTTGGAGGAAGACTGGAGATTTAAGAAGCAGCACAGTGTAGGATTGGAATGGAAATAGGAAATGGAATGGAAATAGGAAAAAAAAGATATTTTGGGAAAAGCATATGATTTTTTAATGAGGTCTGTAGTTTATTTAACAGTATTATGGTACTTTTAATGTCCTGGTTTTGATAACTTCTCTGGGTACACAATGTAGGGTATTGATACTCTCTATAGTATATTTGTAACTTTTCTGTATCTTTAAAATTAAAAGTTAAAAAAAATTTATCTTCTGATAACACTGAGAAAGGTATTATTATTATCATTTTCCTCACTTTACAGAGGAGAAAACTGAAGAACACTGAGGTTAATAAACTTGCCCAAGGGGCACCTGGGTGCCTCAGAGGGTTGAGCCTCTGCCTTCAGCTCAGGTCGTGCTCTCCGGGTCCTGGGATGATGCCACACAAGCCCCTCATCAGGTTCTCTGCTCAGCAGGGATCCTGCTTCCCTTTCTCTCTCTTCCTGCCTCTCTGCCTACTTGTGATCTCTCTCTCTCTCTCTGTTAAATAAATAAAAATCTTAAAACAACAACAACAACAACAAAAACACTTGCCCAAGATGCCCAAGTTAGAAAATCGCAGAGCCAGGTTTCAAGTTCAAGATCTTTTTTTGGTTTTGTTTTGGGTTTTTTTAAAGATTTTATTTGTTTATTTGACAGACAAAGATCACAAATAGGCAGAGAGCCAGGTGGGGGAAGAGGGGGGAGCAGGCTCCCCACTGAGCAGAAAGCCCAATGTGGGATTCAATCCCAGGAGCCTGGGATCATGACCTGAGCTGAAGACAGAGGCTTTAACCCACTAATTCACCCAGGCACCCTGTCAAGATATTAACCACTATGATTTTATGCGGTCTGAGTCTCAGCCAATTCAGAAATATGTATACTTGCTCTTAATTCTTCTTTGGCATTTGGGGTACTACAACATTATATACAACAGAACCCTGGGTAAACAAATGCTATTTTACTATGTTCAATGCTAAGAGATATAAGAAAACTTATTTTTCTTTCAGTAATTTTCAACCCAGTGTCACCCGTTGAACTATTAAGTGATATTTTACAAAATAACTAAATGGGAATATTTGCATTCAAAAATGAAAATGCATCCATAAGGCTTTTATGCTTCATTACTTTAAAAAATCATTAATAATAAAGTATATGACAGTTACTAATGCGATAAAGTTGCTAAGATGAGATGAAAAATTGCAAATAATGTATTTTACTATATTCAAAGAAGGCTTTTGGTGGCTGTCTCTGGTTCTGAATTTGTTATAGAGAATTAGTAGTTTGGACCTTTGTGTAAAGGAAGTCATTTTTATCATTGAAAACTAGTTTTTTGAACTGCTAATTCTTTTGAGAAATGCAGGAAACTTAAATACTTCACTCACATATGATCTGCAATCAGAAACAATCTAAGTGGGAAGAAAATAGTATGTGAGGGGCGCCTGGGTGGTTCAGCCTTTAAGTGTCTGCCTTCAGCTCCGGTCATCATCTTGAGGTCCTGGGATTGAGCCCTGTATCAGACCGCTTGTTAGCAGGAAGCTTGCTTCTCCCTCTCCCACTCCCCTTGGTTGTGTTCCTTCTCTTGCTGTCTCTCTCTGTCAAATAAATAAAATCCTTAAAAAAAAAATACTATGTGATCATTTTCTTCTTTTCAATAATGTTTGTAATTAGAATGTGAAGCAGGCAATGCATAGCAATTCAGCCCAAAGCAGCATAACTCTATTAAATTACAAACTGGATAAATGTGAGTTACATGAAAGAGCATTATGATAGCTAACAAAAGGAGATGGGATTTAAGTTAAATGAGGGAGGAATATTTCCTAGTTTACAAGTGTTTAAAATAAAATGGGGGCGCCTGGGTGGCTCAGTGGGTTAAAGCCTCTGTCTTCGGCTCAGGTCATGATCTTAGGGTCCTGGGATGGAGCCCCGCATCGGGCTCTCTGCTCATCAAGGAGCCTGCTTCCCTTCCTCTCTCTCTCTGCCTGCCTCTCTGCCTACTTGTGATCTCTGTCGGTCAAATAAATAAATAAATCTTTAAAAAAAAAAAGAAGAAGAAAATAATTTTCTTCCATGATGATATGATGCCAAACAATTAAAATTTGTCCTGATCTGGAAGCATATATTTAATAAATGTATCATCTGTAAAATTACAAACCTAAGACTGCTGAAAATATTGAAAAAAAACCCTGTCTTACTTAATATATATGGAACTCAAACCAGGAAGAAGGAGGTGTGCAAAAATATTCTTGTATTATTATTTTGATTTGTTATAGTTTGATGCATAATTTATTGCTACCACTACTTTCTGCTCTTAAAACACACTGTAGGAAAATGCTATCTGAATACAGCTAAGGATTCCTGAAAAATACTTGTAATGAAAGCTTTTCCATGTAATGGTTAAAAAAAAAAAAAAAAAGTAAATAGAATTTATGTCTGTCCTGGGTCCAATTAAACTTCCATTCAAACTTGTCCTGACCGGAAAATAAATTGCCTATGGATTCTGAATAAGGGTTTTACACACTTGGAAGGGGGAAAAAAAGTACATCTTTAGAGAACTATGATTTATGAAAGTATTGATTTCTTTGTTAAATAATGAATTAGATGTCCTACCACAATATTATTTATCAAACTTTTTTGTCATATAATTAAATTGTCACATAATGGATTGTGCCCATATAGATTCATTAAATATTAAAAACTACATGTGACACTCCTCACCTTATCTTTGGCTAACAACACGTTTCCTATGTTCTTTTCCATTAAGGTCAATAATGGCAGCCACATCCAACTCACAGGTTGGAGCCCAGGCTTACCAAGGCTGCAGAGACCACGAGCATATCCCCCTAATTTACATTGGAAAACCCAGCTCTATCTGATTGAAGCTAGCCAGACATTGAAAGCAAGTGACACAAAGCGTTTCAATTCAACACAACCTGATACATGAGCAGAAGGGGGAAAAATGCCTAAAGCAAAATATCTTCGACATATTAACATTAGACTTTCATTTGACCAACCACACATATCGAGATCACCTTTGATTTTTCTCTGAAACCTTTACTGCAGCCCTGCCTTGCCCTGGGCCTCTGTCTTGTTCTGTGTGTCTGACCCTTCATATATTCGAACAACAGCCCCCCACAAAGTGTCACCTACTGCATCAATGTATTTCTGCCTTCCCCTGATCCCTAACCCCTATTCCCACTCGAACTGACCTTCCTCTAGGACTAACCTGAAGTCTTCCCAATAATTAATAGTTTTGATAGCCACATAATCCATCTCTACTCCTTCCCACCCCCTCATATAGTAGATTCTTGTTTCTCCCGCTTTCTTGCAAAGAGCTCTGACATTGCATTGGAACTGAATTCCTGTATCTTACATCACGTTAGTCACATCCACAGTTATATTGGGAAGTTTTGCATGGACATCAGGGAGATGGTAGGTGGTTACCATTAAAAGGGTAGGAGGATTGCGTGCTTACTATGTATCCGATATTGTGCGACACATTTTACGTTATCTTCGTCAGTCATCATGACAACCCCATGAGCTGAATCCTTAGTATTTTCTTGTTTAATTCATCAAGCAGTTGCAGATTGAACAGGTTCAATAATATCACAAGGTCACAATTCCAGGAGATAGCAACAGCAATTCAAAAATCAAACGTCTGACTTCAGAGTCTCTGTTTCTAGTCTCTCTACATCCCTGCTTCTCAGTAAATAGGTGAACATAAAAACTGAACACCACAGGCAATTCTTATTCTGAAACCTTGGTCATGGATTGGTAATTTATTTCAAAATTGTATAGTTCTATGATAATGAATTATTTCTGCTGCTGTTTTTTAAGCCTGAAATCTGCCTCTTTCATTAAGGAATGTGAGGAATTTCAAAAAGCTCATATTTCTCATAGCACTTTCCTTTAGAATCCTAGTCTTTTTATTATAGGTGAGTTGGGAACAGAAATAAGGGCATTATCTTCTGAAGGCCATGGAATACATGAAACTCGATGTCTTGGGCCCAGCTGAGTTTGCGGCCCTCTCCAAAGACCCCTTTATTCAGTAACTCAAAGGATGTCTGCAATAAAGAAAATAATAAAAAAAAGCACTCTGGGGAATTAAACGTGAGTAAGACAGCCCTTCCCTTTACAACATGTTTCAGTCAACATAAAAATGAAGATAAGTGCTATACGGAAAGTAATATAACAATTCTGTATGGGGGTGGGGAGAGAGAAAAAGAGAAAGAGAGAGTGAGCTTGGTCTGTTTTCTGGGGATTTCAGAAGAGGCTTCATGGAAAAAGTGGCATCAGAGAAAGATGAATGTAGAAGAATGAGACCAATTAAAGACATTCAACAAACTTTTGGTTCAAATGAATGAGTAAAAGAATGAAGGAACTTAATTTTATAGATAGAAGAGATGAAAATTTAGAGAAGTTTATGGAAATAGAAAATGGCTTTGCATTTCATTCAGTAATCACCACAGTACTTGTTTTTATTAATAAAATTAATAAATTTTATTAATTTATTTACAAAATCATGTACTATGTACCCAGAACTGTAGATGGTATTAGAAAGGAAAAGAGCAGAAAAAAGATACCTTGCCCTGACCTCATTTAAAATAATTTTTTTTACATAATTTTTTATGTGCTTTGGTAAAATAATTTTTTAGCAGTACTCAGTGCTTGGAAGTTGGAAAGGGAAGCTGGGTCTGGGTCACCAGGGATCTAAAATGTTGGACTTAATTCTAATGGAAACTGGGATCTTGCTAATACTTTAAGGAGGAGAGTGAAACAATCAGTTTGGAGTCCAATTTTGGTTTGGATAGTCGGTTGAAAAGTGGCCATAAGACAGGAAGTGTTCAAGGATATGAAGGTGCCCTTGTAGGGCTGGAAAAGCCCCAGAAAGGAAAAGACTAAGTAAACAAGATTTGTGTGTGTGTGTGGACTAGTGAGTGGAAAGAAAGCCAATACTGATGAGGACTGAAGGTGCTGAAAAAAAGATTACTGAGGGTTTGCTTATAGACATTTCCGGTTTTCTGAGGTTATTGTCCGCTGGTTCACATAGCTTCCGGTTGAAGTCTCTGGAGTCAAACAGCCAGGGTAAGTGTTAGAAGGTGGGGAGGGGAGTGTAGAGTACTCTCTGAGATGGGAAAAACTAAGCTGGTGACTCCGTGTAGGTTATACAGAATTGTGCTCAGGGTGACTTGCTGATGGGGAAGATCAGGCAGACAATGGTCCAGGAGATGCCCAGCCATTCTCTGTGAAGCCCAGCCTTAGTCTCCAGATTTTATGGGGATGTACAGGAGGGCACTGTAGTGAGATCGAAAGGTTCACATGTACCTCAAAGGGTTTGCAGGCACCTCATGGACAGCCAATAACAACTAACAGACCTGTGTCATCATCTGTGCATCAGGAGGGGGAAAGACTGTGTTATCTCTAACAGGTTCATGGGAGACCAAAGCAAGCTTTCCTGCATTTTGGCCTGGTAGGAGCATTTCTAAGACGTGTACGTGAGTCTCCAAGAAGTTGGAACATATAGCCTTGAGTGAGATCACAGAACAGATATGAACAAGATGGAGGGTCAAAGACTGAGTCAGTATTGTCAACACTCCTCCAGTAGGACCAGCACTTCCACTTACCAGCTTTGGGAAGTGTAGACCAATAGGCATTTTAACTTCTGTAAGTCTCACATCTCTCCCTTGTAAATGTGAATTGTAAATATCATCTGCATCTTGGTAATTGTGCAAGGATTAAGCATGATTATGCAAGTGAAGCATCTAACACAATTCCCGACCCACAGCAATGATGACTGAATAGTACACGTTTTCCACGATATAGGTGAAGACACATCTGCATGAACTCGGGGGCTCTGTGACTTCTTTGTTACTACCAAGGAGCCCCGGTCAATGCTATGGATTGACGATAAAGATCGTTGTAAAAGTTAGGGTCCAGTGAAGATACAATAATCACCGCAGTAAGTGGCGCAGAGATTTTAATATAAGTAATTGTTAACTAAATATAAAATTGTTGACTAGGTAACTGAAAAGACATGAAAGAACACTAAGTTACTATAGACTTAGCAATCTAGCCAGTCCTTGCCACCTCTGTGGTCAGGGGAACAATGAGAAGAGGCAAGAATTATTAAAACTTAGAAGCTTGGGCAGCACCCGACGGGTTCAGTCGGTTAAGCATCTGCCTTCAACTCAGGTCATGATCCCAGGATCCGGGGATCGAGCCCCACGTTGGGCTCTCTGCTCAATGAGGAGCCTGCTTCTCCCCTCTGCCTCTGCCTGCTTCTCTGCCTGATGATGCTCTCTCTCTCTCTGTCTAATAAATCCATAAAATCTTAAAACAACAACTTAGAAGCTTGGAAAGGCTGGAACTCTGATCCAGAGAAGGGGGCACTGCTTATGGGAGCAAGATCTCTGCAGAGGGTAAACCACAAGAAGGGTGTCTTTGAGCTTAGCTGTGATATAGCTTCTTCTGCAAGTGCAGGGACAAGATGCACACTGGCCGCAGCTGCTGCTGTTGTCCATCAGCGCTGCCGCTCAGGTGAGGAAACTCCTAAGAGTTGTCAGGAACAAGACCCTTCCTGCTCGAGCCTTGCAGTTTCCTGCTCGTGCTCTTCATGGTAGAACCTAGCCGACAGAGGTGGGTGAAGAGGAAATGCGGCTAGGCGACTTGCAGGTCCAAAATCACAAAGCAGAGTACAGAAAGGTGAGTCGGGAGCTGAGAGACGAGAGTTTACAAAATGGAATAAAAGGTAAAAATCATTTTTTTAAAAAGGGTAAAATAAAAAATATAGTAAATATCTCCTGGACTCAGTTACACGAGTTAGGTGAATGTTCGTGTGATGAAGGCTGTGGTGGTGGAGCTTCCGTGACCGTGAACCTGATTTGTGAGTGAGATAGACAAGGGGACCTGGTTTGGGGAATCCGGTGTGTGTCAGGCAGGAGAGTAGAGTGGGCTTGTCTGGGCAGGAGAGGAGGCAGATAAAATAAGGAGAGGTCTGACAGTCATTGTAGATTGAGGAATTTTGAGGAGAAAAAGATTCACGTAAGATCATATTACAGGGGCGCCTGGGTGGCTCAGTGGGTTAAGCTGCTGCCTTCGGCTCAGGTCATGATCTCAGGGTCCTGGGATCGAGCCCCGTACCGGGCTCTCTGCTCAGCAGGGAGCCTGCTTCCTCCTCTCTCTCTGCCTGCCTCTCTGCTTACTTGTGATCTCTCTGTCAAATTAAAAAAAAAAAAAAGATCATATTACAGTATGTTTCCGTGGTCCATAAAATAAGTGTGGAGTTAAAAAACAAATTTTTGTTCAGAAATATTTTCAGATAGGTTTGTGCCTGTGTGGTTTTTTACTCATGGCACTAGTGCAAAGGAGGGCTCTGGGTTGCAGCAGAACTAGTAGGGAAGGATAGTCACAGATACTTACCTTAAAACTATATATGAGGTAAATGGAACTTTATTACCGTGATAGAATGATTCTGGATATTACTCTAACCTGTGGCTTGTTTCTCAAAGTCATTGGTATCGTTTAAAATAAATTCCTGCTTCACTTTAAAAAGTGAAAAGAAAATAAACTGCAATACAAATGAGATGATGAAAATTTTGAACCCTTCTAAACGCTGAAAATAGTAAAACCTTAGGAACCTTTAAAAGTAGATATTTTCCAGTGATTTTATAACCAAAAAATCTTAATTAGGAATAAAATGTGAAAAAGTAGGTATTTTGAATACTTCAAATGGAATAAAATATAGAAAGTTTTTTAAACTTAAGGAGACCAATGATAAATGATAATTAAGTATAATGCATGATTGTTAATTCAGTTTTAGAGCAAACAAAGAGCATTAATGATATCATGTGGCTATTTAGGGAAGCTTGAATGTAGGCTGTATATTAAATAATTCTATTGTATCAGTAAAATATTCCAAGTGTGACAATTGCATTGTGGGTATATAGGAAAATATTGTTATATTTTGGGTAAACTAACATGATATTTGCAGCTAAGTGTTACGTATTTCAAAAAGTAAATGAATCATCAATAAACAAATTATCAATAAATCATAAAAGAGGAAAAATATTAACAGTTGGTGAAAGGTATATGAATAGTCACTGTGCTATTCTTACAACTTTACTGTGGCTTTCAATTTTGTCAAAATAAAAAGATAAGGAATAAATATAATAATCAAAAGTAGTTAATCACACTAAAGAAAACATTAATAGAATACTCTTATCATCACCTGACTTTGATTTTCATAAAATTCAAGTGTGGAAGTGTTTAGTGTTTTAACTTATAAAATTAAAGTTTACATTCTCACTAACCTCATCTTGGTTGTAAAATAGAGAAGGTGGCATACAAAATCTTTTTTGCTGCTTCCAACTCATATTTTGCGATCCTGTGTGAATTTAATGATTCAGTACTTCAGAAAATGAAACCTTTTGTGGATGTAGACTTGATTTTAAATCAAACCTAGTAGTAAGGTAATCCAAATGATTGGTATTCTCAGTGTTCTACCAGAAAATAATTTTGGAAGCTGGTGAATGTGGCTCAATTTTGAGAAACTATTTTTGGAGTTTTGTTTTGTTTTGGTTTGGTTTGGTTATAATTCAAATGATTCTTCTAGTTTTTTTAAAAAATCTTCTACTATAAATTAATTATATGCAGAAACTACATTTCTTCAGGTTACTGAGGTGCCATGCCATCTTAGAGCTGAGTGCTTTACAGACCGCTATTCTGATGGTTTAAGAGCACTGGGTGTGGTGCATAAACAATGAATTTTGGAAAGTCAAGAGAAAAAAAAAAGGATAGGCATGATTTATCCAGTCACCAACAGAAATACGCAACAGAAGAATACAACTCTAAAAATAACATATAAGATAGTATTATTGTTTTGAAATTCTCCGTGTCTGTCTTCTACATTCCTAAAACAATTATCAAGTTTATAATTGAACTTGAACTTTACTCAGTCTTTTCTTTAAAAAAGTAAGTGTGGTATAAGCTTGAATGTTAAAATATTCTCTTTGTGCAAAAAAGCAAAACAAAACAAAATTTGGTCATAAACGAAAGTGAGGATTTTGTCCAGTGATATTGACTGATTGTTGAAGAAATTTTTATGTAAGGAAATGTTTAAAACTGTATGTTTGAAATATGTTATTTAAGAAGTCCTATTATATTGTCTCATATTAAATCAGTGACCTGTGCTTGAAAAATATTTTTGAAACATTTATATGAAAAATAATTAGTCGGTAGTGAATCAGTCTCAGAGTTAGGATTCTTTTTTTTTTTAAAGTGGGAAAAGGGAAAGAATAAAAATATTAAATAGAGGAAATAGTGCTCCTACAATACCATATTAACAAAGAATTTAAAATCTATTCATCATATCAATACCAAGAATGAAAACAAGTTGAAGGTTTACTGTGTGTCAGATCAGATATTATGTTACTTCCTTTTGAGAATTTACAATGTAAAACAATATTTCCTGGAAGGAATAAAAAAAATCTTTTCGGTGGCTCTGCTCTATATTTGATCTCACGAGCAGACGTACATCAGCTACTATCTTTCAAACTTCTTGTCCATCCGTCTCTATTCCACATCCCAATCCCCAGAGAAACATAAACATAGTCCAAAAGAAATTGAGATTAAAAAAGAAAATGCTTACTAGGAAAAGAAGGAGAAATTAGGAAACAAAAGGCAATGAGAAGCAGAGAAATATCAAAATATATGTTAGATACAAAGTTTACTGATGCAGTGACACCTGTTTCTGTGTCATCACGCTAGAACATCCATATCTCTGTGACATAGTCACCGGTGTGTCTCTCCCTGTCCCACCCACGTCTGTCTCCCCAGGACAAACCAATCAGCCATTCTTCTGTTTATCATTCTCTTTCTTTGCTTTGTACTTTTACCGATTTGTTTGTTTTGCTACAAGCAGAGCTTTTTAACATTGACTGTTTAGCAGAGAATACATTTTCTCCTTTTTTCTATCTTTCTTTTCCTTTTTTTTTTTTTTTGAGAGAATGTGTTTCTGTTCCTAGCCAAATGATCACAAGCTCTGTTTGCTGATAATTAGCAGGTTGACGTACTTGACAGTTTTGCAACAGGAAGGTACAAGGAGATAGCAGTTATTTCCAAGCCGTCACGTTTTGCTCACAAAAATTCTATTTTTACCATAAACATCCCAGCATGGGGCTTAAAGTGGTGTCTTCAAACTGTCTAAGCAGAATTCTGGAATAGAAATAACCATCAAAACTGTAATCATTTTTCAAACTCTAAAGATGTTAGATACAGCCTAAGAAATAGTATAATGTGATCAGTTAGAGCAATATTGTTTTCAGAGCACTTAGATTATTTTGAATTTTAAGAAAATACAGGAAAGGATTAAACCTTAAGACTTTAATAGTAGCTAGAATTTAGTAAAAACATTCATATTCACTTCATCATAAATTCAAGCATTAAAAGGCTTTTATTAGACAAAATTAATTTGTGGTTGTCTCTATGTTTCTACCCGTACACATTCTAAATCAATTTTATTAGTCAGAACCCTCACTTTACTTGCAAGAGTCCAAAATCCCTCTCAAATGGCTTAAGGAAGAAGAGGAGTTGAACATTCATATAACTGATGGTCTAAAAGTATGATCATTTCTGCCATAGATGTATATGTAAGCCGTGAAAATATCGAGCTCTCTCCATCTCTCAGCTCAATTTTCCTGTCATCTTTAGGAAAGATTTTTCCACAGTGTCGTAAAGATGGTCCCCAGAGGTTTCAGAATTTCAGTTCTAAGCTCCAAAAGGAAATGAGCTCTACTTTTCTGATAATTCTGCAAAAAATCAAGAGATGGATCCCTTTGGTGGAACGACCATTCTGGAATCATTGTAGGACCAACAAAGTGCACTCACTTTGGCTGCCAGGCTTATGTGTCCACTTCCTTGGAGACCATAAATCTCAGGAGAGCAGGGATTCAATCTTAAATGTTTGGTATAGTCACAGTTAAGCAAAAATAAGAGTTATTTGACTTCCATTAGTTGAGTGAATTATCTTTCTTTAGGTTTCCACTCCATTAGTTTCCACTGCATTCACGGAGAGCCAGAACTAGCTACTCAATGTATATTTAAAAAGAGTTGTCCTCGGGCCATAATGACGAGCTACCACTGAAAAAAATAGACATTTTTTTTCAAATGTGTTTTTAAAAAAATTGCAAGGAGAAAGTGAAAGCTGTTTGCATAATTAAAGATAAAAACTAGATACATTTGAAAAAATTTGCATGGTAATATTTTTCTTTAGAACTCTTTGTTAATATAATTCTGCCCGCCTCTCCTTTTAAAAATGTTATTGTTGGGGCACCTGGGTGGCTCAGTGGGTTAAGCTGCTGCCTTCGGCTCAGGTCATGATCTCAGGGTCCTGGGATCGGGTCCCGCATCGGGCTCTCTGCTCAGCAGGGAGCCTGCTTCCCTCTCTCTCTCTCTCTGCCTGCCTCTCCGTCTCTGTCTACTTGTGATTTCTCTCTGTCAAATAAAAAAAAAAAACTAAAAATGTTATTGTTTATTCACCTGAAAAAAAATCATGGCTTTCTCCATGTGTAGCTTTTAACTACTCTGTTACTGCCTACAAATACACTGGTCCTTGCCTTTCTCAGTTCTCCATTTCCTGTGCCTCTTTACTCTCATACCTCCTTCTCTCAAACCATCATTTGATCTCACCCAAGCATCTTGCCCTCTCTGCTAGGTACAGTTTCGCACAGGCTTTTCTGGAGGAAACACTTCTACTACCTTTGTCTTACCAAGGAGAGGATTATGCTCCCTTTAGGATTTCTCATAGTCCAGCAGCAAAAAAATTCAGGGAAGTAGTGAAAAAATATGGGCCTTGATGGGACTTTAAAGCAGCTTCATTTCCAACAAATTGGCTATTAGCAGAAGACTATACTCTCATTAGGAGACCATAGGCTAACTCAGAATTACCAGTCAGCCATGATTTTATCTTCCTCTGGCCAATTTCAATCACTTCTATCAGAGGTAGTAGCTGTACCCACAAATGAGGATCATAATTAAAATGATATTATCTACTATTATCTGAAGGTTATTATGTACCAGCCATCTTGCTGAAGACTTTATTTGCATTGTTAAATTTCTATGATGAGATGGTTAGTAGGCTCTATCAGTCCTACCTTACAGAAGCAGACATTGCCCTGGGATATTGCATAGGTTACCGGAGATCACTTGATTTGTAAGAGAAGAGCTGGCATTTGTACCAAGCTCCCTGGACACCAGATCCCCTGCTCTTTATCTTTATGCTTTACTGCATACTTAAAATTCAGACGAGATTTTCTTCTTGATTAATTTTTAATATGATATTTGATATTTACAAAAAATGCATTAAATGCAATTTAACAGCATGATAAATATGCTTAAATTTATATCTTTATATTTTAACCTTTATATCTTTAGTATTTTTGTCAGGTTTTTTGTTTTTGTTTTTGTTTTTGTTTTTGTTTTTGTATACCAACTTTTCTGCAAGCATTGAAAGGTATGAAATCTCAGATAATTAGCTATGTCAGCAACCTGGAAAATGCAGTTGAGAGGGCAGAAAAAGATGCCTCAGGCATAATATCCTACTAGAAAGCTCACTGATACTTGTAAAATAAAGAGTAATGCCATTAGAAAAATGGAGAAGGGTTTTGGGCTTATGTTTATTTTTTAATTCTAACACTATTCTCCCTGGTTTCCAGTATTTTTACTCATACAAGACCTATAAAGTAGTTCCATCTTTTTAACTATTATGTTGATGGAAGGGGTATGTAGGATATTTACATGCTGTTACAAATTTGTGAGGGCCCTTGAGAGACTTTATTTCGGATCCCAATAGCCAGAATAAACAATGATTCTAATGATACATCTTGGTTTTTTGTTTTATTTTGTGGGGTTTTTTTTGGGGGGGGGGGACAAAGGTTTTTAATTTTTTTTTCTATATAAAATAACAATAACAATAAACTTACAAACCTGTATATCTTATGCTCATCTCTTAGGACAATATTACGATAGAAATATCACTTATCTGTATTATGTCTGAATTACTTAATTTATAACACCTATATAGCCTATTCTTCTCTCTTGAGCTAATACTGTTATAGGGATTCTCACATGTTTATAATTAAATATTATAAACAAAGCTTATAGTTAATATTAATATATTTGTATTAGAAGAGTGAAGTAACATTTTACATTTGGTATTTTTCTTTTTTGCTGAATTTTCTAAAGCATGATCTGAACACTTGAAAAATTGTTATTTTAACAAAGAATCATGAGAATGATGTAATTTGTGATTGTAAATGATGCAGATTTGTCTAATGAATTTTGCCATTTACCAAATTTGTTAAATCAGTTAGGAGGAAGTCCAAGTAAAGAGTCACCACTTTAAAAATTGTATTTCCTAAATTGAAATGGTGGCAACTTATGTGCTCATTCTTATATCTAACTCTACTGGTTTTGGTTTTTCTTTCTTTCTTTTGTTTTTTTTTTTTTTTTTTTTTCTGTTATATACATAGAGTTCATTGGTGGAACTGCAAGTTTCATAAATCTAAAAATTGAGGAGTTCACGCAGATATGCTAATAACTCCATTAAACTTCTCCCTTTATATGTAAATTCAAGCCCAGATGTTGCATCATTTGCAAATCTTGCAATTAAGGCATTTTATAACTTCAGTTATGCAAAGGGGCAGCAGACTGGAAAATGGGTAAAATTGCTTGGCTAGGACATTACCATGGCAACATGCTGACCTCCATTCAATTAGTTACCACTGAAGATTCAGCTATTAATTATAGTGGTCAAAAGTGGATATCATCTGGATCTCCTCTTACCTTTTTAATATGGACATTTTTCACTCACCATAAATCTTTGACTTTTAGAGCCAAGACACCCAAACTGAAGCATTAAGAGTGATACTGCTTAAGTACTGATGGAAGTGAGGGTCAGGAAAGGAATCTCATTTATCAGGCATATTCAAGATAGTTCTTCAACTTTCCATAATCTAAGCACTCTGTCAGGCAAGCATCAAAGTGAATATTCATTACTGCTCATTTTCCTCATTGAACTCTTTGCATTGTGTGTGTCAGCAATTACCTCTCACTTTAGAAAGCCGTCCTTAATTAGGGCCACAATAATCACCAGGGGGCCTCTGAAATAGATAGATGCCCTATTTTTGGTTGACTTTTACATTTTCCAGCAAAAAAAAAGTTATTCTTTTCTTGGCAGAATGTAAAAGAAGTGTTGTGAGTTAATTATGGAGGTACTTAATAAATGATGAAAATTTTTTTATTTGCATTTTAGCAGACTTGAACATAAGAATCTTGTATTTGATGAAGTTAAAATATACTGACGCTGCAGAACATGTTTTTATCACTGCATCCACAGTCCTAAACTTAACACTTCAGGCACACCAAAGTGTGGTGATCAGTCACTAGAATAGGTCCATACTACAGTGCTCATTGTTCTTCATTCAACAAATATTCTACTGACTATCTTCTCTGTACAAGACAGTGTTCTGTGTGCTAAGGATACAGTAGTGTCAAAGAGTGGTAAGATCCCTGCTCATTTGGAAAAAGAGAATCATCAAAATAAGAGGAAAAATATCAGTCAGTGAGAATTGCTATGCGAAGGATTAAAACGGAGCTCAATCAATTATAAGGTATTCATTCCAGATAGTGGTACTAGTAGTGTTAGTAGTGTAGATGGAGATAAGTGAACATATTCCAGAACATTTTTAGTGAATATAGTTTTTTATATAATACTAAATTTAAAGTTCACATCAAATAAACATACTTACTGTTCACTTGATTTCACAATACATACATGTATGAGAATGTTAGACAGTTCCAATAAATAAATTCCTTTTGTTAGAGTTCAAAATCAAGATTTCTGATGTCTTTTTTTCCCCACTATTATGAATTGCATGGTTATAAACATTCCTGATGCACATGTATAAAAATTTTGCTGTTAGTATTCTCAGAAGTGGAGTTGCTAGGATTTACCGTAATGAATCCTCAAAACTTCCTCAACAGAGTGAAGAGATCAACTGTAGCCTAGTCAACAATGACATATTATACATCCATGAATTATAGCTAAATACAAGCAATCCATGATATAATCTTAACACAAATTTGAATCAAAAAAATGGGGACCTGCAAAACTACATGCTAGTTTTTATAAAAATATTTTTAAGAAAATAACTGATAGTTTCAGAATACTTATATATGATACACGTTGAATTTTTTCCTTTAAGGAAATAACAGTGATAAAATGCAGAATTTGGGATGCCTGGGTCACTCAGTCGGTTATGTGCCTGCCTTCAACTTAGGTCATGATCCCAAGGTCATGGGATCAAGTTCCACATCAGGCTTCTTGCTCTGTGGGGAGTCTGCTTCTCCTTCTGCCTGTCACTCCTCCTGCTTATGCTCTCTCTCTTTTTCTCTCTGAAAAATAAATAAATAAAATCTTAAAAAAATGTAGGATACTGATTTTCTCAATCTGAGGAACTAAAGGAGTAGAGAGAGAGCACAAAGATTCATGTAACTTTTTAATAATCTACTTATTGAGTTAGAGTATTATTAATCATTACACATTATATTTTTAAAAATTTGAAGAAAAGAGAGAAAAAAATAGAAAAGAGGGAGGTAGGGAAGAAAGGAAAAACAGGAGAAAGAGGGTCATGAATCAAGATGATAATGTGTCATGAACCAGAGATTATGAATAATCTGATTACTTGAATATAAAGTTCTTTTAAAATAAAAATGAATGTCTATTTTATAACTATGGCATTTTTTATACAAAATACTTGGTTGAAGAATAAACAGAATATTTTTTAGAAATTTCTGTTTAATAATGGCCTACTATTCTTGCTTCAGTTATAAGAATTGTTGATACATCTTTTTTTTTTAATTTAATTTTTTTTAAGTTTCTTAATTTTTTTATGAACATATAATGTATTATTAGCCCCAGTGGTACAGGTCTGTGAATCGCCAGGTTTACACAATTCACAGCATTCACTATATCACATACCCTCCCCGATGTCCATAACCCCACCACCCTTTCCCAACGCCCCCCCCCCCCGCCCAGCAACCCTCTGTTTTTTGAGATTAAGAGTCTCCTATGGTTTGTTTCCCTTCCAATCCCATCTTGTTTCATTTATTCTTTTCCTACCCTCCCAACCCCCCCCCCCACACTGCATCTCCACTTCCTCATATCAGGGAGATTATATGAGAGTTGTCTTTCTCCGATTGACTTATTTCACTAAGCATAATACCCTTTAGTTCCATCCATGTCATCACAAATGGCAAGATTTCATTTCTTCTGATGGCTGCATAGTATTCCATTGTATATATATACCACATCTTCTTTATCCATTCATCTGTTGATGAATGTCTAGGTTCTTTTCATAGTTTGGCTATTGTGGACATTGCTCATATAAACATTCGGGCACACGTGCCCCTTCAGATCACTACGTTTGTATCTTTAGCGTAAATACCAGTAGTGCAATTGCTGGGTCATAGGGTAGCTCTATTTTCAACTTTTTGAGAAACCTCCATTCTGTTTTCCAGAGTGGTTGCACCAGCTTGCATTCCCACCAACAGTGTAGGAGGGTTCCCCTTTCTCCACATCCTCGCCAGCATCTGTCATTTCCTGACTTGTTAATTTTAGCCATTCTGACTGGTGTGAGGTGGTATCTCATTGTGGTTTTGATTTGTGTTTCTCTGTGGAGCATGTTTTCATGTGTCTTTTGGCCATCTGGATGTCTTCTTTGCAGAAATGACTGTTTATGTCCTCTGCCCATTTATTGATTGGATTATTTGTTTTTTGGGTTTTGAGTTTGCTAAGCTCTTTATAGATTTTGGATACTTTATCTGATATGTTGTTTGTAAATATCTTCTCCCATTCTGTCCATTGTCTTTTGGTTTTGTTAACTGTTTCCTTTGCTGTGAAAAAGTTCTTGATCTTGATGAAATCCCAATAGTTCATTTTTGCCCTTGCTTCCCTTGCCTTTGGCGATGTTCCTAGGAAGATGTTGCTGCAGCTGAGGTCGAAGAGGTTGCTGCCTGTGTTCTCCTCAAGGGTTTTGATGGATCCCTTTATCACATTGAGGTCCTTCATCCATTTTGATTCTATTTTCATGTGTGATGTATGGAAGTGGTCCAATTTCATTTTTCTGCATGTGGCTGTCCAATTTTCCCAACACCATTTGTTGAAGAGGCTGTCTTTTTTCCATTGGACATTCTTTCCTGTTTTGTCAAAGATTAATTGACCATAGAGATGAGGGTCTATTTCTGGGCTCTCTATTCTGTTCCACTGATCTAGATACATCTGTTTTAATACACATTGATTTTATTGTTAAGGAACTTTTCCATTCACTCATCTCGGTTTTAATTATGTTAAGCAAAAAGCAGCTGAACTCAAACAATAAAAATCTGGTAAAATGAGTGCAGTAAGATGATTGTGAGGGTTTTATCAAGAAATTCTTGTGACTAAAAGTGCAAATCTTAGGCTTGTTGCATTGTGCCCCTGATGTCACATCCCTGGTAGTAGCTGAAATATTACAGTGGGTGTCATTAGCTAGAAGACCTGTTTATTTTTAGGGGTCAAAGTTGGTTAACATTGGCATGAATATATTTGATATTTTGTGTTTCATCAAAACATTGTATCCTCTGTTCCTGGAAATGTAGTCAGTACCCTTAGCTTTTACATCACTCTAAAATACAAACAAACCTCAAAAATACTGCATATAGCTCAATTAATTTCCTCTTTCACCATTACCTTTACTTATTTTGAAGGTATTACTTACAAAAATCATTCAAGACTGGCCAAAAATGAACCTCTTTTCACAATTGACAATAAGCAATTGGTAGCAAGAAATGATAGTACAGAATTAAATCAAAAGAGCTGCCTACTTTATGGACATTTGTAAGACTCAATACCCACCTTCTCCCCTTTTTTGTGTGTTTTTAGAGACTTCAAGCTTTGACTAAGGTTTCATTATTCATCATTTTACTCTCTGTAAGCTTCAGACCTCTGAGACATTTTGGCAGTCCTGAACTTGCAAACAGTGCTCTTGGGCCTGAGGACATCAAGAAATCAGTGTTTCGGAACGCGGATTATCATTTAAACCTCCTGTTACTTTATCATCTTGAATAATTGCTTGACTCTCATCTTATGTAAAATTAAAAGTTAGTGACATTGTGATAACTCTGCTTAGTCTTTACCTGGCTCTTTCTCTGGGAAAGCCACATTCAAACGCTGTTTAAGTTTCTAAGCACCCATCTTGCTTAATTTTCCTTTTTCATTTCTTTGGGCTTCCTATCTTTATTCCTCTGCTCTTTCCTGTATTTCTCACCTGGCCACCATACTTATGTCTTTTTTTTTTTCCATTTTTTAGAGATGTTTTATTTTTCTGACTTTAAAATAATAAAAATGTAGTTGGTTAAGACGAAGGAAGAGTAGGGCAACCCTAAGCTTGCCTCCTTTCTTGAACATAGCTGGATAAATATCAAATAATTCTGAATACCCAAGAAAATGATTGGAAGTCTTAGAGAACAAACTGCATATCCACAATCAGGGAAAAAAATGACCCTCGAAGGTAAGAGCTACAGTGAATTGATTGGGGGAGAAAAGAGACCCTGTTGGGGTAAAGAGAAAGAACCCCTGATGGTAGAGGGGAGAGGGAGAGAATGAGAAAGAAAAAGTAAAAAAAAAAAAGACTGAAAAATACACACAGGGGACTACACAATAAAATTGTTCCATTAATTGTGAAAAAGGAGAGAGTTTAAATACCACCAGTTTTTTGTTTTTTGTTTTTGTTTTAAAGCACGTGGCAGAGTCTGAAATTTTGGAAGTCAGCACCATTACCAGGGCCATGTGTGGCTAGCTGAGGAGTACTTTGGTGAGAAAGGAAGTCAGAGCCCTGGGAGCAGGTGGTGTGGTCTGAGGATCCCCTGGGTTGCACAAAGGAAGTGGTTCCCCTGCTTGGAGTGCATTTGGTGGAGATAATACAACCTCTCCATGGGCAAAGGACCCTCTGGGTGCCATTGAACTGTCCCATTCACTGGGTTAGGAACAAAGATGTTGGTTGAAGGCAGCAGAACCTGGTACCTGCAGTGTGCTGTAATTTATTATAAACTCTGAACCACTGCACAGTTGTGTGACTGTTTTATGGGACAAGACTGCACTGGCCATAGTGCTGCAAGACCCTCTCCCAGAGAATCAGCAATGTCTGAAACGTGGGACATTGAAACCCAGCCGGCCAAAGATAAAACACAGGAGTTCTATGTTGTCTGGCTTGTGAACAACTCTTACAAAGACAGAGTAAAGGCACAGATCTGATGAAAGCCACAGACACAGGGGAAGCAATGGTTTACAGTCTGTGAGGGCTTCCTGAAGAGTGGCTGGCATGAACTCCCTGTTCTGGAGATGAGAGAGCGGAGAGAAGCCATTTTCACCACTTGCCCACCAGCAATGACTCAACTCAGCAAGAGAAAAACACCACCACCAAGTGGAGACCAGAGCTGCTTACATAAACCTCTGCCCCACCGTGCCTGGCAGGCCCATCTCCACTAGGGTAAGTTCACCTGAGACTCAGAGCAGCAGGCCCCTCTTCCAGAAGCCCAGCACAAACCCCTTACAGGCACCAAGGCTACTGATCATAGAGTACTGCAAAGCTTCAGCTTTAGGGCAACAAGATCTAGTTTGGAACCAGTCGGAATGACTAAAATTAACCAGTCAGGAAATAACAGGTGTTAGCAAGGATGTGGAGAAAGAAGAACCCTCCTAAATTGTTGGTGGGAATGCAAGCTGGTGCAGCCACTCTGGAAAACAGTATGGAGATTCCTCAAAAAGTTGAAAATAGAGCTACTCTGTAACTCAGCAATTGCACTACTGGGTATTTACCCTAAAGATATAAATGTAATGATCTGAAGGGGCATGTGCACCTGAATATTTATAGTAGCAATGTCCATAATAGCCAAACTGTGGAAAGAGCCTAGATATCCATCAACAGACGAATGGATAAAGAAGATATGGTGTATATATAAACAATGGAATAGTACTCAAAACGGAATAGTCATCAAAAAAAATCTTGCCATTTGCAACAACATGGATGGAACTAGAGGGTATTCTGCTAAACGAAATAAGTCAGTCAGAGAAAGACATTTATCAGAAGATCTCACTGATATGAGGAGTTTGAGAAACAAGACAGAGGATCAGAGGGGAAGGTAGGGGGAAAATGAAACAAGATGAAATGAGAGAGGGAGATCAACTGTAAGAGACTTAATCTCAGGAAACAAACTGAGGGTTTCTTGGAAGGGAGAGTGGTAGGAGGACTGGAGTGGCTAAAGGATGGACATTGGGGAGGGTATGTGCTATGGTGAGTGCTGTGAATTTTGTAAGATAAATGTATCACAGACCTGTAAGCCTGAAATAAATAATACATGATATGTTAATTTTAAAAAATATTAAGAAAATCTAGCTTCCTTTGAGTTTTTGGTTTGTTTTTGTTGGTTTTTTGTTAGTTTGCTTTTGTTTTTGTTTTAGATACAGAAAGAGCAATTTTTAAATTTAATTTTATTTAGGGGCACCTGGGTGGCTCAGTTGGTTAAGCATCTGCCTTCAGCTCATGTCATGATCCCAGAGTCCTGGGATTATGCCCCACATCAGGCTCACTGCTCAGTGAGGAGTCTGCTTCTCCCTCTCCTGCTCCCCCTGCTTGTGCTCTTTCTCTGTCAAATAAATACATCTTTTAAAAATGTAATTTTATTTATTTTTAATTTTTAGTATTTTTTCTATCAAGCTTCTCTTAATAAGCAGACCAAAACTCTTAGGATCTAACTTCCTTTATTCCTTCATTTATTTATTTATATTTTACTTTAAAATTTTAATTACATTTTATTAATTCTGTTTTATTGTTTATGTTTGTTTGACCTCCAAAATGACAAGATAGAGGAATTCATCCCAAAAGAAAGAACAGAAAGAAATGATAGCCAGATATATGTAAGATATATAAACTAGAATTTAAAACAACAATTATAAGTATACTAGATGGGCTTGAAAAAAGCATAGAAGACAGTAGAGAGTCCCCTACTGCAGAGCTAAAAGAACTAAAATCTATTCATGCCAAAATTAAATGCTATAACCATGGCGCCTGGGTAGCTCAGTGGGTTAAGCCGCTGCCTTCGGCTCAGGTCATGATCTCAGGGTCCTGGGATCGAGCCCCGCGTCGGACTCTCTGCTCAGCAGGGAGTCTGCTTCCTCCTCTCTCTCTCTCTGCCTGCCTCTCTGTCTACTTGTGATCTCTCTCTGTCAAATAAATACATAAAATCTTTAAAAAAAATTTTAAAAAAATTATAAATGCTATAACCAAGATGCAAACCTGAATGGATGCCATAACAATGAGGACAGACAAAGCAGAGGAAAAAATCAGTGATAGAGCAGATAAAATTACAGAAAATAATGAAGCAGAAGAGGGAAGCAAAGGCAAAGGATCATGAAGGTAGACTTAGGGAACTCAGTGGCTTATTAATATGTAGTAATCGTCATATCATAGGAGTCCCAAAAGATGAAGAGAGAGAAAAAGGGGCAGAAGGTTTATATGTGCAAATTATAGCTGAAAATTCCCTTGGATAAGGACACAGACATTAAAATCCAAGAAGCACATAGAACTTCCCTTCAACAAAGCCAGTCACTGCCAAGGCATATCATAGTCAAATTCCCAAAATGCACAAACAAGGAAAAAATCCTGAAAGTTGCCACAGATCTGTCCACAGAAACTTGGCAGGCCAGAAGAGGAGAGCTGGATATATTCAATACAATGAATGGGGAAAACGTGTGGCCAAGAATACTTTATCCAGCAAGGCTGTTATTCAGAATGGAAGGAGATACAGAATTTCCCAAACAGAAAATAATGGAGTTAGTGAATACTAAGCCAGCCCTGTAAGAAATATTAATGGGATTTTGAGGGGGAAAAAGAGCAAAAGCAAGAAAGACTAGAAAGGAATGGAGAACATTGTCAGAAAGATTAACTTTACAGGTAACACAATGGCACTAAATTTATATCTTTCAATTATCACTTTGAATGTAAATGGACTAAATGATCCAATCAAAAAACATAGGGTATCAGAATGGATAAAACAACAACAGCAAAAAACACAATCCATCTATATATTGCCTACAAGAGACTCATTTAGGACCTAAAGACACCAGCAGATAGAAAATGAGGAGATAGGAAACTATCTGTTATGCTAATGGATGTCAAAAGAAAACCAAAGTAACCATCTTATATCAGACAAATTAGATTTTAAAACAAAGACTGTATCAAGAAATGAAGAACGGCATTATATCATAATTAAGGGGTGTATTCATCAAGAAGATCCAAAAATTATAAATATTTATGCACCAAATGTATGATTAAATTAATAACAAATGTAAAGAAACTAATTGATAATAATACAATAATAATGGGGATTTTAAGACCCCACTTATAGCACTGGACAGATCTTCTACACAGAAAATCAACAAGAAAACAGGGGCTTTGAATGACACACAGGACCAGATGGACTTAACAGACATATTCAGAACATTTTATCCTAAAGCAGCAGAATACACATTCTTTTTGAGTGCACATGGAACATTCTCCAGAATAGATCACACACTGAGTTACAAAGTACTCCAGAAGTACAAAAAGATTGAGATCATACCATGCATGTTATCAGACCACAACACTGTGAAACTTGAAGTCAACCATAAGAAAATATTTAGAAAGACCACAAATACGTGGAGGTTATAGAACATACTAGCAAAGAATGAATGGATTGACAAGGAAATTAAAGACAAAGTAAAAAGGTCATGGAAGCATATGAAAACGAAAACATGACAGTCCAAACCCTTTGGGATGCAGCAAATGTAGTCCTGAGAGGGAAGTAAATTGCAATACAGACCAACCTCACGAAGCAAGAAAAATCTCAAATATACAACCTAACATTACACCTAAAGGAGCTAGAGAAGAAACAGCAAATAAAGCCCAAAGCCAGCAGAAGAAAGGCAATAATAAAGATTATAGCTGAAATAAACAACATAGAAACAACAACAACAACAAAACTAATAAAACAGATCAATGAAATTAAGAGTTGGTTCTTCAAAAGTATTAATAAAATTGATAAATGCCTAGCCAGACTAATGAAAAAGAAAAGAGAACGGACCCAAATAAATAAAATTGTGATTGAAAGAGGAGAGATCACAACCAACACCACAGAAATACAAACGATTCTAAGAGAATATTACATAAAATTATGTGCCAACAAATTGGGCAATCCAAAATAATTGTCCAAATTTCTAGAAACATACAAATTACCAAAAATGAAACTGAAATAAATTAAAAATTTGGACAGACCCATAGCCAGCAAAGAAATTGAATCTGTAATCAAAAATCTCCCAAACATTTAAAGATGATTTAATACCTATTCTTCTCAAATTGTTTCAAAAAATAGAAATGGAAGGAAAACTTCCAAACTCATGCTACAAGTCTAGCATTACCTTGATTCCAAAACCAAAGACCCCACCAAAAAAGGAGAATCACAGGCCAGTATCCCTGAAGAATATGGATGCAGAAATTCTCAACAAGATACTAGCAAATTGAATTCAATAGTACACTAAACGAATTATTCACCAAAATTAAGTGGGATTTATTCCTGAGCCACAGGGCAGGTCCAATATTCGTATCTCAATTGATGTGATACACCCATTGATAAAATAAATGATAAGAACCATATGATCCTCTCAATAAATGCAGAAAAAGCATTTGACAAAATACAATATCCATTCTTACAAAGTAAGGATGGATGAAACTTACCTCATTATCATAAAAGCCATATAGAAAAGACCCACACCTAATATCATCCTCAGTAGGAAAAAACTGAGAGACTTTCCCCTGTGGTTTGAAACAAGATAAAGATGTTCACTTTCACCATTACTGTTTAAGATAGTACTAGAAGTCTTAGCCTTGGCAATCGGACAACAAAACGAAATAAAAGGAATCTATATTGGTAAAGAAGAAGTCAAACTTTCACTATTTGCAGACATGATACTTTACATAGAAAACCCAAAGACTCTTCAAAAAAAATTGCTTAGAACTAATACATGAGTTCAGCAAAGTCACAGGACATAAAATCAACATATAGAAATCTGTTGAGTTCCTATACAGCAATAATGAACAGCAGAAACAGAAATCAAAGAATTGTTTCCATTAGCAACTGCACAAAATACAGTAAGATACCTAGGATTAAGTCTAACCAAAGATGTAAAAGATTTGTACTCTGAAAACTACAAAACACTGATGAAAGAAATTGAAGATGACACAAAGAAACGAAAAAGCATTCCATGTACAAGGATTAGAAGAAGAAACATTGTTAAAATGTCTGCACTACCCAAAGCAATCTACACATTTAAGGCAATCCCTATCAAAATAACACCAGCATTTTTCACAGAGCTAGAACAAACAATCCTAAAGTTTGTATGGAGCCCTAAAAGACCCCAAATAGCCAAAGCAATCCTGAACAAGAAAAATAAAGCTGGAGGCATTCACAATTCCAGATTTCAAGCTGTTTTACAAAACTGTAGTTGTCAAGACAGTATGGTACTGGTACAAGCACAGACACATAAATCAATGGAACAGAACAGAAAGCCCAGAAATCACCCTACAACTAAATGGTCAATTAATCTTCAACAAGGCAGGAAAAAACACCCAATAGTAGAAAGACAGTCTTTTCAACAAACGATGTTGGAAAAAACTGTACAGCAACAGGCAGAAGAATGAAACTGTATGACTTTCTTACACCATTCACAAAAATAAATTCGAAATAGGTGAAAGACCAAAATATGAGACAGGAAACCATCAAAATCCTAGAGAACACAGGCAGCAACCTCTTTGACCATGGGCGTAGCAACTTCCTACTAGACACATCACCAGAGGCAAAGAAAACAAAGCAAAAATGAATTATTGGGACCTTATCAAGATAAAAAGCTCTGCACAGTGAAGGAAACAATCAACAAATCTAAAAGTCAGCCTACAGAATGGGAAAAAGTATTTGCTAATGACATATCTGTTAAAGGATTAGTATCCAAAATCTATAAAGAACTTATCAAACTTAACACCCAGAAAACAAATAACCCAGCTACAAAATGGGCAGAAGACATGAATAGACACTTTTCCAAAGAAGACATTTAGATGTCTAACAGACACATAAAAATTTGCTCAACATTAGTCATCATCAGGGAAATGCAAATAAAACCATGATGAGATATCACCTCACACCTGTTAGAATAGCTAAAACTAACAACACATGAAACAAGTGTCAGCAAGGATTCAGAGGAAGAAGAATCCTCTTGCATTGTCGGTGGAATACAAACTGATGCAGGCATTCTAGAGAACAACGTGGAGGTTCCTCAAAGAGCTCAAAATAGAACTACCCTATGATCCAGCAATTTCACTATAGGTATTTACCCAAAGGATACAAAAATAAAGATTCTCAGGGGTACGTGAACCCTGATGTTTTTAGCAGCACTATCAACAATAGCCAAACTATGGAGAGAGTCCAATATCCCTCGATTGATGAGTGGATAAAGATCTGGTATATGGGGCACCTGGGTGGTTCAGTTGATTAAGTATCTGATTCTTGATTTTGGTTCAGGTCATGATCTCAAGAGTTGTGAGGTCAAGCCCTGCATCAGGCTCTGTGCTGTGTATGGAGCTTGCTTAAGATTCTTTCTCTCCCTCTCCTTTTGCCCCTCTCCCCTTTAAAAAAAAAAAAAAGAAGAAGAAGAAGACATGTGTGTGTGTGTGTGTGTGTGTGTGTGTGTGTATTTAGCAATGGAATATTACTCAGCCATCAAAAAGAATGCCATTTGCAGTAATGTGGATGGAACTACTCTGCTAAGCAAAATAAGTCAGTCAGAGAAAGAAAAACACCGTGAGATTTCATTCACATATGGAAATTAAGAAACAAAACAGATAAACATGGGGGGGCAGAAAAAAAGAGAGAGCAAGAGAGAAAGGAAAATAAATCATAAGAGACTCAATGTTAGAGAACAAACTGAGGGTTGATGGAGAGAGGTTGAGGGGAGATGGACTATACGGTTTGATAGGTATTAAGGAGACACTTGTGATGAGCACTGAGTGTTGTATGTAGGTGATGAGTCATGGAATTCTACTCCTGAAACCAATATTGTACTATATGGTAACTAACTGGAATTTAAATAAAAATTAAAATAATAATAAAAATGCTTTTTAAAGTGTCATAAATTATAGAAATATTTTTAAAGTGCACATTTTCTCTAATCTGAGTACCCACACATGTGTACTATGAGCTCTTTTGCATGTGTTCTTCCAGTTTTTTAAAGTTTATGTCTATACAGATAGGTCATTTTACTATTATATAAAATTTAATTGTACTTTACTTACTGTGTTGACACTTGCTTTCTTAATTTAATATATCTTGAGTCATACTTTCCTAAGCGGGATATAGAAACTTATCTCATTTATTTAAAAGTCAAATAACATCCCATTAAATAGCTGTTCCTTTATTTATTTAATTAATCCTATATCAGTAGTTATTATGCTCTCATAAAGAAAGATGCACTATCAATTTCTGTAACATAAATTCCTAAAGTGGAGTCATGTGTCATAGGCCTCATTAAAAAAAAAAAATTGGGTTTGGGTAGCTAGTCAGGAGTTCAATTTTGGATATAGATATATCAGTGTTCTCTCTTCGAAACCTTTGAGGGAGGCATCAGTTATAGAATTGAACTTGAATATTTGTCATGGCCCAGCGGGACAAATCGACCAGGAAAACGTGAGGGTTAAGAGGATGGTGAAAAGAAATTAAGAGACAAAGAGATGGGGGCGGGAGGGACACTGAAGAGGATGTCCACCAGTGCCGATTTTATTCCACATCTTACAAGCATTTATAAGGCAGACCAGAATAGGAGGAGTAATACATCAGTACCTAGTCAGATGACGGCAAGTTTCTATAACAAGTTTACATTAACTACAAGCAAACCTCGTGAGACCAGGTAGTTTCGGCTAAAGCCATTAGCAAGACAATCAACCAGGGAGTGGGTTATGGGAGGTACAGAACAACAAGGACCAACTAAGAATTCATGACCCTGACCCCATTGTTCCCTTCTGTAGGGGGAGTGTGTGGGAAGTCGGGTAGGCGAGCGCATGACACATAGCACAGACCCTTTTCTCAGTGTTACTCAACTTTCCCATCCCTAACCTTGTCAAGGTGTCCGGACTTTGAAGAAGACACAAGTCAGGGCCTGTTTTGATCCTCGCCTCCAACTATGCTATCGCCTCCAACAAATATTTGAGTCTGAAGCTTAGAGAAATGATTAGGTTTAAAGTAGACATTTCAGATAATCTTTGATATTCTGGTTTATCATGATGCTATTTGTCTGTGATGTATTTTCTAGGAAGGAGGAGTGTGAGGGGCATCTATTGAATACTTTTTTGTATATGTGTTACGTGAGATATGTAACTCACGTATAATATATATGACATATATAAGATTTGCATATATACCTATATATCCATATATATATAATATGAATTAGGTCACTATTTTACTCTGCAAACTGTTGGCTGTTTGGAACAGCTCACCTGTACTGTAGTATCTCTTAGCTAATGGGCACTTGGCAACATTGTCTTGAGTCATCCTTTCCCTGCATGCTTTTTACTCTGCTATGCTTTCTCCTGCTGCCATTTCTTTTTGTGATGGTACCCAGCTTTTCCACATAATAGCTAACCAGGACAGACAAGTCCTAGAGCATAACCTAATACATATTTTTAAAGGAAGCTTAATATTTAGATGTTAAAATGCAAGTTTAAGCAAATTCAGGGAATGCTGTCTTTTAAAAATTGGTTAAGGAAACTAAAGGGTTTTTTTCAGCATTAATGGAAATACTTTGATATGAAAGGAGCAAAGAAAATAAATAAATAGGGGGGCCTGGGTGGCTCAGTGGGTTAAAGCCTCTGCTTTCGGCTTAGGTCATGATCCCAGGGTACTGGGATGGAGCCCCACATCAGGCTCCCTGCTCAGCAAGGGAGCCTGCTTCCTCCTATCTCTCTGCCTGCCTCTCTGCCTACTTGTGATCACTCTCTGTCAAATAAATAAATAAAATCATTAAAAAAAAATAAAAGAAAGAAAATGAAAATAAATAAATAACATAAATAAATAATAAAAATAAATAAAAAAATAAATAACAATAAACATTGAGGTTTAATCAATGTGGGGGAGTTTGGAAAAACAATGGCTAGAGGCATGTCCTAACTTTAAAGGATTTAGAGGATGGAGGCGCCATTGTCCATCTAGAGTTCTAGGAAAATTGTCTTCTTCATTATGCTTAAGGACATTTTAGAAAACTGAGTAGCAAGTATTCCCATTTTCAGACCTGCTTTGTGAATTAAAAATTTAGATACGGATTCAGTGATGTTCAGGTATGATCTGTGAACCATTACTGGTTGGAAAACCTTGTTACTGGTCAGTAATAAAAAAAATATAGTAATTGAGTAAGCCCAAGAAGTGATTATAACAATTTTACAGAGTTATTTTATGCTTGTGGAACCAATAAAAATAATTTAAAAATTGGATGTATGGTCTTTGGATTTTTAATTCTGTTTTTGTGCAGTTAATTTTTAGGTTTTTTTTTTTTTTAACAAAACATATTAACTGCAAGAGATTAGAAATTTTTAACAAGAAAGTTACTGGTCCTTCACCACTGATAGTTTGAAAAGTGTTAGAGGTGACCCAGGAGAAGTATCTAGAGACTACAGTGAATTAAAAGATTAAGATAAAAACTGCAATTCCCAAGTGAACACTCAGGTTTCTTGAGTGAAGACCAGTTCACTCTTGGTATGACATAATTAATCTGTGAAAAGATGCCCCAGGTCCTAGAACGGAGGAATGGACTATACTTTCATTTAGAGCCACAGCACTTTCCAAGGGCACCATTATAACTGCTTCACCAAATAACTGGAGATTTAAAGCAAGACCTCAGAAGTTATAACAGCCCAAATGTGTTGTAAATAGATCATTTTTATTTAGCTCTTTCTAGTGATTATGTGAAAATCGTTTCCAGTGTTGTAGTTAATTTTAAAATATTAAGGGCTTAGTTGTTGCAATCCCCCTGAATGATATCAAGAGCCATTACATTATGGACTAATGATTTGGCAAATTTAATTATGTAAATCAAAATTATTTTGACATTTAGATGCTCAAAAAGAAACTACAGCTGTTGAATGTTTATGGACTTACTCATTTTAAGCACTTAATTTTTCTCATCAATTAAAGTTTTCTCTTGTGTAGATATCCTAGTGATGAATGAGGATATATAATTTCTTTTCTTAAAAAAATACTAAAATATGAAAAGAGTAATGGAGCATTTCATACCCCATCTAAGATAGAGAAAATTTCTCAACAAAAGTAATGAGAAATGAATGATTGATTAGCCATAGAAGCAACCACTTTTATATAGGTAGCTTTACTTCTTTTAACTATAATAACCTTGTCATCTATATTATTAATTTCATTAACATGTTAATTGAACCTATCTAGTTAGTGTAATCTGAGTAAGAGAATATTCTTTGAAATAAGTGCAGTGCTTCAGTTTCTGGAAATTCTTGATTCTGAGTGTGCCAGATTACAAGGGTAAAATGTGAAATTTCAGTCACCTGAAGAATCTACAGTAGGTAAAAAATTTACTGGAGAAATTTTTATTGAGTTTTCTTATTATCTATTTCTATTTTGTATTACCTATTTATCTTATTACCTGTTGGTTGAGGCCCTGTGGGTTCCAAGATAGCTAGGATATGTTCTCCACCCTAAGGAACTCAGTTTTCTGGAGGATTAAAGTAAACACAGTCAAAGGAGAAAGACTGGGTAATGCTAATGACAGAAAAGTAAGGAACACTTAACCCAGTTTTAGGAAATTGCAGATTTTCCCTGTCAATTCAATAGCATATCTAGACATTAGGCATACTTAACAAAGCCGAAGAATCAAGGGAAAAAAGGAAATGAAGTGAATAGAAGAAAAAGCATCCAGGAACCGGGAATAGTGTACCAGAATCAAGAACTCTGGAAGAAAAGAGTGGGCACAATTTATGAATCTGAATCATCAAGTAGGCAGCATATAGTATATGGGAAAGAGCCCAGAGAGGAAGGGCATAAAATGTCTTTTATAATCTGTTGAAACTGGATTCAGTTCCATAAAGGAATACAGAACTGCAGAAGAATCTACAGGTAGGTCAGGGTCAGATCTGCATTTCATGTAAAGCAGTCATAAAGATTTTAGAGGAAAAAGGTCAGAGGAAAGAAGTGTGGTTAGAAAATTAGGTATTAAATAAAAAAGACTCCTCCAAGAAATGTATCAGTCATTATCTCAGACCGTTTGCTCTGCTATAACAGAATAACATAGACTGGGCAGGAGGCTTATTAAAAAAAAAAGAAATTTATTTTTCCCAGTCCTGGGGGCTGGGAAGTACAAGATCAAGGTGTCAACAGATTCAGTGTGTCTGATGGGGTTCTGATTCCTGGTTCATAGTCAACCACCTTCTTGCTGTGTCCTCACATAGTGAAAGATGCAAGAAAGTTCTCTCTAACTCTTAATCTCACAAAACAAACTGAGGGTTGCTGGGGGGAGGGGGTTTGGGAGAAGGGGGTGGGATTATGGACATTGGGGAGGGTATGTGCTTTGGTGAGTGCTGTGAAGTGTGTAAACCTGGTGATTCACAGACCTGTACCCCTGGGGATAAAAATATATGTTTATATGTTTATAAAAAATAAAAAAATTTATTAAACGCCTTAAAAAAATGGAATAACAGAAAATTCCAGAAGTATTTGGTTTTCAAAGAATGTCAGTGAAGGCACAAATGTGTATTGATATCAGAGTGGAAAACAGGATTAAAACTTACCCTCTCTCTAAAAAAAAAAAAAAAAAGAAAGTTCTCTCTATTTCATGAGAATATTAATCCTGCTCATGGGGGCTCTATCCTAAGGATCTAATCACCTTTCAAAGACCCTACCTCCTAATACCATCATGTTGAGGTTGGAACACCCGTGTATGAATTTATGGGGAGGGACACAGATGTTTAGTCCATAACAATGGCAAAGTGGAATAGACGTGCTTGAGAGACATTTAAGAGAAAAAACTATAAAGGATGTGGGAGATGAAGAAAAAGAAAGGATCAGGAATGGCTCCAAGTTTTTCCATTTGGAAACTGGATGAGTGTTGGTACTACCAATAGAACTGAATATTTAAGAACAGAAGTCAGATTTAGGGAGGAAGAGAGCTGAGTTTTCACTGAGGCAGAGTGAGCTTGCAGAGGCTATGTAATATCCAGGTGGAACGTATAGTTCAGAAAAGAACTCTGGGCTTTAGGATACATTTAGTTGTCTTTAGCTTGCAGCTGTTAGTTAAAGCCATGATTCTAGATGAGGCTGCCTGGGGAATAGGTGAAAGGTGAGGGTGTATCATATTCCGTAGCAAGTGTTTCCAACGATTATGTAGTAATGCAATAGTCTTCCCTTTCCAGGTTGGTCATAAGCCACAAATGTCGATACGCAGGGATCCTTCCTTTACCTAGAAGATCTAGGAATAATAAAGAATAACTGACTGATCATACCTACAACTGAATAAAGAGAGGGACAGATCTTTAGGATGCAGAAAGTAATTTGCCATTAGTTCCAACTGTCATTGGAAGGAGTGAAAGCAGCTTCTCCAAATGGAAATGAAATTTGAGCTGAGACTTGAAGAATTATAGGTTGAGGTCAGAGATCATATAAGCATAGGCATTTAGCTGTGAAAGCCCTGGAACTGACAGATGTTGCTGAGATTCTGAGCATATGGAGAGAGTAGGAAAAGGCCATCAAAAGGGGAGAGTTGAGTCAGATGACGGAGCATAACAGAGACTAGATTTTATTTCATAGGTTATGTCCTGTGAGGAAGGTTTTGAATAGTGAGGGGTATGACTAGAATTGCACTTTGCAAAAATTAAACAAGCAACTTTTATTAAAGGGATTGATAAGAGTGAGAGAAACCGTTATGTTTAATTCTAATGGTCTGATTTGAAAAATGAAGAGCATCTGATATGAGACAGTGACCAGCTAGAAATGGAGTGGAGATTAAAGATGGGAAATCTGGGGGAAGAAGATTTGAGAAGTTTAGTTTTGTTTCGTTAGTTAAGGTTTAGTTAGCTGAGCTACCTGGAATAAAATGAAATTTAATTAAATTTGGCCTAGGAAAAGATATTTGGGGAGTGAATACTGACATTTAATTAACTAACAATTACTAACAATAATACTAACAAATAAACTAACAATTGCTGACAATTGAAGAAGTCCGAGTCAGCATTGGACTGAGGTAGACTCAGACAAGGAGAACCTGGAGAAAGTACTAGAAAGAAACATCCTAGAAGGAAAGATGGTTAGCAGAGTCAAATGCTGCAGATATGAGCTGGATGAGGATCCAAGTTATTGCACTGGAGTTATTGATTAGAAAGTGATAGATGAAATTTGATTGACTCATTGATTTCAGTGTGCTGGCGGGAGCCAAGTCTTCCTTGTAGCTGAGGAGGGTGTGAAGAAGAAACAGAAATTAAATATAAGCTACTCATTTGTTCCCCCTATTTTTTTTCCTTTCTTAATTCCCAGCTTTCTGGTTTTTCTTTTTCACGTTCTGCATTCTTACGTCTCTTTTTCATTGTACTCCTTGGCCCGCCCAAGTTGTTAAGTCCTAGTAACAATCTGTTCTCAACTAACATTTTCCATATGCTGTTTTCATCTTCACCACAACACAGTAAAGAAGGTGTTGTGCCATTTTACAGATGAAAAAACTGAAGTTCAAAGGAGTTACATTTCATGCCCAAGGCTATATAACAAGAAATGTATTGAGCTTAGAGTGTGATCATGCCTGATGCCCAATGTCATGCCTACAGCTGCTGTAATATGTTTGCTTTCCTCTCATAAATCATCTGAGCTGAAAATCCAAAGTCCTAGATTAAACACTTCTCTATCATGTCACCCAGATTTTTCCCTTGCTCTACACAAATCCCAACTGTTGGAGATTTTGGAGCAATAGCACAACGATGAAGATCATATATTCAGTGGGCAGTATTCTGAAGGCCTAAGATTGGGCCTTCAGAAGGAAGTCAGTCACTGTCTTTGGATCTTGATAATATCAATGACCAAGACTCTGATCATAAGCCTTAAAATCCTTTTTCACATCATATCTATCAGTGATATAATTTGTAAGTCCTTTTTATCTCCAAGCCCTAAAACACTTAAGTAGTGTTTTTAAAAACTAACTATATTTCACATTTGTATGTGTATATTTGTGGATGCAAACACATGTATATATGCATGTATGTAGAAATACGTCCTCCATATGAGTGAACTTACATTTCGTTTCCCTTTCCTACCACTATGAATACAGTTATTGTAAATATTTTTCAGACTGTTAGGAAAAAACTATTAAGATGTTTACTCTAGAGCTACCTGGGTGGCTCAGTTGGTTAAGCGTCTGTCTTCACTCAGGTTCTGATCCCAGGGTGCTGGGATTGAGCCCTGAGCTCTTATCAGGCTTCCCACTCAGCAGGGAGTCTGCTTCTCCCTTTCCTCCCTGCTCCTGTTCTCTCTCTATCTCTGTCTCTCCCTCTCTCTCTCAAATAAATAAATTAAATCTTTGTAAAAATGTTTACTTTATAGTCTCAGAATGTATAATATAATTTTTAAGTATCTGGGGGTAATTTTTCATATATTTAATATAAACAGGTACAATATAACAGTACACACCTACGTTACCTAATTGTGTAATTGGACTATGACCCGAAGTTCTCAGTGACCACATTTTAATCAGGCAGTTTGACCATTATTATTGGGTGACATTTAGTTCACTGTGACCCAAATGTCCTGGTGGGTGATACTCAAGAATAACTTGAAAAACATCATCAAAGTAATTTAACATAGTTTCATATTTAATTTATATTACACAATAAAACACTGGTGAACTTGGGTTGTCTGAACAGAATCATGAAGTCATGAGGTTCTTAGTATGTCCAGGAGGTCCTGAGTTCATGTTAGATGTAATTACTAATACTCCACCAACAGTGGAGTATTAGTAATTACATTTAACACTGTTGGTGGAGTATTAGTAATTAATTCTAATCCTGGGTTTCTCAGAGCTCAGTCTATTGAAAAGTGAAAAAAAAAATCAGATAAACCGATTATGTCACATCTAACATCTCTTTCCACCATTGAAGCCAAACTGTCTCTTAAACTTATTTCGATTATTATTGTTTAACCTCAAAAAAATTAATCAAACCAGTTTACTTCTTATTTCTTTTATTACCAGCACATAAGCATACCTTTCTAAAATTAATTCTGTTATTGATTCTATTTTTGAATCTTGTTGATGTGTTCAAAAAATAACTAATAATGATTTAGAAAGTCTTTATCCTCAGCAGTGACAGAATTCCATCAATAGTCTATTGATTTGTTCTCGGATAATATTTATATTTTATGGACATGGCATATATAACATTTCAGAATTCACTTAACTCAGAGGAAATGACACATTCATTTACATATGTTGGACAGAGTGAACATTCACAAGGATATTTATTACGGGAACACGCTTTTATTGAGAAACTGACAAAGGTGTTGAAAAGTATGTTTTCTGTAGCATAAACTGTCCCAGGGGAGCAGTTACAGGTGAGGGCAGTTAGATTTTTGAGTCATGTAAAGAGGACAGCTTTAACACAAAATGGTTTTTCAGATTAGTTATTGATAGATGACTGTGGAAACCCTGAGAACTGATGACAAATTGCCCATCTTTTTAAAATACAGTTTAACAGAAATATTAAACACACGTAATAGAAGCAAGATTCCCAAAAGCAATCATCTGTTTTTTCTATTACTATAAAAGCAGTTGTTGAAAACTGAATCCAAATTAAATAGTGTTTGCCAAAAACATAGATTTTGAGCTTTTTTGTTGGCTTCTGTACTTCAGCCTCTTTATTCACCCCATAAGCGGTTATGGGCAAACAGAAGGCCATGTTGTTAAGTAAACAGACTCAAAACTAAAATTAAAAATAAGGCTAATGTACAAATCAGACAAAACAAAATTAATCGGATGAGTTTTAATTGAACATATAATGATTACTGTGCATCAGAGTAATCAGGCATAAATAATAAGCACTTTTTGTTAATGTTTATTTACTACTATTATTTTTCTTATTTTAGGGTTATGTTTGCAGTCGGGCTGTCTCTGCTCCTATATCCTCTACACAGTCTTTTAAACTATGTAGTCTTCATTATATGATATAAAAAATAACTTTTACATATTATAATAAAAATAGAAGTTATTAAACATTTCTTGAGAAAAAATAGGACTAAAAGCATAAAAAATATTTTATAACATGATTTTATAAAAACAGACTTTTATACATTACTGACAAAGACACAGCAGGTTTGATAAAAAACATACAAAAATTTTATCTACATATTTTGTCCAACATGTCTAGAAAATTTTGTAACCCCCCAGGACAGCTATTTATTTCTGTTAAAAAATTAACTTTAAAAATAAATTATTCTGGGGGCGCCTGGGTGGCTTAGTGGGTTAAAGCCTCTGCTTTCAGCTCAGGTCATGATCCCAGGGTTCTGGGATCGAGCCCCACGTCTGGCTCTCTGCTCAGCAGGGAGCCTGCTTCCTCCTCTCTCTCTGCCTGCCTCTCAGCCTACTTGCGATCTCTCTCTGTCAAATAAATAAATAAAATCTTAAAAAAAAAATTATTCTGATGCCACTTCTTTGACTGTTAGGAATTTGAATAATCCTGGCATAGGCAAAAATACTCCTCTCTTTCCTGAGGACCAAACAATGTTATTATTCAATGTGGGAATTGAAAACTTAGACACCTTCAGAGGCCCATGCAGGTACCTTGTGTATGGGAAGCCTCTAGTGGAAGAGCATCCGAGCAATAGGATCTGAGAGTTCTGGAAAATTTAGGCCTCAACTAAACATATGCAATTTAAAAAATGAAAATCCTAGGACTAGGCCAAGCTAAATCCCTAGGTAACCTGCTGAGCGCAAAGCTGCCATTTTGTAACTTAGCCTATTAAACACTATGCTTTGGTCTAGCCCCAAATAACAACTTTGTATCTTACATAAAGTTTGATCAAAGATTTATTTCATCTACTGGGGAAGATCTTATCTTTGCTTATTAAGATAGATTAAACTCTCACTAGTTTGGAGCTTCCAAAACCAGAAGAAAAAAGAAATCAATAAGCAGCAAGTATTGCCATGGCAGTAATAATTAGCTTTGTCTGGCCATCTGTGGTTTATGTCTAGGACGCTAAGTGTAGTTTGAGGACAAAGTGAAAAAGCAGGCAGCTGAAATTGGGATAATTTCTTCCCTTTTTCTCTGGAGGTAGAAGGTGCCTAGGAAGAAGAGATCCTCTTCTTGGAATCCTGCCCTGGGGTATATAGAATGTAAGGCTCTTTTGGAGGCAAATTGACTGGTAATGGCTTTCTTTTAGGAAGAACACAGTATGGGGGAAGCGCCTTCCCAGGGAAAAGCCCCTTGCTCCTGAATTTAGACCTCAATTAGGATCTTTTAAAACATGAAAGTAGCTTCTTCTGACCCTCCGAAGGACAAGCACTGTTTTTTCGTTTTCTTTTACTGTCATTTCTGTATCTGAAGGGGATCCCACATCCCATTGTGGATGTGTCAGGGAAAATAAAATGCTTCTCTTAACATTGCTGCTATGCAAATGCATTTATGAAATGTCTTTAGAGGCCAAAAAAATCACATGAAGAGGTAAAAGTAGAATATACTCTTTCCTCCTTTAACTTTGCAAAACATTTACTTTGGCGAAGAGAGCAAGAAAGAATCAACAGCAGGTAGTCTTGGGTGGGGTGATCTGTGCTCAGAGGTAGAGGGAGAGCACAGATAAAGGAAATCTGCAGAACCAAGATACCCTTCAGTGGACGAATGGGTAAGGAAGATGTGGTCCATATACACTATGGAGTATTATGCCTCCATCAGAAAGGATGAATACCCAACTTTTGTAGCAACATGGACAAGACTGGAAGAGATTATGTTGAATGAAATAAGTCAAGCAGAGAGAGTCAGTTATCATATGGTTTCACTTATTTGTGGAGCATAACAAATAGCATGGAGGATAAGGGGAGATGGAGAGGAGAAGGGAGTTGAGGGAAATTGGAAGGGGAGGTGAACCATGAGAGACTATGGACTCTGAACAACAATCTGAGGGTTCTGAACCGGGGGACAAGGTTGGGGGAACGAGGTGGTGGGTATTGGAGAAGGCATGGATTGCATGGAGCACTGGATGTGGTGCAAAAATAATGAATACTGTTACACTGAAAAAATTAAAAAATTTTAAAAAGGATCTTTTGGACACAAATCTGATCAGGTTCATTCTATTGCTTCCTCACTCTCTCTAATCCGTGCCCCCCCCACTTGATAAGAGAAACGGTAAAAATATCCTTATCCAAAACAGTTTTTCACCCGGGTTTAGTCAACTGATGGACCTCCATCAGCCGGAGAGGGTGGTTTCCCTTAGGCTGTGTAAGAACGGTGAGATGCGTACGCTGAATGCTATGACCACCGCTGTTAGGAGCTGAATTAACGTACGATTGCTGTTCTCAATATTTATGAATTTAATTAAATCTCTATTTTTATCAATACATTAACTTCTCAAGTTTTCTTCTCAGCCCACATTTTTATTACTACATCCTGTGGATCCTAATTTGAAACAGAGCCTTTAATTAAAAGAGATTTGCTCTCTCACACTACTCAATATATAATAATCATCTCTAAAATTTCCTTCTTATAATAATATTTTTCCTATGATCATGCCATTAATATAGTTAGGGTTGCATGTAATAAATAGGATGTCTTACCTGAGATAAAAGTATGGCAGTTACATATTTTATGGTTTTTATACACATTCAATAGGTGCCACTTGTTTGCCTTTATGTCAAAGATATTATATTAAGAAAAATATATACACCTAAGGAAATGGTAATAAAGATCTTCATAAAACTGACATTCAAGTTAGTTTTAATTAATGTTTTCATTTAAGTGTTCTGTGCATTTTAGCATTTTAGTTTCATATATTTCATAAATTTCCACATTTTTAACAGTTTTTTACTTAGGAAAACGTATGACTTTTGTAGTTACTTTTTTTTTTTTTTAAATCGCAGTTCCTTTCAGGTGTGTTTCTAGGCTAGTTTTGTTACAAAAAGGTCAAATTACTTGACCTTCTCCATCCCCTGAGCTTGTGAAGAATGAGGGATCAAATAGCTTCTGTATGGCTGCCAGAAATGTCACCTATATTTAATATACTACATAAGAGTCAGTCAGTAAGTGTCAAAGGAGGGATTTAAACCCAAAGCTCTCTGGCTCCATTCACTATGCTTTCTACCCCCTGGGCAAATCTGCATTCTTAATTCATATTGATATATTATATGCTGGAAGGGGCATGACTGGGTGGCTATTCCTATCTTGCTTACCGCTATATAACTTGTATTACAATGAATGAATGAAAGTATTTCACTATAACGAGGACATGTATTTACAATATTTAGAAAAATGGCTGTTCTACACTTGTATTTATAAATCAATTCCATTCTTCAATTGTTGTATTCATACAGAGATAATTTCATTTTTTTGTTGTTATGTTGTTAAAAATTTGGTCATTTTATATGCTTGACTTATGAACCCTGATACTGAATGCTTTGTTTTAGATGAACTAAACCTTTTTTTGTTTGTTTTAATCCACTGTTTGGCTCTATTCCAGAAGCTATGAGTGATTCATAGGAAATATAGTACATCTTTCTTGTCCTCAGACAATTTAGACACTTGCCAGAGAAATTAAATACAAGTAAACGAAAACCTAAGAAAAAACCACAAGGCATAAAACAATTCACTAATTGACATCTCTTTTAAAAATAGTCAGGTAGAGGAGGAATAATTAATGAAAGAAGAATTGAAGGTTTTTTCATATAAATTACATAAGATTACTTCATTACAAAGATATCCTGAAGAATAAGTGGAAGAAAAATCTTAGGCTATTCATTTGGGTTTTTTACTTATTTGTTTATTTCCCTCATGCCATCCAGGACATCTGATAACATGGCTTAGGGCATTTGGAGAACAACAGTATTTGCCTTCTCCCCTGAGCAGTATGAAATCTACACTGAAACTCACCTCTTACTTGATATTGAAGCATTAATCAAAATACCCACTGATTTGAAAAACTAGTCACTTTACTTGAATGTGTTTTTAACATTTACGTTGTCATTTGAACAGCATGCCTCATACAATACTTCTCAGGAAGACTACTTTGTGATTTCAGAGCATAAATCTGAAAATTCCAGGTACTTATTCTTGCAAATTGCTGTCTTACAATTTTAAAATGACTTTGTCCTTCAAAATTTCTTTCAAAAAACAAAAGCAGTTGAGGCTCCATAAACTCATTAAGCTAGAGAATCTGACCTATGCTGCTTTTGGCTTCCAGCAACTGCACCCTTTACTTGGGTCCAGCTCCCCAGCTGTCAGTGTCTATCGGTCTTTTCCAAGGGATGGTTCCCATTCTCTGCAGAAGGAGCCTCTAATCACCTGCCCAAGGGCTGTAAGCTTGAATACTGCCTTTTAAAAGCTAAGTAAATGGGGCGCCTGGGTTGATCAGTGGGCTAAAGCCTCTGCCTTCAGCTCAGGTCATGATCTCAAGGTCCTGAGATTGAGCCCCGCATCAGGCTCTCTGCTCAGCAGGGAGCCTGCTTCCCCCTCTCTCTCTTTCTCTCTGCCTGCCTCTCCTCCTACTTGTGATCTCTGTCAAATAAATAAATAAAATCTTAAAAAAAATAAAATAAAAGCTAAGTAAATATGATCCTCGGACATCACATTCTCTATTGATCCCAGCACCCAAACTCTGCATACATCCCGCCCAAAATGCACGGCCATGTTTCCACACTGCAACCTCTCTGATACATTTTTGGCAGAAAATAAACTACATGTTTCCTGTGATACTGGGAGAGGGTGAATGTTGGGTTCTGTGACTTTAACTGCTTTTTAATAAATATGCTTCTGAAGTCATGTCTATTTCAGTTTCCATTCCAATCTTTTGCTTTGGTGCCTCCAATTCCTGAGAATTTGAAAAATCTACCAGGCAAGCCAGCTTGTGTCTCAAAAATATGCCTTTTCTAGGACTCAAGATCCCACCTTTCTCCTATACGTGAAGTCAGTCATCATCCTTTCGTCTCCGTATATTTTAGTTAATAAAAGTAGAAACTTCTTGCTCTCAGTTCTTGGGGTCTTTGTTGCTTGGGTGGTTTTCAAAAGGAGAAGGAAAGAAATGTCTTTGTTACTATAATCTTAAGAGATGAAGAGGGGCACCTGGGTGGCTCACTAAGTTATGCATCTGCCTTCGGCTCAGGTCACGCATGATCCCAGAGTCCTGGGATCAAGCCCCACAACAGGCTCCCTGCTCAGCTGGTGAGTCTGCTTCTCCCCTTCCCTCTGCTCCTAACCCCTGCTCATGCCCTCTCTCTTTCAAATAAATAAGTGAAATATCTTAAAAAATGGAAATAATAAGACCCATGGAAGCTAAGTTGTTAAAGAAAAAAAAAAAAAGAGAGATGAAGAACCATATCACTTAAATGGTTATCAGTTGCCTTCAGGAGCTATGCTATAGATCAAACAATATTAATTAAATTGTGTATCTAATTTTTCAGTTTTATATGAAGAAGAGCTATAATATTCTAAGCTCCCTGTCTCTTGAGACATGTTGTTATCATGTTTTAATTGACTTTTCATTCTTATTTTGTCTTGAATTTTATTTGATTGTTTCTTTGTTTTGTTTCTGTTTTGCCTCTTTGTCATTTCGGGAAACATAAGAAAATAAAAGAATATGTGCATTCATGGTTCAAACCCTTGATCCTTTTTAAGCTTGCAAATGCAATTTCTTTGCTAACCAATACAATATTGAGATGTGGAAGAGGAGATTCTAAAGTCAAGCTTAAAAGGGTGAGAGAATCTGGTGCTTATAAAACATCAGTATGAGAATATTTAGAAATAAATATTTTGAAAAATATTAAAATTCACTATACAGGAAATAGGTATTGAAAAAGTTCTTATGGATTTATGTTTCAGAAATCTGTCGTGGTTTATTCAAAAACTGATTTTATACAATTTTTTAAAATCTAACATATACTGGGGACAAAGGTAGAAAACTATAGCTTCAGAGCTTCAGCCCTCAATTCACAAAGACAGATTTTTATTTCATTTAGGATTATGATTATCTATGAATAAGTGACCCTAAAAATATTACTTAAACAAAAAAGAAGTTTGTTTCTTTTTCCAATGAATGTCCAGATGTAGAAGTCTCAGTGCTCCTAAATGAACTTCTGGTTCTCTCCTTTGCCATCTGTAGAGTGTGGCATTCCTCTTTGTGGTCTAAGATAATTCCAGACCCCACACTTATTTTCCAAGCAACATTATTGAAGACAAGGGCAAAGGTTGGATGTCATCCACATTTTAAGAAAAGTTCCCCAAAATCACCACACACTATTTCTGTTTACATTCCATTGGTCAAGTGTCACATGTGTTAGCACACTGACTTCAGGGGCACCTGGGTGGCTCAGTCTTTAAGTTTCTGCCTTGGGCTCTGGTCTGGATTATACAATTCTTTACAATTTCTTTACAAATTCACAGATACAGGATGTTATACATGATTTTTTTTAAAAAAAAGCAGTCACTTTTATGTATAAATTGAAAAGGATTGCAAACTTTTTAATGCACATATCTTTGACTTTCAATGATTTTAAACTTTTCCAGTTTGTTTGCCATGTATGTTTCTTCATGTGTGAATTTTAACCATTTTTTTAAGATTCCAAAATGTGTATAGTTTTGACAATGCCGTGTACCCTCACATCAGCAAGGAATCTGCTTCTCCCTCTGCCACTCCCCCTGCTTCTGTGCTCTCTCTCTCTCGTTCTCGCTCTCTCAACTAAATAAATAAAATCTTTAAAAAAGTATTTCAAATATAGTATAGAAAAATTTTAATAGCTAATTTTTAAAAAGATTTTATTTTATTCATTTGACCGCGAGAGAGGGCACACAGGCAGGGGGAATGGCAGAGGGAAAAGCAGGCTTCCCACTGAGCAGGGAGCCTGATGTGGGGCTCTATCCCGGGACCCTGGAATCATGACCTGAGCCGAGGACAGATGCTTAATGACTGAGCCACCCAGGTGCCCCTTATAACTAATTTTAATGCAGTCTTTCACACGTTCAGAATTGGAGCTACTTCATGAAAAATGGCTTTGAATATTACATTTTTGTGGATGTATTTTTTATATATAGATATATAAGATATTTATATACATAATATATAATAAATAATATATATAAATACATATATTTATATATTCTAACCAACCACAAATTTCAATCAGTATTAATTCTTAGTATTTTCTGGAAATTTACATTTCAGTTGGTATTGTACAAGCAAAAGGACAATGGGGAGGCATACATTAAAAACTAAGGCCAGACACTTATCCTTAGGTCTTTCAAAAAGTGAAATGATAAAATTATATTTTAAACAAAACAAAAACACATTTGGAGATAGTGCACCTTGCTCAAAATTACAGGGCAACCCAATAATACCAATTATCTTGAAAGGACACCTTATGGTGGCAGGGTCAGGTGGAGAAATATGCCGGGGCCCTGCCACTGCTCCTCAGCCCCTTCTAAGTTAGAGACCTCACAACCCGCAGTCACTGGCTGTCATCCTTTAACCCAGGGAATCTGGCTGGATCCTCAATTCCAATTGCTGGTAGTCACTCCAATCTGGATATAGAAATATTACAGCTTTACAAAGAAAAAAGTAAGAAAATTTTGGTAGGGACTAACTATGCCTCCCAGCCATAGTCTACTTCCTCAAAACACAACACACACACACACACACACACACACACACACACACACACAGACACACACTCACGCAGGAAATAAAATTTAAATAGCATAAATAGTGTTTCTCAGACTTGAATATTATACAAATTTTACCCAAGGATCTTGTTAAAAACACAGATTCTGACTTAGTAAGCCTAGGGTAGGATCTGAAATTCTGCATTTCTCTCCTGTTTCTTTTGTTTCTGCGGACTGCTGCGGGCTGGGAAGGCATGTGCTTAGTAGCAAGACTTCAAAACATAGGCTTAGTTTTTGAGGAAGTCTAGCTATTTCTTTTAAATCAAACCCCACTATGTGTTGAAATTTAAATTTTTGATTTAGAGATGGAGTTGGGGAAGGGGAACCTTTATTGTTCAAAGGACACACCATTGATCATCTTTAGTCAAAATCTCTCGGTTAGTTCTGGGTCCATTGGAAGGGAGATTTCCATTCTGCCTCCGCAGAGTCCCGGAACTTCCTCTGGAGGACAGTTTTCGAAAAGGAGATGAAGGATTACTACAACCCATTCCACCTGATCTTCCAAGGACTAGCCTGGGAAGCAGTCTCTAGGATGGGTTATGTCCTTGCCGTAATTCCCACGTAGAAATCAAAGAGTACCAGAAATGATCTACATACTGTAGAACCAACCTCCTTACATTTTGCTAAGGTTATGGCTCCCTTTGAGAACAGTGTTTCTCCCTATAAAAATCCTCACGTACAAACACAGAACATATTGTACTTAACTGTATGTGGTTCATGGATACTCTGAAGTATAGATCTTACACGGACCCCCCCCCCATTTTAATCCTAGTCTTCCACACAGGAAGTCTACCCAAGCTGGAGTTTTGCGTTGACAGGCTTGGATAGGACTCAGTTTTATAGTGTGCCCTTCAGGAATTTGGATCAAGTCCAGGGTTCATTCAGACCATACTCTACAGAAATGCTGAGAACAAAGGTTTTTAAAAGATACAATCTAGCTTCTAGGGAGGGGAAAAAAGACATTTTTTTCCTTCTGTCTAAGTCTCAGAATTTAAACACCTCTGGAGGATTTTTTTCTTAATATTCCAAAAGTACAAAAATCTTAGGGGAGACATAAATTCATGCTTGTTTCTGCATTTACTGGAGGCAATTTTCCAGGACTTCGGTTGAAGAAGTCGTAAGTTCTTTGACTTATGGCATCAAAGTACAGTAAGGTTTTTTTTTAGTTGTTTCGAAATTAATTATTTAAAAGGTACCCTTGCCATTAAATGGATGTGGCAAATTTATTTACACATTCATGTGTTTGCAACATGTACTATATTGTTAATTTTTTAAAAGGGAAATTTACAAAGCAAAAATGTAGGTTATAATTATATCTTTGGATTGAAACAAAAAGGTGTGAGCAAAGTCTTTATCTGCAGATGGAATTGCAAGTTGGGTTTTGGTTTTTTTTTTTTTTTTTTTTTGGTTTGTTTTTGTTTTTTTACTAGAACAACCTTGATATCCCAAAACTCTCCAGATTTTAACCTTGTTCATTGCCTTTTTTTTTTTTTAACACACAAGTAACAATATCCTGACTTCTAATCCCATGCTTCAAGGGTTCTGCTTACCATGTACTTTTGAAAATCTCTAAAGACTGCTGACATGTTGCATAAAACTGTTTTGGTGGTCTTTCACTTCAGTCAGCTTCTGGCACAAGACCACTTCAGACTTCTTCTGGATCACTTGTCTTGTCATCTGGTCTTTCTTCTTTGGGTCCTGCCCATCACCCCATACCAAAGTGGGTACCACTCTACTCAAGCTAAATAGAGCTCCTTCCTGACTTCACCGCAACACATTAGTCTTACTATATCATTTAATAAAATTTTAATGCCCTGAAATAGCAGAAAGGAATTAAAATACTGGGAAAAAAATTAAAACTGGTACTATATATAACAACTACTCCTATAGTTACTAGACTTTGTCTTGCCCCAGAGTTTACTTCTCCAGTGCTTAAAGGATATCATGTAATATTCCTTAATGGAATTTCCGTTGATCGTATGCCAAACCAATGTATCTAGGGGAAATACAGACTCCTAGTCTTCTTGGTTTAGATGAAGGGGAAGAAGAGATGGGGAAGAAGAAGAGGAAGAGGAAGGAGAAGTGAGAAACTTCTCCATGACACTCAGTCTAACTTAATGGTCTCCATTCCAGGGTCACAAAGAGAATCGCCTGAGAAGTTTTAGTTTTTATTAATTACTAAAGTTTTGGCATAGCCTAACCAAGTAAATAAAATTTCTCAATTGAATCTGCTGGAATATATGCATTTCTTTAAGCTCCATAAGTGATTCTGAGTGTCACCAAGGTTGAGAACCATTGGTTTCAATTCTACCACCCAATCAAGAAAATAGTCTGCAGAGAAACACTGTTATTTCCAAGGAAAACAACTCTTAACTTGTTTGGCAAGGTAATTTATCTCTATATGAAGAATAGTTCAGGTGTTCTCCACCTCCTCACTCTACACAGACGCATTCCAGTCCATCAAAAGTGAGTTCAAACCTCCAAGTATAATCCTACAGAGGACAATTAATACTTTCAGATTAGATTTCCCAACTTTCAGGATTTTAAAGCTCTTTGGACAATATTTTTGGCAGAAAGCAAGTTCACGTTTATTGAGATTACTCTACTCTTAGTCCCAGCAAGACCAAAGTATTGCTAGGCATCATTCTTTTATAAAGTGAAGCTGGAGGTTATGACTCTTACCTGTTATTCATGCATTACTTTTATAATAAGAAAGAAAAAATGATTATTTTTTATTTAAAATTTATATATGCTTGAATTATGTGAAATAATTTTGTTATAATATTATAGTATTATAATACATATCCTTGACTTAAAAATAGTATGTGACTGCTAGTGTCTAGCATACTTCCAATGTTGTGACTCTGCTGGCTTTCTTTCTTATAACTATAATTTGTTTGTGACCTTTTATTACTAACCTATAGACTGTATTTTCACTGGCAGAGAAAGAGAGCAAGCTTTTAATCCATGGAATTTTTTTTTTTTTTTTTTTTTTTTTTTTTTTTTTGGTCCTCCTCATTTATTCAGAGTGTAGCTAGTCTTCCACTAGGTTCCTTTTAAAATTCTTTGCAGTTAATGAAATAGGATCCAAATGGGTTCAAGGGAAACTTTAATTGTCATCTACAATGTAGGGGCTTGGTAGATGGGTATTGTGAAGATTCCTGATGATCATGTTTTGGAATTCTTCACTTGTATGAAAGACAATTTCTTAGTAAAGTCAAAATTACTCACCTTTTAAGTTAAAATAATTACTAGATTTCTGATTTTTGTTTTTACTTTTAAAATTATGCTTTCCCTGAAAAGATATTAGATAGATAGATGAGTGGATGAATATTATATATATTTATTTGACATTTACTGAATGTTACCATTGCAGTGCTTAAAAGAGGAGCTCTGGACATTTTCACTTGGTAGAATTCTCTCTTTGGTCACTACTATTGGTGTGAAATTGGATAATTGCTCAATTTCTCATGGAGTCAGTTTCAGTATCTGTAAAACAAGGACTATAAGGAGTTAAAGGGATATATTTATGAGTTTCTAATGGTATAATTCATGAAAATCCTTAAAATAATACCTGGCATGGAGTAAATACTGATTATTTGTTATTTACTTTTATTAAAGTATGATTATTGTTGTTATCATAATTAGACTAGCTCTAATCATGTCTTACAGACTTTATTGAAAACCTATTAGCTCTTTTTTTTAATCTCTAACCCAAGTTGCTTTATGTACTAAAATCATAAGCTGCAAAGGAAGTTGTTTCTATATAGTTACATAAATTTAAAACTGATGTAAGAATGCTTTATGCAGCTTACTTTACAATTCAGTGCTAAAATTTATAAATCTAAATTTGGAAGGAAACAGCTTTATTTCCAATGGAAACATATTCTGCTTCTTCAGCCTGCAATTTGGGTACTTTATTTTAAAAGCTGTTAACAACAACAAAAAAAAATAACACTATTAGTCCACTTGGTGGGGTAGGAGGCATTGAAATCCAGCTACAGATTTTGCTACTTTAGTACAATATAATTATGTGGTAAAATTCTTCTTTTCCTTTTATTTTATTCTAACTTGTGCTTTGCAAAATTGGCAATTCCACATAAGAAAGTTGTGGTAATTATTTTCTTAAAATTGTCAGAATGTGTGCTAATCTGGGGATAGTTATCTTTATTCCTTCTTTGGCTTATTATAGATTTAAATTAAGCTGAGGTTTCTTTAGTGTTATTTTTCCAGAGCCACTGGGATTAGAGATGATGGATTTTGTGGTGCTCTGAGTATAGTTAAGCTCTTGTCAACATAAGTATAAAATTATTGCTGTGTGCAGTTGGTATGTTTTTGAAGGTAATTAAAGCTAAACATTGTGCAGAGAAAGATGATTAGCAATCTTCAGTTCACAAAGAAATCCAGCTTTGCTTTGACACCTAAAACTTCACATTCTTTGCATTTAAAAAAAAAATTGTACTTAAAGAACTTACAGAAAAATCTTGGTGATACTTTCAAAATCAAATAAAATACTGGTAATTATTATTTTTTATAAAACATATGATCCTTATCTCTGATAGTTTAAGAACTATCTGCATATTTTAGAACTTCATTCGTTTTTTTCTTATTTTCACTTTTATTATGGAATTGCCTCATATACCTCTTAATACAGATATATTTTTAAGAGCACAAACAGGGAATGAAGTCAGACTTAATTACCCACTTGTTACCATTTTTTCTTTCCATCTAAAGCTGTCAACTAAAAATCCACTCCCCCCTTTTTTTTCTGCTGACATTGCTGATATCATTTTTTGTATTAGGAATGTGGATGTTGATGAATGAAGAAGGTAGGTTAATGGCTAAAGCTAACGTACTGTAAATGGCATAAACAGGTCATTTGGGGTGCTACTAACTTCTCCTTTTTATCTTCCCACATAAAATATTCTCAGTATGTCGTGTGATACAGATTCTTTTTTGTATTGTCTCAGTATCTGAAGTTTTAAAATCCTAAGGAGAAGGCTAAAAACATGGTTGTCAATATCAGAAATATAAAATATAAATATATATGTACATAGTGGATATTTTGTCAGCATTCAAAATAATAGATTTTATTAAATTTATTTATTTTATAAATAGATGTATTTATTTTATTTTAGAGAGAAAGACAGCATGAACTGGGGGAAAGTGCAGAGGGAGAAGGAGTGAGAGAATCACAAGCTGACTTGTACATGTGGGGCTCGATCTAATACCCTGAGATCATGACCTGAGCCAAAATAATCCGACTAAGCCACCCTTGGCTAATTATTTAATAATTTAAATAATTATGAATTTATAATTTAAATAAACTAGGTTATTATTGCATAAAATTACCCAAGTGATAATACTGGTATTAGAAGAGATAATCTAAAATCAAATTTCAACAAAAGGTGATTTCTTATTGGGGAGAAATAGAGAAGGATAATTAGAAAACCCAATGCTGTGAGTTTGATAATGTGAGGGAAAAAAAATCTGAACGTATTGATGAAATATAAAGGAAAGAAAAAAAGAAGCAAGGTGATCATAATGATTTCTAATAGCCAATGTATTCTATGCAATTTGCACATATCAAGCATTTAAATACTCAATAAGTTTATGAAATACATACAGTGATTAATTTATTCATCTCACAGATAACAGAGAAGTTTTTGAACTTGCCTGAGGTTAGCTAACAAGTAGCTGAGTTTGGTGTATAACCCTGTTTTGGGTCAGGTGATCAATGGAAGCTTTTCTCCAGAGTGAATATTTAAACTGAGATTTAAGATCTGAAGGACAAGAAGTAACCAGCCACTGGAAGGGTGTGGGGAGTGGCGGAGCATTTAAGAGAGGAGATGGCTTGTGTGACAAGCCGGAGCAGGCAGAAGTATGGCGGATTGAGTACAGAGGGTTAGCGTGGCCAAAAGAGCCTGAGTTTGGGGGGGAGTGGTACAAGGAGACGTTAGCTACCGAAGGGCTGGATTATTTAGAGCCTGAAGACCATGGAAAGAGATTGGATTTTGTCTGAAGTGATATCTCATTGTGGTTTTGATTTGTATTTCCCTGATGCCGAGTGATATGGAGCACTTTTTCATGTGTCTGTTGGCCAACTGGATGTCTTCTTTGCAGAAATGTCTGCTCATGTCCTCTGCCCATTTCTTGATTGGATTATTTGTTCTCTGGGTGTTGAGTTTGCTAAGTTCTTTATAGATTCTGGACACAAGTCCTTTATCTGATATGTCGTTTGCAAATATCTTCTCCCATTCTGTCAGTTGTCTTTTGATTTTGTTAACTGTTTCCTTTGCTGTGAAAAAGCTTTTGATCTTGATGAAATCCCAATAGTTCATTTTTTCCCTTGCTTCCCTTGCCTTTTGCGTTGTTCCTAGGAAGATGTTGCTGCGGCTGAGGTCGAAGAGGTTGCTGCCTGTGTTCTCCTCAAGGATTTTGATGGATTCCCTTCTCACATTGAGGTCCTTCATCCATTTTGAGTCTATTTTTGTGTGTGGTGTAAGGAAATGGTCCAATTTCATTTTTCTGCATGTGGCTGTCCAATTTTCCCAGCACCATTTATTGAAGAGGCTGTCTTTTTTCCATTGGACATTCTTTCCTGCTTTGTCGAAGATTAGTTGACTGTAGAGTTGAGGGTCTATTTCTGGGCTCTCTATTCTGTTCCATTGATCTATGTGTCTGTTTTTGTGCCAGTACCATGCTGTCTTGATGATGACAGCTTTGTAATAGAGCTTGAAGTCCGGAATTGTGATGCCACCAACGTTGGCTTTCTTTTTCAATATCCCTTTGGCTATTCGAGGTCTTTTCTGGTTCCATATAAATTTTAGCATTATTTGTTCCGTTTCTTTGAAAAAGATGGATGGTACTTTGATAGGAATTGCGTTAAATGTGTAGATCGCTTTAGGTAGCATAGACATTTTCACAATATTTATTCTTCCAATCCAGGAGCATGGAACATTTTTCCATTTCTTTGTGTCTTCCTCAATTTCTTTCATGAGTACTTTATAGTTTTCTGAGTATAGATTCTGTGTCTCTTTGGTTAGGTTTATTCCTAGCTATCTTATGGTTTTGGATGCAATTGTAAATGGGATTGACTCCTTAACTTCCCTTTCTTCTGTCTTGCTGTTGGTGTAGAGAAATGCAACTGATTTCTGTGCATTGATTTTATATCCTGACACTTTACTGAAGTACCATCAAAGGCTGTCTGGCCATGAGTACACTGATTTGGTTGACATTAACAGAATACATTTGTTGGAAGTACGGTGTGTGTCCCGGCATGAATGAAAATGGAAGGGCAATTTAGGAAGCTACTATTGTATTCCAGATGTGAGGTAAGAGGCAGTAGCTGTGAAAAAGGACAAACTCAAGAACCACTTCTGTTAGTGGAATCCATGAAGATGACAGATAAATTTGAACTTGGGATGGAGGTGGGGAAGAAAAGGGAAAACTGAGAATGACATTTGATGTTAATTTTGTCCAAATGTATAAGACATACGTACACCACCAAGAGTGAACCCTCATGTAAGCTATGGACTTTGAGTAATAATGATGTGTCAGTGCAGGTTCTGATGCTGATGTACTGCTGCAGTGAGGGATGTTAGTAATGGGGGAGACTGTGCATTGTGTGGGGGCCGAGGTTTACTCTTTACTTTCTGCTCAATTTTGCTAGGAGCGCAAAACTGCTGTAAAAGTAAAGCTTATTAAAAATTTCAATAAGGGGAGGATGAAATACAGTTAGGCTTGACTAACTCAGTTGAAGGTGATGTCATCAGCTGAGATCAGGAAAGCTGGGGAAGGTATAAAAGTTGTAACAGTAAAAATGGAATGTTCTGTTATTGGCATGTTAGGTTGAAGATACCTATAGGACATTCAAGAGAACAAGACATGCAATAGTGCATAGATAAACTAGAACTTAGAAAAGAAGTCTGGACTGAGGATCTGAATTTAAGAATCATTAGTATAAAGAAAGAGTTTAAATGATACCTTAGGAGATTAGTGAGGAAGAGAAATTAAATATAGAATCGAGACAGGTCCAAATCTGAGCCTTGAAGGATTGCCTACATCATTAGATAAATGACCTAAGCAAATATTTCACAAAAATTAGGTTAGGTCTTATGCAAAGAAAAAGGGCAACAGAAAGATTGTGGCATCCTGAGGCATATTTAAGAATTCTAAACCAGAAAATATGATTACCAAGGACAATGAAATTAGAGTAAAAAAAAAAAAATTTCTGTAACTTAGTTAGTATAAAAATAACCTAAGACACATAATGAGAAATTGGAACCAACTCAGGCTTGATTAAAAAAAAAAAATCAGTCAAATATTACAAATAACTTCTTGGTTTTTTTATAGTGTGTTTTTTTTTTAATAGAGAGAAAGCTGTTTAAAATTCTGATAGCTTCAGCATAATATGATTTTGTTTAATATAGATTTGGATGATACAAGGATTTTTCAAAGAAACCCCCAAAACTGGAAAACACACATGCATATGTCATCTGGTGTCAATCAAGCATTAGGTTATAATTATTTCTTCAAATTCATTACTCTGTGGCCTTCCAGTTGATTACAAATGTTTCATTTACGTATATATTCTATAATTTCATGTGACCGGGATCTTTGAAACATATTTTGAAATGGTTTTTCAGTAATTGTATATCTGTTTGGACTTGAAGTAAGCAAGAGGGAAAAAAAGATTCCATTTAAGCTAGAATCTCTAATTCTCAAATGATTGTGACAAACACTTTCTAGAATATTACAGAATTTTATGTATTTGCTTAGCTATTGTCATTAAAAAGTGAAATTATAACACTCTATCTAATTAGGCAATAACTTAATCAAATTTAGTCCTCATTTGAAAATAAAACAATTTAAATGTTTTATTTTTTTTCTTGCCTAAAAAAAATAAATCATATTGGATTCTATTTGTTTCAGGAATTTATATTCCAAAAGACTTGGCAAACCTAGATTCCTTTTCAAGAAGCTGTTTAGAACTTAGACACCTGCTTGAAGTGAAAGGAAAGGGTTGTATATTAGGACATCATTAGATGTGACTCCAGACAGGAAGACTTAACATTTTGGAGAAGGAAAAAATGAGTCTGTTGACTGAAACAAAGAAACAAACAACAAACATGCATAAAGTTTCATGCTACAAAACCACACAGTCTATGCTCTTCTTTTCCCTCATTCCTTTCTTTCTGCATCGTTCAGTTTGGAAGTTATGACGGAGATTCAAGAATAGCTGTGCAACGAAGAAAGTGCCTCTAAAGGCTTTTGACAAGAACTAGAGTGTTCTCGTCACTAGAGTGTTCAAAGTTGGAGTAACCCAGAGCAGAATCCTATCAGTTTCTAACCGAATAGAGTGTGTTAATTCTACTCAACAGCCATAGGGAAGAAGCAGGGGATATTGAAAGGAGAAAGAAGGCAAAAAAAAAAAAAGTGAATTTAGTAATTTGTAAGTATTGGGGAAGAGAGACATTGTCCATTACTTAGTTTCTTAGTCTCTTTGACTTTTGTTTTAATTCTATATTAATTTTACATTACAAGCAAGAGATTATATAAATAATACATAAAGATTCTGTTATGAAGCAAAGAACAGAAGAATTACATTTTATTTCCAGGAAAATCATTGACTAACACTGCATACATATTCTATTCTACTATTGTCCAAAATAAAATAAAATCAAGCATGTTTCCTTAAAGCTGTGCCCTCACAGTGGCAAGACTGATGGCATCAATTTAAAACTTTTTGTCCTTTTAAGATTCTGTCACTTTTAATCAATGTCCCATAAATTTATCTTTCTTTACCCTTTGTGATGTTTTCAGGTAAAGAAAATTACTTGTTTGTGTATTTATTTTAAACACCACTTGATTAAAGGAAAATTAAAAACCCCAGGCAAAATTTTGTTATAGTATTTTAAATAAATTGTAACATTTGCACTACAAATGCAAAGTCTCCCCACCCACATATGGAAAGGAAAAAAGTTCCCACACCCCCAGAAAGAAAAGTTTCCACATAGGACATTTTTCCAATAAAATTTGTATGGAACAATCACAGGAGTTAATTGGTAAAACCATAACTAATTCTTGAAATCATAGACCACCCAGCCACGAAACTATTCATGGGTTTTTGTTTTTGTTTTGCCAGTAATTTTAGCATAATGAGTACCAAAATATATCTGAGACAAAGGAAGACATGCCCCCCAAAAGTTTTGGAGCACAGTGGGTTCTCAAGAAAAAGGAAATGCTATGATATAGTCTGTTATTTAATTTTGACATTGTGCATCAAATCACCATAAATTCGCAAATTTTAAAGGTAAAAATATTTTTAGTAAAGCACAAAGATTTAAAATTCCTGGGGAATTTCTCTCTAATAAAATAAGACGATCAGTTAAAATCATGCAAAATAAGAGCAATATATGGTAATGAATCATTCTTTTGACTTTCAAAAATACAGACACATTATTTACTTCTGATGGCATAATTATATTTTCCCTTCTGTAGATGTTATTTTACTAATTTCTTTTTCCCTGTTCTTTAAAAACTTAATTAGGGTTTTCTTTAAAAATTTTAATTAAGACTTGGGGACCCATTTAATAATGAAATTTGGTTCAATAAAACTAGTCCGTTTTTATAAAAGAAAGTTACTTAAGGTTATTCTAAAAATAGAAAGTTCTACTAAATTTGAATTTGTGACTGAAGCCTGAATAATTCCTTTACAATATATCCTTGGATAAGGTGAATGAATGTTAATGTATATTTATAATAAAAAATGAAGGCAGTATTATTTAAATGAATAAGATAGACATGATTTCTAATTTAACATTCATCTTCCCTCGTTTGCAAGTTTTAATATTATCCATCCTTTTGTGGCCTTGCTTAACTTTGAAGAGAGGGTAGACAAGCGGCCTTCAGAGAGTAAGCAAAAGGTTAATGAAAAGCTAGAGCTACAAAGAACCTGCTCCTACCCACCCCATCAAAAAGTTTGGGTTTTCCTTTCCTTATCTCTAAAAGCATGTGATAGTGGCCCAAGTTGGGAGAAAAAGGACCATTCCTTTGATCTTCAGTTTAGTGACAAGATATAGTCCTGAACCATTTTGACGCAATCAGAGGTTTGCTATTAATTTTCTGGTTGAATCAGTCAGCTTAGAGAAGAAAAGGATTTAACAATAGAGTTAGGTGGCTTGCAATAACTTTAAACCCACTAATATACCAGTATACTTCTCCAGTAAAATAGTTCTTGATTGTATCATTTAGAAAATATAAGCTTTGGTGTTAATCTTGAAATTGCAGTCTACTCTACCTATAAAGAAGGAAAGCTTGCTTATGAGATAAATTTCACCACATAATATTTGACTTAAAAAGAATCCTTCAAGAAGTAAAATGTAGCAAAAGCTAAAGCTTCATTGACCAGTGGCCCTAAGATTGTCCTGGTCAGAGATTCTGTTGAGAGACTTGCATAAGCCATATATCGTCTCCTTCAGAAAAGCAGGATACTAAAAATACACGCATTGTATCAGGGCCTTCATAAATTCCATGAAGTTTGTGAGATGACTTGAACAATTTCGTTTGTCCTAGAAATCATATCAATATTTGCATCCTTGTTTGAGAGAGAAATCTCCACGCCAATAATTAGTTTACAATAAACACTGTATATAAAACCTTTAGCTTTATTATACCAACATATTCACAGGAATCAAAAAAACTCCCCCAAGTGGTTGTCTAGCAAGACAGTAAAATTAATAAACGAAAGTGTGTAATTTGAAGTAGTAAATTTTCCAGTTCACTTTGCATTTACTTTTTATGCTTTCCTCTGGGTGGTCCCAAGAATCCATGGCTTGGTGTTCCTAAAACTGAAATCACTAAGGTCAACCTGAAAGTGTTCTAGCGATTCAGATTAATCTAAAATACTTTTTTAAGAAAAATGTGTTTCAATTTTAATTTCTAGCTCTTAGAAGATGTAAGCAATGAGTAGCTGAAATGCAAGACGTTTGTGATACTTATAATTCATCATAGGTTTTCTGTGAAAATTATACTTCTTAAAATATAAGCATACTTGAGGGACACCTGGGGCTCGGTGGGTTAAGCATTTGCCTCTGGCTTAGGTGATGACCCTCGTGTCTGAGATCAAGTGCCGCATCAGGTTCCTTGTTCAGGGGCAGCCTGCCTTTCTCTTTGTCTGCTGCTCCTCCTGCTTGTATGTGCTCGCTCACGCTCTCTGACAAATAGATTCAATCTTTAAAAATAAATAAGCATATTTGAGAAAAGCATGTAAAATATGATGATAGAAAGAAACCTTTACCTTTATAATCTAAAATGTTACCAGTGATTATTGCCAGAATAGGACAGTCCCCCTGCTATATGTTCAATAGCTTCCTTTACTTTCTCTTTTGTAACACTCACTGAATTTTAACACCTGACCCATTTTCCTTTTGCTTATTTTCTTATCAGTTTCACAATGTCTGTATGACCCCCACTGTACTTAAGCTTCCTGATATATACGAGGTACCCTATAAATACGTGTGAATTGAGGCATATTGGTTTTAATTCCTTTCTACATATTTTGACTTCTAAATTTGTAATATCGCTATTATTTATTATACACATTCATAATAGAGCTTATTTTTTTCAGCGCATATCTACCTAGCATAATATTACAAGGATTAAAAATACAGGCTCTGAAGCCAGTGCAACTGGGGTCTAATTCCTACTAGTCACGTGGTGTTAGAGACTTCTGACTTCTCTGTGCCTCCATTTCTTCCTGTGTGAAATGAATATACCTGGTGGGAAAAGGCAATGAGTTAGGACACACAGAAATCTTAGAATGCTATTTTATACACAGTTTCCATCCAATAAATATGCATCTTTAATGTGACTTGACACCACAGCATCAAAGAGAAGTAGAAATGTTTCTTAGGCCTTAAAAGATAACCATCACACATTGAAAGAAAAGGTATAAAAATTACTAAAATGCGCATTTTGAAACTCAAGAAATAGACTAAGGATGGTAGCTCTAAAGTCCTCTAGAACCTCCACAATTATCATTGATGAACATAATAGAACTAAAATATGTTCGTAATAAGACTGAGTCATAAAAACATGTTGAATTTTGTTCCTCATGATCCCTTTTGAAAGCAGGAAATGATAACAGAAGACAATTTCTGGCAACATCACTAGCAATTTTTTCAAATTAGTAATTTAAAACAAAAGATTTTAGTTTTTGGGGGGAAAAAAAATGAAATGCCAAAAATGTCAAGTCAATGCCAGATAGATGATGGGTCTCTATATTATCACCAATATAAAGGGCAAAGGAGAACCATGTGTTCTTTAAAAATGGAGTGTTTTGCATTTCCTTAAACACTGCAGTTTCAAAAAAGAGCATTTTTAATTATGGCCTTAAATATTTTGGATTTATACTACCTTCTATGAAAATATTCCTTTAATCCCTACTAAACATCTGAAATATTAAAGTGTTAAGGTTACCATTCTTTTTCTTTTATTAGCTTTTAAATAGTTCATGAAGAAGTTTAGAGGAGAACAATATTAATGATTCTAAAAATCAAATAGCCCTACTGAAAAGAATTAATCTCATTGCATATGAGTACATATGGGGACATATTCCATAAGGGATCATGCATCATAGTTTATGGTGTGCCCACATTTTCACATTCATTATGTTGGTTTGGCAAACAAGAGTCTGTCACAGCACCCATTAAGAAAAAGGCAAAGCATGCTTCAGGAAATAACAACAAAAAAAGTTCATTGTAATAGAATTGTTAGGCAGAATTAATTATGAATGAAACTATGGCTGAGACAAATCTCAGATAAGATTTTGATAAGTCATACAAGCCATGCAAAGGAGTTCAGATCTGAATCAAGAGATGGTAAAGAGTTAATAGATTATTTAAGTAAGTAAGCATGGTGTCATATTGGGTGGTGAGGAAATTTCTGGACTATTTCCTCTCCAGGAAAATCAAGTTAAATTTTAAACGTATTTTGTAACCAACATTAAAATTTGAAATAACCATTAGTAGATTTAGAGGGGGAAAAAAGGAAGAAAAGATAATAGACTCTGTTGTAGACAAGAAGGAGCACTTTAAGTGGTGTGTGTTTGTGTGTTTGTGTGATGTTTGTCCATGTGCATAGACACATATGTACAAGGAGCCAAGAATGGAGTAATCCTAGTCCTTTCAAGTTACTCATTAAGTAATTATTAAAACAAATCTAGGCTATTATTTTCCTGTGAATGAGCTATTTTATTCCCTCATAATCATCTTTCCCATTCTTTCTTTAGCAACTTCACATGCTTTTTTTTTTTAAGATGTTTATTTATTTATTTGACAGAGATCACAAGTAGGCAGAGAGGCAGGCAGAGAGAGAGAAAGGAGGAAGCAGACTCCCCGCTGAGCAGAGAGCCCGATGTGGGGCTCGACCCCAGGACCCTGGGATCATGACCTGAGCTGAAGGCAGAGGCTTTAACCCACTGAGCCACCCAGGCGCCCCTTTCACATGCTTTTTATACAATCTGGAAATCTAATTTCATGTGCTCTTTCTCCAAAATCTATCTCTTTATCTCTCTTATCTATCTCTATCTCTCTTTTTCTTCCTCCTCCCCTTTTAAAAAATGTGATATAAGAGTTGAATCAATCTACTGACTACATCCTTTGTCTGTTAGACACAATTGATCTCATAAGCATAAAAAGTAATAAAACACAATTTTCCTTAAAGTCAATAAGATATTCCAATGATATATCTCTTTAAAATCAGATAATTATAAAATAACACATAATTTAAATGTTTGCATTTCTTCCTAAAAGAAAACTAAAATTAGTTGCAATTACTTTCCTCCTACTAGCTATTGTGTATCCTTGAACTGTTAGCCTCTGATATCTTACTGACAAATTTAATGAAGTCATAAAAATACACAACAGTATGTTCTCTCATTCATTTATTCATTCACTTTTAGATGCTCTTAATAATTTTTTTATCTCGGGGAGCCTGGATAGCTCAGTGGGTTAAAGCCTCTGCTTTCGGCTTGGGTCATGATCCCAGGGTTCTGGGATTGAGCCCCGCATCGGGCTCTCTGCTCAGCAGGGAGCCTGCTTTCCTTCCTTTCTCTCTGCCTGCCTCTCTGTCTACCTGTGATCTCTGTCTGTCAAATATATTTAAAAAAAAAAAATAAATAAATAATTTTTTTTTATCTCTTCCTGTGTAACTGGAATATGCCACCCAATATGTTATTAATATGCCACCCAAGTTAATCATGATTCTTGCTTTCATGGAGCTTAGAATTTATCAGAGAAAACAGTTAAACAATTTCAGTACAGGATACTGAGCACAAAAAATTAAAATCTAGCCTGGATTCTTTCAGCCTGGCTGGGCACACAAAACTTCCCTTTTCCTATCCCCCCAAAGCAAGCAAATATAAGAAACAAAAATTTGACTACCAGAAACCTTTAAGAATGACATAAATCTTTACTGTAACATTCATTAAGCAAACACATAGGAGGGTTAGAGAGATATCACAAAGAAGACTTCCCAGTAGTTCTGTGTAGGCATTTCTCCTTTGAATTACCTCACCCGTAACAGGTATTAAAATCCTCTCCCCCTCTTTCTGCAACCAGTCTTCTCTGTGTGTATGTGTGTGTAGTCAGTCCACTGTCTACCACATTTTTCTTTCAATTTCTGTACTTCCTTTCTTCTCTGTCTTTACTTTCTTTGCCTTCCTTTGAAAGTGTAGTTCATCTTCCATTTACTGCCCACCCTTTGAGAATGAACATGGTTAGCAAAATCTGTTCTCACCATGGTAGGTGACATAGTAAGTGCCCTAAGAATACATTGTGTAGTACCCAACATGTACCTGGAAATGGAAGGAGAACAAAAGCATACATAGGAGTTGTCCAGAACATTATCTAAGCAGGGGAAGCATGCGGTAAGAATAATAGGAAAGGAGACCATGTCACCATATGGACATAAAGTGGATAAGTAGATGCATGATCTTGGAATGCCTACTTCCCCATAGTAAGAAGTTTGTCCTTGTCATATTTGCATGTTTTTATTTATTTATGTTATTTAATCAATGTCTCTATTCCCCTCTAGATGCAAAGAGGTATGCTACAAAGCCCATGACTGGTTTGCTCACTGTTGTATCCCTGGTTCCTGATTGGTACCTGGAAAATAGAATTGCTCAATAAATATGCACTTGGTAAACAATGCATTAATAGTGGATGTGAGCTCTAGATACAGTTGTGAAGATAGTAGACTTATCCAGTGTTGAGACTTCTCAGGGAGTGTAGTGCATTGTGAGAAAATAGATGACATAATGGCTAAGATGACTTCCATTAAAAAGAGATCAAAAATAGGTGGAGGCTAAAAAGGAAAAATAAATGGGCAAAGCAATCGAAGATATTAATGAGTCTTGATTTTGAGAAGACGAGGATTGAGAAGAGAGAGGTAATAGAGCTAGAGGGAAAAGAGGCTTTGATGAGGGGATGGTTGGATGTAAAAATAATGATTCAAAATGTGAAGCAGTTTTGGATGATGATGATAAAATCCAGGGCCTGGATATAGGAGTGGATGGCTAAAATAAAGTGAATGTCTTTAAAGATCACGAGATCAATGAACAGAGAAAACAGCAAATTCAGGTTGATCGCAGGAGGAGGTTGTGAGTATTGCACTGAAGGGGAGTGTACCTGAAAACGTGAGGCAACCAGAAAGAAGCATGGCTGGATGGTAATGTGGAATAGAAAAGAAGCTAACCAACTTCGAGACATGAGGTCTATGGATTCTAGTGATGGACGGCCACCAGATGGGAAGAATGTAGGTAGGAGAAGTGGTATTTTCAGAGAAAAGATAAGTTACGTTTAAGTCAAGAAGATGATGGAGAAATTCAGAGAAGTAGCTGAGATTTTAGGGAAATTTGTGAAGGCTTGTCCCAGAAGACACAATAAAAAGTTGTGAGAGATCGCAAGAGTAGCAATCAAGAAAAAGAATACAGATGGAGGATGGGAAAAGAGAGAACAGACAATTTGGGCACTGACAAAAAATAACGGGGTTGAGAACCAAGGAGTCAGCTGGCCGGTGCCATTGGATAATCAGGGGAGAAAGGACAGCAGGTGCTTTTGACATCCCACAGAATGTTGGCTAGCCTGGCTGTAGGTACTTCCAAAAAAAATTCCTAGGATTGGTATTCCTGGTCTTAGAAGAGTGGTCTCTCTGGAAGGAGTCAAATTTGGGTGGATTTGGTGAACTCTAGACTTGAAACCCTAGTGCAAAACTTCCCCAGTGCTGGTCACAGACCTGCGATATGTATCCTGAGCCTGGTGACAGAGACGCTCTACCTCCCAGGCCGACTGGGAGACCAAGGACAGAGCATAAACCAACTCACCTTCTAAAGAAGCACATTTTCTGTTCCCCATGAATACTAGCCAGTGCCGGCATGCTGGGCAGCGGTTGGACGCAATGAACTTCACATTTATAGACCTTCTGAGCTGATCAGTTTACTAAGTTCCAGTGACAAATACATCTATCATGCAGATTTGACCCCTGAGTGAGCTTGACAAAGCCCTTCTCTTCTCATACTCAGGGTGTTTGGGGAAATCCGTGTTTTTGAAAGGAAGCGTGTTAGACCAAGCCTCCAAATTTTGAGAATAGGCAAGGGGAATTTTCTGGAACCTATCATTTGAGTCATTTTTGGGGTATTTATATATATATATTCTTTCTGTGAGAGGAAGATTATGGAGGGCTTTCCACTTGCCTACAGTTTCCATATGCTAATGCAATTTGTCTGGCCATAAAACTTTCTAAAATATTTATCGGAGGAGAACGTTTACTGCCTGGAGAGCAGCATGCAGCCCCGAGCCTTGAGTCCTCTCATACATAGATCATGCATGCTGTTTCCTCGCTATGCTTGTGCACCATTGAATGTTACCATGATGAATTCAATGGGCGTTTCCCTTTATTCCAAATTAGTGCCAGAGATCAAAAAGCTGCTAAAAGTCCTTTCCACAAGAATGCCTCCCAGAAAAGAATGAGTTATAGTTATTCTCGCCAAGAGATGCCTTCTGTTGTACTCTATCACTTCCTACGATCCAATAGCTTGAAATTGTGCCAAGCTAATTAGCTAGTTCAGTGACTGTTATATTAAGAGCCCAAATAAGCCAAAAGAGTTCATCCTCTTAGTATTCAAGTGCAGCTTTATTACTTTTCTCACCAATCGGAAAGTAGCATAAGGTCTCTCAACAACTAAACCCCATATATTATCTTCATGTGGACACTTTATAGTGTCTTTAAAAGAATTTTTTGCCATTTATCTAATTTGGGTGCGTCATAAGTATAGTATTTCTGCTCTGGAAAGAAAAATATGTTTGTTAGCTATTTCATTTTTAAATTTACTTGTATCAATTCAATAAGGGTAAGTGAGCTTCTAACCCATACAAGGCATACAGTGATGTAGGAAATAAGCCTTTTATGAAGCAGAGCAGTTTCAAAATGAGTAGGAGACTTCTTTAGTTTTAACTTGCTTTATTAATACTTATTTTTTAAATGTGGATGAGTTGAATATCATACCAGGATTCAAGCCTCTGAGGCTTTTTTTGGGGGGGAGGCATAAGTTAAAATTAATCTTAAATTCCTGAAATGAGCAGTTATCTGTCTCTTTGGAGACCCCAATTTTCTGGCAACAGTGGTGGGATAGTATATTGGGAAAGTGAGTAATGCTTAGAGACCCAGAGCTATTTTTTTTAATGCTTGTCTGACAGCTCTGTCAGGGAAAGAATAAAGATTTTTACTGTTTGCTTGTTTTGTTTTGGTAGGCCATGTTCAAAATTAATCATCACTTACTTTTAAAATTCTCAGGCTCATCTCTTTTTAAGTGGAAAAAAAATATTGTGAACTTCCTCTTGAAAATGGTTGTACTATGAATAACAGCTGATAAAGAAGATAAGGCTACAATACATGTTATCATATCTATGCTTTGGAATTAATTTATATTTTATTAGAAGTGTGTATTGTGTTCTATTTTATAATTGCCAGCTGTCCTGTCAGTATCCTAGTGGCAGACATTTGTGTTTGGTTTCCTAGGTAGCAAGTACTATCTCCAAATCTTTAGATGTTTTAACTCATTTAGTTCTCAGTAATTCTGGAGGTGTTATTCATTTCCTCAACTTATATCCAAGACTTTATATCAGAGACTTTATATAATTCGGGTAAGTCAAATGGCTAGGAAGTGGGATTTGAATTCAGACGGTCTAGCTTCAATCCATGTACCAAATGACTGTGCTATACAGCCTCCATTCTGTGAGGAAGAGATATTCATACAGTAGTACACATCTGCTTTGCTGATCTTTTGCAGTAACTTGATGCTTTCTACATACAGTTCCCTGCTGCAAAGGTGGTCCACAGTCTATAGAGTATGGGAACTAAAATGTCCTAACTCGTTAATAAATAATTTGGAAGTTGTTCTTTGTTTGGTTGGTTTTTAACTTTCTTCCTCCTTACAATGTCTTAACAAATTGCTTTCCTCTGGTTTCTCACATCTTTAATTCTGATCTAGTGCTTTGACTTTGCTCTATGGCCCAGATATCAGTGGCTTGGGTAGAAAACTGTTAACCAGTATAGCTTTCCTGGTACTGTAGTAGAGGCTTTCTTTTCTAGATGGCCGTATTAGATGGGTTTTTAACTAGTAATCAATGGAGAGGCAATATATGTTTATTCCTGCCTTTCCTTTTGTTCATCCTAGTTACTCCTAGACATTTTCTGCCAAACTAAACACAATTTTAAGTAGGTCTCTATCTTTAATGAACCATTAGAAATCATTAACACCTGCCCTTCCCTGGGTCAGTGCACCTAGCCACCCTCTTGGAAAAGGGAAGCTTTATATCCTATTTGTCTTGGTTGAACTTGTTGCCCTGTATCTCCGCTATGATCTGAAGTGACAGAATAAAATGACTTCTTGTTTGTGCATCTCAAGGCTAAAATCAGAGCTATGATAGGGATCATTCAATCAAAGTCAACACTGCCTGTTGCAATTTACACCTATCGATATGTTAACAGCTAATTCAAGAGTTTTGCCTGTCAATTTCCACTTTAGGCCACAATTTCAATTGTCACAAGGGAGCGAGAGCGACTTTTAATTGCCTTTCTTCTGTTTTATGTTCTTCCACGGGCTGCTACTCTCATTTTATATTTAGATGTGTTAAATAATTTCCCCTGTTTGCTTCTAGGTACCTTGTTCTGCTTTTTCTTTGATAAGGTAAATGTAGCTGGGAAAAGTAGATTGATAGAAATGCTAGTAAAAAGCAAGTACCTATTATATAAAGTTCTGCCAATTTATAGGGTCAGGAGCACTAGGTAGGATGTTGAGATAAAGTATCTATCTATAATAAACCAACTAAGAATATAAACGAAAATATGTTATTAACATTTCTCATATAACCATTTGTAAGCAGATTCTGAATTATAGCTAGAATGTTATGGGATCTATTAAGGGATACATATTTACCAGACCGAATACACTGGAAATCCACACTTACCCAGATAAATGCCATTGACACACCCTACTGGTAACACTGTCATAACCAGATCAATTAAGTATATTCCAATGTGCAAGAAAGCAATAGAAGAAGACCAAGGTGTTATTAATGTTATTAATATTTTACTTTCATTTAACATATATGGGTCCTTGAATACTATTCTGTCTTTAATCATACCTTCTCTAATTATCATTCACTTCATTAAAATTCAATGGGTACTCATATGTGAACTGTTTGTCCAGCATAGGCGGCTAAATGATGAATAAGTTCTGGTCCCAACCATCAAAAAACTTAAATTATAATGGAGGGCAAAAGATTGCACAATTGTATTAGTTAACACTAATGAAATTGCTTATATTAAAAAAATTACATAATGGCCTTTTATATACATCAACCCGTTATTAAAAGACAGATGAAATAACCATCACAATGCAAATAAAAGCCACCCTCAAAGAGCAAAGAATAAAGAGCAATGAAGGGAAGAGACTGAGCAAGCCTTGCACAGAAGAGATGGAATTTGTATACCATCTTCAAAAATTTGAAAGAATTAGACTTAGAATGCTTATTAGCAGCTATAGCGTTTTATTCTTCTCTTGGGTTTTCTCCACCTGCACCAGGTCAGCCCATGGTTTGGCATCCTGACACAAAATCAGTTATTTGAACATCCCAATGAGAATGGAGGCAGGAAGCCCCAGGGCACAACTGGGCTGTGGGCTGCAAATGAAAATAAACATTGGCCACTGACACAGTGTCTTATTGACAGGTTTCCCGGCAAAGTGTTAATTACTTACCTTGGCGCTCCTCAGATGGATGACAAGACACAGAACGAGGATAGTGACAGTGGTGTGTTGATAAAAGTTTAATAGCTGGCTTTCTTGAAGTGGGGGGTGGGGGGGAGAATCGATTTGTACTTTTGGCCAATTTCAAGCTACCATACCAATGGCACAGGCGGTAGAGCTGGGAAAAGATGTGCGCCTTCGGCTCTTGGGAACCCAGCCAATGGGAGGTGACTTCAGCCCACTTGTAGGGGTGGATGTTTTTCCTGAAACGAAGTAACCATTATAAACCTAGGTTGATAGTGGGATGTTCAAGTGCACTGATGTCTTTAAATCTGTTTATAAACCTGGTCCGATTGGTGATGTTTCCAAGATCTAGCTCTAGTACTTAGGTGGAGACCACTCCAAAATTTATCTTTAACCATCTCAGGATGCTAGATTCTATACCTCTTCCCCCAGCAGCACCCCTATCCCCCAAACACAGCTATTTCTTTCATTCTCAATGGATGTATTTTTAAAAAGAAACATTATATTTCATACTTGTAATAAGAATAAAGTTTGTTCTAGATTTTCATAGCTGTTTTTGATGTCCACTGTTTGCTCTATTTTTGCAAGTGATTAACTTTCCAAAAAGTGTAAAGCTTTATCTTTTCAGTAAAAATTAAAGAAATAAGGTCGGGGGATATCTTTCTGAGTTCTTATGAGGCACAGAAGACATCTACGGAAATTTAAATACAAATGCAATTGCCATTTAAATTTGCAAAGCATTTATTTTCTAGAATGTCAAGTGAGCCACACTGAAAAGAAGTATAAAGAGTTTAACAGTTGCTCCCATCAGATGTCAGCTTAAGCTCAGTTGATGTACAGAGATCTTTTCAAAACATCTTACCAGCATTACTTCCTTTAGCTACTTATCAGATCTGCTGTTTATCCAGGTCTTGTTGAATAAACAAAATTTGCATGACAAGATGTCTCCATCTGAGAGAAGTTCTTTCTACTCCAGTTATCTTTTACTGGGGAGTGAGTTTATGGGAAGGGAAGTGTCATAAACTCCTATCAGACTTTTCCAGGCCTTCCCCATACCAAGACTCTTTTCTTTTTTATTTGGATTTTCTGATATCCAGGTTCTTTTTGGTCACTATCAACTCAGATGTGTGTGTCTGTACAGAGATCTGATACTGATATTAAATCTCCTCCTAACCCTTGCCTTTTGTTTTAGATCAGTGCCCAGACCAGGACAGTGTAATCTGAATAATGCAGTTTTCTTTTTGTCCCATCTGGTCCATCTGCAAATGTTTAAAAACCCTTCCAGGTTTCCTTTAAAAACACATATCCATTAACACAATGCACATCACTTTATAGCCCTGAACCCTGCGTGCCTTTTCAAGTCAAGACTTTGCAAGGTGGTGTGGATCACTCACTAATGACCTTGCTCATTTTCTGTAACTTTGTAGCTAACACCCACCTTCCTCCCTCTGTTTCCACTTTAATGCTTTACTATTTAACTCGGTGCCTGATGATGTGCTGAACTCTGCCATAGGTTTCTCCCCACCAAAGCGGTTGGGTTATAGGACGGTCAAACCTATGGATGTTGCGGCTAAACTAAATAATACCTCTTATGGAAGGACAGAGCTTGGTAAATGTCACTTCTGGCCTCATGTCCCTTTTGGGTGAATCACATTTTGAGAGATTAAGAGAAGAAGGAAAAGGAAAACAAACCTGGGCCCCCTTGGGTATCGCCTGTTCCTAAACCTGGGCACCCTACAAGTATTTTCAACACACACACAAAAAAGCTAGTTTTGGGAAAAGGTTAGAGCAATGCTATGTTTCACCCGAACAAAACTATTATTTTCCTACACTCTTCTTTCTCCCCTTTTCTTTCTATCCTTTTACTTTTATCCTTTAGGAATTATTTCCCTTTCCTCATCTTTCATACTGTTTTCCTGGCTTTAATTTCTCCTTTGGGCTCTATTTGGCAGTGTTGTGGATTTATCATCTCATTTTATTTTATCCGAATGAAGAAAGCGGTCTCCTAAGAGATCAGGTTTATCCCATGTCCTCGTCTTCCTTCCTCCACCTTCACAACCTGACCACAGGTTGTCTCAATTCCATGCAAATCGCCATCTGGGAAACTGTTGGGAAAGAAAAATTATAACTGTGTACTCATGGTTTTTTTATTTGTTTGTTTGTTTGTTTGTTTGTTTGTTTTTTCCCCTCCTAATCCCAGGAAAACTCTCTGAAGGCAGGCTGGGCTCCAACAGTCTTGATGAGTTCATTTTGGCAATATAAAGATACACAGCCTAGCATCCACTAAAGACCCCTCTCTCCTTAAATCCACATTGAAAACTGCCTCCTTCAAGGACGTTCTTGATTATCTTCTTGAATGAAGTGTTGCCTTTGGCAATGTGATGTAATGAAGCCTCACATCTATGTTTATAGCTTCCCTAACAACTTCCAAAGGGAAAAAAAAATTTCCACTCCAGGAGGATTTTAAAAATAACTTTCTTTTTTCTTAAAGGCCACTCTTATCTCTACTGAGACAGTCACAATTTTAGACTGTGCCACATCCATAACATTATCTTTTCATAGTTATTTATTCATTCAATAAATATCACTGTGCTAGGCATTTACATTTGAAAGAATATTGAGTCATGATTCCTCTCCATTATTATACACAGGAAATTATTATACAGTATAATAAGAGCTGTGTTATAAATTGCTAAGGGAACCCACAAGAAAGATACCTAGAGACCAGGTGGCAAAGTATGTGATCTGATTGAATAAATGTTATATTTAGGTCTTCCATAGCAATGAAGAATGAAAAATGCCTGCTTTTTTGCAAAAGAAATGCTATTGAAAGGGATAAACCAGATTAATATGCTGATGCCGGCAAAGTTCTTTAGGTTTGAGATATTTGTTGAATGGATGAATGCAACCTATTATTTTAATTGTTCCATTTAGTTTAAGAGCATAATCAAAAGTAATTTTGTCCTCTGCCTCATCCTGCGAATGCAACAAGCATTTAATTCTGGAATACATCGGCATGTTAGTGGCTTTTCGAAGTTGAGTATATAAAATGTTACAGTCAGATGTGTGTTTTGACTCTGGGTAAAAGGAGTCAAAAGCAATCTAATTTGATTATTAGCATTGTGCTTTAGGTGATTGGACACCACTTGATCAGAAAAGAGGAATTAAGTTGATTTGACAGCCCTCCAATTTTGCTTTTACTGTTATTGATTCATTGAATCCAGGCTTTTCTATTCAGGGCTTGCTCTCGAAAAAGGCAATGATGGGCACATGTAGCCTAATCACATTTCATTGTCCATTTTCTGTGGGTAATGATAAATTTCACTACTCAGATCAATTTTGGTCTAATTTCCTCTAATAGAATACAACCTAAAGAAGACTGTTAGATTAAAAGCAGTTTCTTTTACAAGATGTATTAAAAGGGGGAAATGAACTAGAGGCACTTTGCTTTATAATTTTGGTTTAGATTTTATTTGAGATGTACTACCAAAATAATCAGTGCTTGGGATGTTGTGTGGGAGTCTCAAGGGAAAAGATAATTTTCATGATCAAGGATGTTGTTCAGAGAACTATATTTGAAAGTCGAAGGGATTTTAGATACAATTAAAGTTATTTTTTTTTTTCATGTTTCAGACAAAACCAGGTTTAAAATCATATAGACCAGAGTGTGAGGTGCAAATTGTTCTGGGTTAATTTCTAGATATTTTGCCAATTTATCATGCTTCTACCCTTCCCAATTAAAATTGCACTAGCAAATGAATGGTATATTTTATTAAGAATATATGACTACATATAACATTTTATGAATTTCAATGGAACTTATACTTAGTTTTTTGATGTTTATATTTTTTCATGTATTTCTTCTTTCAGTCAACAAATCAGAAACATAATTGCTTGGTAAAATGCACAGTGAGTTCTTTTAGAGGGTTAATACTAGGCACGTTCCCAGAAGCCAATTATGTTTGTAGGATTTGGAGATTGTGATGAACAGGACTCAGATTGATGCATACAATTAAAATCTCTCTAACCTGTGTATCAAGAGAATTGTTTAAGTATTGAAAAGTTAATGCTTTGAAATGAGTTTCATTTAATGCACATAATTCCAGTGCCATGGAAACATAGGGGGAAAAAGTCAACTGAGGGTCATATACAAGGAAAAACATTAATTCTGAGACATTATTTATTTTGTTGATTTGTGTGTGAGAGAGAGCAAGAGAGAAGTAGAAATTACTGAATATTCTGAACAGAAGTATGATGTGGTGTGATGATAGATACTGAGCCAAAGTCACAGTTTTGTCATAAAAACACAACACATGTTAAAGAGGAAAAAGAACAATAATCAAGATATGGATCTATTCCAAGATCAGCCAGGTAGAAAAAAGTCAATGGAATGAATGAGGGAAAAGGGAGAAAGAGAAACTGAGAAGTGTAAAGGATGGGTGAGAAAAGGCAGCCTCCAAGAAACGCTTGAGTAGAGAAGCTGAGTGAAGGTTCAGATACCAGGATTCTAGTCTTTGAATGGTGAGCTTCAGAACGTTACTGGTACTGAAATGATAATGAGCTTATTCAATCCTTTAGAGCTCTTCAGCTGCTCTTTTACTTTTCAACGTTACTATGCTTGGGAAAGGGACAGGCTCTTATGTAGTTAACAGAGCACTGAGAGGCTTGGGATCAACTTTACTCAGAAATTCTTCTCACCCCCTTCTACTACCCAAATAATATATAGTGAGATATCACTAGTATTATTTGTTGAAAATTCTCACAGTGTATATTCAGTAAAACTTACTGAACCTAATATAGGCAATCCTCACTTTTCAAGAGAGTACAAGGCTGTAAAAAATGATCATACAGGCTGAAATTGTGCCGAAATCTTATTAATCTATGGGAAAAGTTATGATTGTTTCGTGACAACGTTTGGTCAAAACATTAAAAATTCTCTGTCTGTTATCAATGAGTAAGGACATTTTTTTTAAAAAATAGTGAGACTAATATTTAGTATACTGATATTTGAAACACCAGAAACATTGAGGATTAAAATATTTTATTTCTTCATAAAAATCTCATCAAGTGGGAGGCCGGGTGGCTCAGGTTAAGCATCCGACTCTTGATTTCTGCTCGGGTTGTGAGATGAGCCCTGTGTGGGCTTTATACTGACTGTGGAGCCTGCTTAAGATTCTCTCTCTATCTCTGCGTCCCTCCCCAACCCCCCCAAAAACAAACAAATAAACAGCAACAAAAACAAAACCCCAAAATCTAAACAACAACAACAAAACAAAACAGCCTCAACAAGAGTAGTTCAAACAGTACTTGCCTTCTGGTTACATCAGCAATGCTATGGAACTGGGATCTTTCTCTTGCCTCTGTAAATTCTCATTCTCTTTCTAAGTTTGGAACAACGTCAACAATTTATTCTTTGTGCTTTTAATGTAATGAAATGTCTGTGAGAATCCTTTAATGTGGAGTATTTTGCCAGCATCACTTCCTCTGGGACATCTTCATCATATTCTTCAAAACCACTTTCCTCATTTATGTCAGCAAGCTTGCCTTCACCAAGTACCTCTGGCTGCATCTCTACAGTCTCTCAGAGACTTGGCAATGTCCGCGTTCTCACAGATAGATAGCTGTTGCTTCTAAGATTCCATGTCTGTCCAATTTTAATTTTACTTCTAGCATCATCACTTTCTGATCTTCACTACACTTCAATATTTTATTATTTTATTTTATTTTATTTTATTGTGGTAAAAACAACTGCCATGAAATCTATTATATTTTATGGTACAACACATTATTTTATATTGCTGTACAGCAGGTATCTAGAACTTACTCATCTTGCATAACTGAAACTTTATATGCATTGAACAATTCCCAATTTCCCCCTCTTCTAGCTCTTTGCAAACACCATCCTATTCTCTGCTTCTGTGAGTTGATTATTTAAGATACTTCATATAAGTGGAATCATGTACTATTTGTCTTTGTGTGACTGGTTTATGTTATTACACTTAATAAAATGACCTCAACATTCACCCATGTTGTTGAATATTGTAGAAGTTCCTTTTTCTTAAAGGCTGAATATTATTTCATGTTATAGACATACCTTCCCAACCCCTATCTCTTTTCTTCTTCCATTTTCCCATCAAAGAACATTTAGGTTGTTTCCACCTGCTCGCTGTTGTGAATAATTCTCCAATGAACACAGGAGTGCTAGTATCTCTTCAAGATCCTGATTGCAGTCCCTTTGAATAAATACCAAGAGATGGATTACAGATCATAAGTTGGTTCTGTTTTTAATTTTTTGAGGAAAGTTTATACTGTTTTCTATAGTGGTTGCTCTGTGTTGTATTACCACCAATAGTGTGCAAAGGTTCCACTTTCTCCATACCTTTGTCAGCATTTGTTGTCTTTTGTTTTCAAGATAATAGGCATCCTGATAGGTGATTTTGTTAACCAAAGTCCTCAATCAAAGAATGGTTGAATAAGGAGATTGGGTTTTGTAAGCATAAGGGAGGTATCATGGAATTCAAGAAGAAATTGAGGCCAGCAAGTCTTAGAGGAACTTCACTTTGGCAAGGTTTCTAGTATCCTTCCTACTTGGAATGAAGTAAATCAATTTTACTTGCAGCATGCAGACTTTCAGAGACTAATTTATTGAGATGCAATAGCTATGAGAAGGTACATATAGTTTCTCTACCTCCCTTTAGTTCCTTTCCATGCTTGGGTCTATCTACCACAGATAGAGATCCATGTACTTGTGTGCACTCTTGAAACCAGAAAAGTGGATGAGATGGCATGAGGTCTTGTAAGGTCTTCATACGTAACCAGTTATGCTGGTTCCATACATTTATCCTTGAGGAAAGATGCCCAAAAAGGAAAGTTATATCTAAAAAGCATTGGTGGAAGAATTTTATGACTACAACTAGTACCACACCATCCTCCTCTCTTATCATAAATCTTTACACAACTGACATCTTTTTTTTTGCATCAAAAATTGAATGGTCGCCTCCTTCTTACATCATCTAATCCTCGAACCCAGGGGCCTGTAAATTTTTTTCTGAATGAAGGTAGATAGTAAATATTTTAAGTTTTGCATGACATGTGGACTTTATAGCAACTGTTCAACTTTGCTCTTGTAACAAAAAAGCAGGCACAGACAATGTATAAATGAATGAGTGTGGCTGTGTTCAAATAAAATTTGAGTTACAAGAAAAGGCGGTGGACTGTATTTGGCCAATGGTATAGTTTGCCAACACTGATCTAACCTGTTGCCTCTGTGTATGTACTGCTTTTACTTCTGTGATAAATCCTCTGTAATTATGCATCTTTGAAAAGTGGATATCGAAATGCCTGAGTAATGCAACAGCTAATTAACTTTCCATGAACTCTACCAGGTTTACTCCTACATTTATTGCTAAAAAAAATTCCAAAAGGAAAAAAAAAATAGTACAGAATGAGGCATATCTAGAGAAGTACATGTCTTAAATTTATTTTATTCTGTGACAAAGAGTTTACACTCAAGAAAGAGGGGGACATGAGCAGTAGGAAATGATGAAGCCATATTGAGAAAGATGAGAAATAAAGAAGGCCTTTGGGTTTGGCAATTAGGGGGTTATTGGTGACCTTTAAGAAGGAGTTTCAATGAAATTATTGAGGCAGAAACTAAAATGCAAAATATTTAGGCTTGATTACAATACGATGTAGAAGATCTTCTAATATCAAGAACAACTTAATTTAAAATGCACTTCACCCAAGTATCACCTTTCCTGAAATACATTTCAGAATACTTTTAAGCCAGTTTGAATAAATGTATTACTAAAACAGGCTTTTTTACAGCATACTTTTTTCTGTGTGCAAACATTTATTGATTAAATTCCTTATGCCACACTTGAATTTAAAGCTGTGACCTGTGATCTCAAGTTGACTTCATGACAATAATGATTAGGATGGTGAGTGAGCAGCACACGTTTACTGATAATCTCTCTGTAGTAAAGTCAATGACTCTTTTTCCCAAAGAGAGAATCCAGTTATTTAAAAAAAAAATGTTTTCATTGACATATTTCCTTAATCCACTTCATTTCCTAGTCACCAATGTAAATTTGTATTAATTTTTTAAATAATCCATGAAAGAAATAATAATACTCAGATTTAATTATTTTGTCATGACAGTTGGCATTTGATTTGGGGGCATCACAAAAACTACTTCATGATGGAATTAAAAAAAAAAAAAAGATTCTTCTCTGATTTTTACTTGATTTTAGCCTGCACAAAAAGAAATTTTATTTCTGGGGCGCCTGGGTGGCTCAGTGGGTTAAGCTGCTGCCTTCGGCTCAGGTCATGATCTCGGGGTGCTGGGATCGAGTCCCGCATCGGGTTCTCTGCTCAGCAGGGAGCCTGCTTCCTCCTCTCTCTCTCTGCCTGCTTCTCTGCCTACTTGTGATCTCTCTCTGTCAAATAAATAAATAAAATCTTTAAAAAAAAGAGGAAATTTTATTTCTAATATAAATATGGGAATATAAACAATTATAAAGAAAGAAACATTTGTCGTGGTTTTAACTTACTTATAATGATATAAGTAATTTAATTACTTTTGTTCCAGCAGTTACTTGAATATTTGGTATTATTAAATTTGATTTCTTTGTCTGAAATTTACAATCTTCCTATTTCTGCCACCCAAAATTCAAAAGTAATAATGTCCTTTTATTTTGACTTTTGAGGTGAGGTAAGAATTACTATTTCTCTGCCTTTTCCTGCTCTTCCTGAACTCTTTACCCAACTCCCTAATCCTCCATTTTAGTTCAATAGAATAGAATGTCACAGGGTTGATAGATTCCTGTTTTCTGAATTTTATAAGGAAATTTAATATAAATTCAATATAAGCTTCAGTAATAAATAAATTTAATATAAACTTTGGTTTTCTATGGGAAAAGAAATGATAGGCTATAAAGATATATGATGTCAATTTTATTCTTATTTGGAGGCATTGTAGAATATTTCCAAGGAAATAAATTACACCCGAATATTTGTTATTTGTATCCTTCTATTGTTCAATTTTTTATTAAGTATCCCCAATGTCATAAGAAACACACAAGTAACCTGTGACTCAAAAAAAAAAAAAAAAAGAAATAGGTGACAGCTTGTATCATCCAATGTGTAACTCATACTTAAAGGGCAACAAATTAAAAAAATATATATAAATCAATCAAACTTCTAAGTTTATTGTTAGAGGTGTAAACACATACCTATGGGAGAATAGGGGAGGAAGCCTTAATTTTCTCAGACAATGTTATAAAATTTTAACAAGTATATTTATCTATATTATCCCAAAAGCAAATATGAGGATTCAAGATCAAAAACAGACTATTTCTCTAGACCCCAATCCCCCATCTGATGCAAAGAAATGAGAACCAATTGGTTATGCTTGTGTGTGTAAAGGGATTTATACCACAGGAGAGGACTCAAAAGAGGGAATCTTGAAGTTTGTATGGGAATTGTCACCCAACTTACTTGAGACAGGACAAGAAACCCTCTCTCAAATGTTTTACACTTTGGAAATGTAATGTAAACTGGAATTTGGAATGTAAGTGGATGGCTCCTAGTTTCATTTTTGTTTGAAATAGAAGCACTTAGCTCTGGGGAGATAAATATTTCAGAATATCACTATCTAGCCAATCATTCTTTAACTTTCCAGGCATATCCTTTAGCTCGCTTTCAGTTTTTCTTGTCTAGAATACCCTAAACACAGAGAAACGTGAAAGTACTTTCTTTACAGGTCTACACAACTGAGCAAATGTTCTCTTACAGAGATCATATTGGAGTCTAGGCTCTTAGGTCTACAAATATGCATTACACAAAAAATGAAAGCCATTCCTGGAAGAGGGAACAGAAACACAGCAGTTGGGAGGTAAGAGAACATGGTGGAATTCACATCCACTGTGTGACAGTTGCTGTATCCGAGTAATGGAAGGTGAAGGGCAATTGAGAGTTTAAGGATATCTTATCAACTTTAGCTGATGGCCTCACGCATATAAAAACAACATTTATATCTTATTCACATAAAAATATTAAATAAAAATTGGCAGCAGAATATCATCCAGGAAACATGTCATTTGGCCAGGTGTTTAGCTGAAGAGCAGCATCTCACATCATGAGAATTTGAATGCTATCCCTAGCAATTTGGACTTAGTTCTATAGCTATGGAGATCTCCTACAAGGAAAATGATGGGGATGGATGCAATTTTTAGAAAGATTACTCTGACATCATAGATATGAATGAATGAAGATAAGGGAATTGGAAGAAAAGGAATAAATTTGGAATTTCAGTGACTGGCCAGAGTAATCAAATGGTAGCAGAAGGAAAGCAGAGAAGGGCAAACACCAAGAGATATTAGTGGGATAAAATCAGCAGGCATTACTGAGTCATAGGATGTATGAATTACAGGGAGTCTGGGAGTACGGAGGACTCCTGGATTTTCCATTCGGGCAGTTGGATAGATGATGGTGTCATTAACTCAAGGAGAAAATGTACACATTTTGGTTTTGGTTTGGAGGGGAAAGAATAATGGATTTATTTTGAGATCTTAAATTTAAGGTTTCTATAAAATACCTTAATAGAAAAAAAGGTTTAGTAGTACCTTGAAAAGATGGACCTAAAAGAGTCATTATAAGTCAGGTATGCATTCGTTTAGGGGGATGAGAGAGAGAGAGGGAGGAATGAAGATCAGAGGACACAGCTATGTGTCACACAAAACGTTAGATCTGGAGGTGGCATCAGTTTAGCAGTTTAGCCATGTCAAGTTCAACACCGCTTGGTTTTCTAGGCTATTCTCTCATATTTGCTATCTCATGGTCATAAAATGAATGTTGATGTTCCAAATATCACATATACTTTCATAACAGAACAAGCAAAGTACGGAGTTGTGCCAGTTTCATCTGTCTCCTTGTGTCAGCAAACTAAAATCTTCAGAATTCTGTTTTCCACCATGTCTCCTGGGCCAGAACCATCACATAGGAGCACATACTTCTGAATGGAACTGGAAAATAAGAATTTAACTGCCTGGATGGTTGTCCCCCAAAATAAGGATGATGACTACATGAAGAAGGAACGAGAGAGCAGTGAGTTGTGACTTCAGGGTCCGGTGCAGGAGAGTTGAATAAAGAAAGCGAGGTCAGCCACATTAGGGGCTGCAGTGTAGTGTTGGCTGCATCAATGCTAGAGTTTCCACCAATGAAATAATTGGTTTCTAGATTAATTGTTTTAGAATAAACTATAGGCATACCTTGTTTTATGGCACTTTGCTATATTGCATTTAATTATGATAATTGTGATTTTTACAGATTGAGGGTTGTGGCAGCTGATTGGCATCATTTTTTCTGACAACATTTGCTCACTTTGTATTTCTGTGTGACATTTTGGTAATTCTCACAATATTCCAAATTTTTTCATACTTATTGTGTTTTTTATGGTGATCTGTAACCAGTGATCATGGATGAAGAAAAGAAGAAAAAAATATTGACAATGCATGTAGTCACCCGAGAGTACCGGTAGAGGCATACACTGAGCTGAACATTGTTTCAGATTGCTAACACAACATCTATTCTGCAACTAGATCAAGGATCAAGGAATCATTTTGACTTTCAAGTCTTATTATTTAAGAAAACATTTCATAAAGCTATGGCTACATAGGTAGTTCATCTTCTGATAGATGTTGGGGATGTAAATTGAAAACCTTCTAGAAATGATTTACCACTCTAGATGTTATTAAGAACATTCATGATTCAAGGGAAGAGGTTAAAATAACAACATAAGTAGGAGTTTGGAAGAAGTTGATTCCAATGCTTATGGATGACTTTGGAGGTCAAAGACTTCTGTGGAGGATGTGGCTGCAGATGTGGCAGAAATAACAAGAGAACTGGAATTAGAAGTGGAGCCCAAAGACGTGACAGAATTAGGGCACTCATGAAAAATATTTTAACAAATGAGAGTTGCTTCTTACAGATGAGCAAAGGAAGTTTCTTTCTTTCTTTCTTTCTTTCTTTCTTTCTTTCTTTCTTTCTTTCTTTCTTTCTTTCCTTCTTTTTTTTTTAAGATTTTATTTATTTACTTGACAGAGAGAGAGAGAGAGATCACAAGTAGGCAGAGCAGCAAGCAGAGGGAGAGGGAGAAGCAGGCTCCCTGCTGAGCAGAGTGCCCAATGCGGGACTCCATCCCAGGACCCTGAGATCATGACCTGAGCGGAAGGCAGAGGCTTAACCCACTGAGCCACCCAGGCGCCCCAGAAAGTTTTTTTCTTGAGATAGAATCTAATCCTGGTGAAGATGCTGTAAAGGTTGTTGAAATAACAAATGACTTAGAATATCATATAAACTTAGTTGACTTGCTCATGAAAGAGTCAATTAATGCAGAAATTTCATTGCTGTCATACATTAAGAAATTTCCACAGCCATCTCAACCATCAGCAACCACCACCTGAGCAGCCAGCAACACTGAGGCAAGACCCTCTATCAGCAAGAATATAATGATTTACTGAAAGCTTAGATATAGTTAACATTTTTTAGCAATAAAGTATTTTTAAAATTAAGATATGCAGGGCGCCTGGGTGGCTCAGTGGGTTAGGCCACTGCCTTCGGCTCAGGTCATGATCTCAGGGTCCTGGGATCGAGTCCCACATTGGGCTCTCTGCTCAGCAGGGAGCCTGCTTCCCTCTCTCTCTCTGCCTGCCTCTCCATCTACTTGTGATTTCTCTCTGTCAAATAAATACATAAAAAATGAAAAAAAAAATTAAGATATGCACACTGTTGTGGTTTTTTTTTTTTGACCTAATGATATTACACACCAAATGGACTATAATATAGTGCTAAACATACTTTTATCTGCACTGGAAAACTAAAATATTCATTTGAATCACTTCAGTGCGGCACTCACCTTATTGTGGTGGTCTGGAGCTGGACCTACAATATCCTTGAGGTATGAGGAAGGGCTATACACAGTTCTAGAGACAGGGTTATAAGGTTGAAGAAAACAAGTGAGGAAAAAAGCAGAGAGATCTGGAGAATTCAAGAAGATGGTGGAGGCTGCCAATCTTCCTAAATTTCTTAATGTTGTTGTATTCTGAGAAGAAGGAGACTTCGCTAAGAAAGAAAGGAAAGATATTATTTATGTCAGTAGTAATTTGGGGGCCAATTTCCACGTTAGTTAATACTTGAATCTACTGAAAACTACCTTCTGGATTTGGTTAACAGAACGCCTTGAGTGGTAATAAGCCTGAGTTATAGAGAGAGATGTCAGAATAGATCTGTTGAAAGATTGAGCTTTCTCTTTAAAATCTTGATTTGATGAGAAGAGGAATGCTAGATAGGGGGTGATGAAATGTTGAAGAGGAACTTACTTCTTTTTAAATGGGAGCACTTGGTCATGTGTAGAGGAGAGCTTAGAGAACTTGATTATGGATCTGAGAGAGAAGACATAGATGACAAGAAGATGTGTCCATCCTTAAGCAGGTGATGTGATAGAAAATGAGTAAAATGAGCTACAGTAAGGTGGCTCACTAGATGTTAGCACCTTTAGTCCACTTATTCTTTTGTTTTTCAATAATCTTTTACTCTTCATTTTTTCATATTGGGCTTTCAAAACTATGGAAATGACAAAAGTAGTGTAGGTTTCGGTTTTAAGATTGTAAATGGTCAGGTGGAAACTTAAGATTTACATTATTGCTACCATTGCTTCTCCAAGTTTGGTTACTTTCTCTGTGTTTCAGAATTGTCTGTAGCTTAACACACCTTCCCTTAAACAGACAGATAACCATAGGGAAAGGCGATTAGGCTCATTAACTGAAAATTAAAATTAAGAAACAATGAGGTACAGTTTCTTACACATCAGTCTTGACCAACTCTTACATGGGAGGCAGTGTGAGAGCAGGGCAGAGGGTGACGGAGTGAGAAGCCTGGAGGAACACACGTCCGGGTCAGTATGCACAGAGGTAGTAATCACAGATGCTAGGCCATAACCTCTTTCCATCAGCGCCATGCTTTTTCTTATCTGTCAGGCTTGAAACACTTTTCTCTGTCTGGAATTTTGCTATTCCTCATTCCTGGACACTCTGACAAATCCTACTGGTTTTCACTGGATTTTACTTAGAAATCTCTTCTTTAGGTACCCATGTTTTATTCACAATGCCCAGGCTTCCACCCTTTTCTGGCAGAGCACCTTGTTCATAACTCTATTACTGCATTAATTACATTGTTCTGATTATTTGTTAGTCTGTGTGTTTCCTCCAAGGCTTCCAGAGAATGGGAAATTTGCTCTATTAACTTTTGTACTTACAGTGTTTACCACACTTCTCAGAATAAAATAGGCTCTCATTAATATGTGCTGATTGACTGTATGAATGAACAAGAAACACTTCTATTTTTGCCTCTCATAACCTAATCATTCTAATAAAATTTTTTGATTGCTGCATGATAATGATTTAAAGGAAGAAGTGTAAGCATGACTCTCAGTTAAGTTTTTGCCCCCATCACATTAGGTGCAAACATTCAAATCCAATATGTGTCAAAATGAGGCATTTTTCCATTTTATGTTGCTTTGTTATTTTTGGTAGGAACTTCTACAAGTCTTAAAGTAAAAATTAATTAGTTTATTGTCCAATGATTCTGGAACATGCGAACACCGCTGAAGGAGAATTGCACCATCATGTGAGGCTCAAGAGGAAATAGGAGAGGAAGAAGAAAATGGAAAGGCAATTCAGAAATCTAGGGGTGCCTGGGTGGCTCAGTGGGTTAAAGCCTTTGCCTTCTCAGGTCATGATCTCAGGGTCCTGGGATTGAGCCCCAAATTGGGCTCAATTAAAATTGAGCCTCTCTCTCTGCCTGCCTCTCTGCTTACATGTGATTTCCATTTGTCAAATAAATAATATCTTTAAAAAAAAAAATCTAAAAGCTAAGTGAGAGTAATTCTGAAAAAAGAATCCCAGGTGCCTGACTATGCTTGGGGTCGGACTCCATTTCCCCTCCAGATTTAAGTTCCTAAAAGATCCTTCTGTCCCCTTACAAAAAGCAAATCAGCAGACAAAAACCTTACTTGGGCTGGAATGGATGGCTCACTGTGACTTCTGGCTGCTCTTCTTAACAGCGTTCTTTTAGTAAAGGACATCTTCTATGGTGGTCTGACCCGGGCCCTGATCCTGTACTTACATGATGGCATTAATGCCACCTTGAAAGGTTATAAAATTGCTTACTCACCACTGAACTCTTTTTCTTCCTTTCTCTCCCGAACTCCCCTTTTTTTTGTTAATACTAGAATGAAGTTAACTTAGTTATGCTTTCCAGATTTTAAAGTGACTTTTCCACATTAAACATCTGGCTTGGCACTTTTTTGCAGTGTTCTTTGAAACACTGTCCACAGGATACTTCTAAAACTGCCAATTTTTTTCAGATTCACAAGGAATAGAAGTCTGAAGTTCTGAAGACCGTAAAATAATAAAACCTAATAAACTGTTCAATAAAGAAACTTTATAAGTAAGTTTTCTTTTAAAAATTCACATTTTCCTAGGTGCCTGAGTGGCTCAGTCAGTGAAGCCTCCGACTCTTGACTTCTGTTCAGGTCATGATCTCAGGGTTGTGAGATCCAGCCCTGTGTCCAGCTCTATGCTGGGTGTGGTGCCTGCTTAAGAGTCTCTCTTAAGCCTCTGCCTTAGGCTCGGGTCATGATTTCAGGGTCCTGGGATCAAGCCCCACATCGGGCTCCCTGCTCAGCGGGGAGCCTGCTTCCTCCTCTTTGCCTGCTTGTGATCTCTCTGCCAGATAAATGAATAAAATCTTAAAAAAAAAAAAAAAAAAAGTCTCTCTGGCCCCATCCCCAGCCAAAACAAAACAAAAAAACCCTGACATTTTCCCAAGTTACTTGATGTGGAGGTATCTCCTAGTATCACATCTGTAACCATCTCCTGGAAAAGTTGGGAAAGTGCTTCTGTTATAATACATGAGGAAAAACTTTTCAGGCAATTTTGACTTCATAATGAAGGACTTCAAAATCCTTATGCCATTTTAAAGTTGTTTATTTTAATGTTGCTTTTGATAATCAGATAAATGATTTAATTATGCTCCTCTAAATTAAATCAAATATTTTTTTTCTAGTTTTAATCAGTGATTTTCATGCCATATCCCTCTATGCATTTTTTAAAAGGTTTTTGTTGTTCTTCTTAGATTTTTATCTTAGTTATTTAGTTATGTCTAGTTCCACTGATGAATCTTCTGTCCATATTAATGAGATATCTCCAACAAACTGTTTTGGATGTGGTTTAACATCCTAATAAGTGCCAAATGCAGTTTGGTCAGGAATGAATAATTCATTTCAAAATAGACTTGCTTTTGACCAATTCAGTCTCTGGGGATTAGTTCAATGAATATTAAATATCAATATTTTTAAGAAAAGCTGGTAATTTTTCATTTTGTTAACCTTGAACAACAACAATGTTGTTCAAAAATGCTCTTATTTCTATTTCCAATCAGTTGGTAAGATTTAGTTAGTCATCTTTATTCAAAATAAAGTACATGCTTTAAAATGTCCTCCAAAACTGGAGGCAAGTTGACTCAAGTTCTCAATCCCATCTATGAAGTACAGAGGAACTTCAGTTCCATTGTAAGCCATTATGATTGGGAGGTAATGTAAATTAGAAGCAAATGTAGTAGACTCCATTTAATAGGATTAAATTAGGATAGTTCTTAAGTGAGATCTTGACCTGTGAATTTTTAAAGTAAAAAATCTAAGACTCCAGAGACCTACAGAAAACTACACTTCAGAAAAATCTACCGAAAACCGTATAGTCAGTATATTGGGAAATAGGGTAGCTACTCAAAAGAATGAAATCTTTTGATACTTAGAGGTAAATTTTTGTTTTTGTTTTATAACATGGAAAATGTCGACATTTGCAATACATCCTCAAATTAGGAAGGAAACTTGGCCCATGAGTTGTTTACACCCTTTCCTTTTTAGAAACTAGATCAAGCCTCGAATATAGTAAGTTTCAGTAAGTGTTGCTGCCATTGATGTTGATTGGGAGGGAATGAGGTGAAGTGTTTCCTTTAGGAAGTTATTTTTCAAAGGGTGTGGGTAGACTTAATCACCATTCAGGCATGCAGTGATGGGTTCTGTGTCTAAAAGTAGCATTGTGAAAAATCTGTTTGAACCCATTGAAAAGCAACTTTTGCTATTAGCTGGAACTGAAAAGGAAGTTAAACGAATTCCATTTGTGAGAGAGGAAATTCAGAGAACATGTGGGCAAGGAAGCCAACCAGGACATATATTTGGAATATCAAGTATTCAGCTCAGGCTCCCTTTCACAAGGCAGACATTTTAACAGAGTTTATAACAGGACAATGCAATACAGTCAGTTGTTAAAGACCCCAGAGTCTAAATTGTAATTTGTGCTCTAGTCAACACAGTGCAGTTTTCCAAAATTAGCACTAGACTGAAGTAGGATGTAAATACATGCTGGTATAGTACACTGTTCCCAATAACACTGACTTTGGGAGTTTTTTGATAAAAATTTTTTGTTGTAAAAATCAGCGTCTGTTACGAAATAGAGAGATTTATGTTTCTGCCAAAAAGTCTATTAACTGTTTATTCAAAAGGATAGAGGTAACTCCTCATATTGTAAGAATTTACAATCGATGACCTCAAGCTCATAAACACTATTTTCTCCTGATACCAGTCTAGGAACATTTGAAGGTTTTGGTCTGTTTATTTTAAGTGATAGGATGCAATGTCACTTTGTATGTGCACCGTGCTTAGGGAGAACATAGATTTTCCAGTGTATACGCACACAGAGAAAGAGAAGATCCTTTCCTCTTCTGTACAGTAAACAATTAGAGATCCAAGCTCAGATTAATACGTCTCCCCACAGAATCTTATGTGAATCTCTGGCAAACAATTCTGCTGAAATTCAAAGGCAGCTTTCACTATGCTTTTGTTAAAAACACCACCAACACCATCACCACCAGCACCACCACCACCACCACCACCACGGACCCAAAAAAAAAACCCCTTGTAAGACCATCATTAAAATACACATTTGATAAAGATTGACTCAGGTCTACTTCAAAATTGTGGGAGATGAGAACAATAGAAGTCTTAAAGGCTGACTCCTTTCTGGTACAATCCAGCTCAGTAGCGGGGACCGGGTAGTATTTGATAGTGCTCACATTTCCTGTGGTTCCTATCACGTTGCTTAAACCTAATTGCATTAGAACCAGAGTCTTGGCCCATGGTCTGTAACGTGAGGATGTTAAATGTGTGTCATGTGGAAAGTATCTGATGCGGTGTTGTGCATTATAATAAGCTACTAAAGATTAGAGCCACGAGAACCAAAGAAACCAAAATCTATAATTATTGGCATTTGTGGGAATTGTTCGAAAAACATTTAACCATTTTAATCCAATTTTCTTTCTTTATGGTCCTTAATGAAAGAGGAAATATACACAGAGGTCTTCAATCTACAGTCCCCTTTTATTTTGTCTTATTGAAAAATATAAACCAGATCTACAGCTTACCTCATATATAAATCTTATTCAACATACAACAAAGGAGACATAGATGCTCACAACAAGTTTTTGTTAAGTTCAGTCTTTTTTAAAAGAAGTTTAAGACAGGCTTTGGCCATAAAACAATTCTATGTTGAATTTTGGTTAGAAGCTTTGCTTTAAAATATTTTATCAAAATTATGTTCTTATAGAAAGCTAGTTTGTAAACAACACTTCTAATGACAAAATATGTCATACTTGATTTATGCATTTTTTGGAATCACTTTATTCTGGTTTTATCACAGTTTTGTGTGTGAGGTAGAACCATAAAGAGGTAAAACTGATTTATTTTATTGGCCTCTGCATATTGTCATGATAGATGTATTTGTAATACATTCATTCAGACAATTCTATTTTAGATACTCTTTTGATTTCTCTTTCTTTGAAATTGTCATTAAAACTAGTTTGTAAATTTAAAAGACGTTGTCATTATTGCTTTAATGAATACATGAGGTTTATGAAAAGAGAAGAAAAAATGGTACATCTCACCTATCTATTTATTTGTTCGTTTAAAATATTTTTTTGCAGATAACAGAAACGGTTTCAAACATCATTTGGCTTATTTAAAAAAAAAAAAAGGAAGAAAGAAAGAAAGAAAATCTGCCCTTAGAAATTGGAAATATTCCACACTGAGGTTATCCAAAAGAATAAGAATAGGCTTCTAATTCTGAAGAAAATTGAACTTTAGATAAGTCTAGATTAAAGTTATGTGTTAAAGAACAAATATAACTTAATGTGCTAAAGCAAGAAAAATATAACAAATAAATAAATTATCCCTTGTTTATGCTTCAAACAACAAATTGGTTGTTTACCTACTGGGTTGAACCTTGTTTACAGGCCACAGATGACCATTAAATATGAAACAGTTGAGCTATCCTGTAGAATCTGTTTTCCTTTCTGATTTCCATGACTGAGCTCAGATGTCCTGTGTGCTTACATTTGCCTACAGGGAACCTGAATTGCTTAACATGCTAGCCAATGACAAGCTCTGCCCCACGTTTACTGACCATAACAAATCCTTCTGAGTCACTAATGTCCTCTGGTTGTAAGTCATGCTTACTCTCATGAAAATGTACCAACATCTCACTGTAGCTTATTTCAGGAACATTACACATTGAAATCACTGCCGCAAATTTGAATCCTTTCCGTTCTTTTTCCAAATGCACTTTTTCCTTAAAAAAGGTGGGTGGGCATTCAAACTTGCCAATGTGAAGGTAATGTTTGACCTTAAGTTTTACAGCCTCAGACTGGGAAGCACGATAGCACTCTATTTATTCTGTTTTCCTTTCTAACTGTAAATCTTTCACAGAGACTCTGTCCATAGTTTCTTCATAAAAGGCAGCTTGTCTGACTGTCAGAAGATCTAAAAGCAAAATCTTTATTGGCTCTGTAAGTTTTACTTGGCCTCAACTGGCAGTCTCTGAAGGTGACACAGATGATCACAAAATTATTTTTAATCCAAATGATTTCAAAATGAAAGCTTCTTAGACTCTGTTAATTAAAAAAAAAAAAAATTGGTAGTTCCTGTAAATATTTATTTCTTACTTCTAAGATTTCAATTTCGTTTGATGTAAACATAAAATCCATCAGATAGAATGGTTTTAATTCTTGGCCTGTTAGTCTTACTAGCATTGCCTAAAGAAGTGAGTGAAGAAATGATGTTTGCAAATGTCTGTGGTAGACAGGATTATCTCTATAATACTTTTACTTGAGAACATTAATTGACAATAGGTCTTTCTTTACTAAATGCTTTAGTTTTTGACATCTCTCTAATTGTCACAGAAGAACAGATAAAGAGTAAGCTCAAGATTTATATAAGAACAGCTATCCTTATCATCCAAATTAGCATTAGAAATTATAGTCAGATGAGGCACTGGGGGGCTCAGTCAGTTAAGCATCCAACTCTTGGTTTTGGCCCAGGTCATGATTTCAGGGTCCTGGGATCAAGCCCCTCCTGGGGCTCCAGTGGAGAGTCTGCTTGAGGATTTTCTCTCCCTTTCCATTTGCCCCTGCTCTACTCATGAAAGTTCATGGCCAATGGCCTTTCCTTAGTTGAAAGAGCGATGGTGTTTTTCTGAATTTTCATCTTGGAAAATTTTACTAAGAGCTAACCTACCATGAATAGGCTTAAAAATCTTAGCAACTTAAGCCTAAAAGTCATTAAATTAAGAAAGTGTTTCTGTCCTTATAAGTAGTCACAGGACATTAAAGATCTAGGTCTGAAGAGCTTTCACCATTTTAGGAAGTGTTACAAGAATGTTCCCTTTGAGACAGATTTGTCGAGCAATGCTATTTCATGGATAGAAGTATTAAGCCTTTACATTTACGATTAGAGAAATGTAGATTGAAAGAACGTATTTATAGTAAAAAAAGTCACAAAATAAAGCCTTTATTCCCTAAAAACTCAAAACCACTGCCTAGACCATTTTAGTCAACTTTATTAAAAAGTATTGTATTGGTTGTTTCCATGGACATAGTGCTCTTTCAAATGGTACAAAATACAAAACTCAATACAGACACATTCAACAAAGCATGAACCAATTTTCCAGGTTTTGGGTCTTTTTGCCTCATTATATTATCTACATTATCCATCATTTCTTTAGATTTTTTTTTTTGTCACTTATGCATTCTCTGCATGTAACGTATAAGAAATCCTTGTGTGGTCATACTTTGTTACTTTCAGAGATGTTAAGATTAGATTTACATAGTTTGCTAAGGTTTTGTATTAAGCATACTTACAATGGAAATGTGTAAAATTTTATGAAAAATGGTAATCCAATGCTAACATAGGTTAACACACATAAAAGGAATAATATATTTCAACACAGACTTGGCTACTTTTCCAATTATTCAGACATAACAATAATATTTATACTGCTTCAGATGAGGATTTTAAAATTCAGGTAAATGGAACATTTGATTATATCTATTTAAACTACTTTATTTATTCAAATTTTAACCAACTTTATTGAAATTGCCATGCTCCCCTTCTCAACTTTTTTATTTTATGTAGACAAATATTTATATATTTTAAAGTAAAAAATCAACATGAAGTTCATTTAATACATTCATTCTGATTGTCATTAACAAAAAGTTTTTGATAAGAAGAATCTGGCAATAAAAATGTATCAATTCTGCTAGAGAGAAATTACGTATTTAAAAAATCAACTTCTATTACCTCTTTAACTGAGAGCTGATCAAGTAGGTGTCTACATAAGGGAATGGGACCCTCAGCAGATATCTTTGTCAGCATTTTAAAGAGGAATCATGTTTGCCATTTTGTTTATTCATATAGCAAAGGTCTGAGAGGCATCTGCAACTGACTAAAAGTTAGCCAAGAGTTTCATAGACATGTATATTCCTAAAGGAGAGAAAAAAAATGACATAGAAGACCTCTTACTTGGTACAGATCTTATATACTTCAAAGTTCGCTAGACACAGAACCAAAGCAAAGCAATATAGTTATTTTTACTGATTTATTTTTTTAGTAGGAGAAGCTACAGACCTGAGTAACATAAAGATACATTTTTTTAGGATCATGATTAGTCATTCAGGTCAAGAACATAGTTAGCTTTCTGTTTAAAATCCTGACTTAGGAGACTAATTATTTGCACCTGTCCCTTGCAAAGTCTGTCCCTGAAGGGTAATCCTGAAAGTACTGGAATTTATCATTCATTGAGGGCATTTGTTTATCAACTAGATGATTTTAGCACAAAGATCAAATTCTGATAATACAGCAACTGGTTAGCAGCTTTTTTTTTTTTTGTCCACTGCATCACAAAAATATTCTGGAATTTCTATCAAAGGGGATGGGGGGTGGGAGGTTGGGTCAGCCTGGTGGTAGGTATTATAGGGGGCACGTATTTCATGGAGCACTGGGTGTAGTGCATAAACAATGAATTCTGGAACACTGAAAAGAAATTAAAAAAAAATTTTTTTAAGAAAAAAAAATCTTTTTTAAAAAATATATACAATTTAACAAAACCCAAGATTTCAAAACTCTAGCACGGATAATAAAACAGTTTGAGTCCCTTAGTGTGAATCAGGGTACCTATTTACAATTCTCCCGGAGGGCTCACAGATTCCATTTAGTACAAATTATCACCTTTCAAAAAAAAAAAAAAAATCATTCTGGGCTCTCAAGTTTACTTTATATCCCAAATCAAAAAATCTCAAATATTTCGGCAGTGAAGTTAAAAATACCAAAATTCTTACAAAGTTTGCCAGCTTCTACATAAAACATTTTTCTTCACTTTTGAAGTATTCATATTTTATATATCACCTGGGCTTCTGTGATAAGAGAAATAAACACATTTCATTTTGCCTTTCATCGATTATTTCACATTAATTATAAAGCAGAGTATTTCTGATGAGTCTTTTGACTCTACAGTTTTATTGCCTTCATAATATAATGCAAGAAACTGTCATTATGATATATTTCTCCTCAGAAATGATTTTCATTTTATTAAGTTCTTTATGCCACGTTTCTCTGAATCTGATGACTTCCTGCATTATTTACTCGTTTATTTCATCTTCTTTTGACCAACCTTATTCTGCTGTGCTGCTTTTTGTCTTTCATCTTCAAAGCCCCATTTCTGGATCATATGTGACTGTCTAAAGTTAGTTGCTGGTATAAACTTCAAATGCAAAACTTCAGTTTAAAAAAATTCCAGCTGAACTTTATCATTCCTGAAAACGTACAGATGTTTCTACTACATTTATTCTTTTTATTGTCAGGATCATAAGGCTGAATGCTAGAAGCAAGCTGTTTTCATTTCAATTGTGCTAACAATCCAGGGAAATCAGACTTTGATCTTTGGGAAGAAGATTTGGGACACCCAGTGTGTTACAATTGGCTTTAGAGATTTATTTTACAAGAAACTTGCAGTTGTGTTCCAGAATGTGTTTTATATTTATTACCAAGGGAAATAGGAGGGGTAGGAAGTAATCCTACTGTCAGCCTTGAAGAAATCAAGTGTAAGTGATCTAAAAAGTAGAGACTTAAGTGGGACTTTGTGACTTTGAATGGAACGGGTCTCTGTGTTAGCAGCAACACCTCTGGAAATGTTTCACCACATTGCAGGCAGAAAGAGGCAACTAGCTTGAAGTAAGAAAACAGAGGGAATGAAATAGGAAGGTATGTTGTTGGGGGCCTTTTCATAGGACTGATTGTAGGTTATCCTGGAGGGGGATCTTAGAGAGCATTCTTTTTCAAGCAGATTTATTGAGAAATAATTTATATGCCATTTAAAGTGTGCAATTCAGTGGTTTTTAGCACACATACAGAATGGTGCAGCCATCATCATAAACTAATTTTACTTTCTTTTTTAAAAGATTTATTCATTTTCGAGTGAGAGAGTGAGAAGGGGGAGGGGCTGAGGGAGAGAGAGAATCCTGAAGCAAACTTCCCCACTGAACGTGAACCTTGAGGTGGGGCTGAATCCCTGAACCCTAAGATCATGACCTCAGCCAAAATTAAGAGTCAGAAACTTAACTGACTGAGCCACCCACCCAGGCGTCCCATAAACTGATTTTAAAATATTATCCCAAAAAGAAACCTTATATCCATTAGTATTCACTACCCCTTCCCTTTCGCTATACCCTGAACTTGGTCACTGGTAAACATTGATCTGTTTTCTGTCTTTATAGATTTGTCTATTTGGGACATTTCATAAAAATGGAATCGTAAAATATGTGATCTTTTGTGAATGGCTTCTTTCACTCAGCATTATATTTTCAAGATTTATCTGTATTGTAGCATGTTATCAGTACTTTATTCCTTTTTCTTAATGAATAGTATTCCATTACAAGAATATGTGACATTTTAGCTATCCCTTCATTAGTTGATGGATATTTGAATTGCTTCTACCTTTTGTCAGTTATTAATAATGTTGTCAGTAACATTAGAATCCTCTTTAAATTTAAATTATTTTTTTTGTTTATGTATATTATTCCTTTTGTTTCTTTATAATTGGAATGTGGAAAAAGCTGTAGACATATTTTATTAGAGAAGTACATCAGATCAGTAAACCTGGAAAATAAATTTTAAGAAGGACCTTATTTCGAATCATGCACATTAAATGAGAATACTATTAGTTTTAAAGGTAAAATATATAAATACACTATGTTATAATATTTTTTATGTTATAAAGTTTTGCTATTTGAGTGAAAAACAAATAATGTTCTAATTATCAAAAATTTTCCCTTAAAAATGTGTATTATAAAAATACACCTAGGGGTACCTGGGTGGATAAGTGGGTTAAGCCTCTGCCTTCAGCTCAGGTCATGATCCCAGGGTCCTGGGATTGAGCCCCACATCAGGCTCTCTGCTCTGCAGGGAGCCTGCTTCCCCCACCCCCTCTGCCTACCTCTCTGCCTACTTGTGATCTCTCTCTGTCCAATAAATAAAAATAAAATCTTTTAAAAATAAATAAATAAAAATGCACATATATGTGACCTGCTTTTTGAAATGAAATATGCTATTATGATAAGTTTCTATAGACTGATTGATCTAGGTTGATCTTTCAAGTAGAACACCCGTTACTCATTGTTGACTCTTACAGCCTCCAGGGCAGATGGTGGATCTTTGTCTACCTCTTCACTCACCATACCAATGTTATTTCAGAGATATTTAACTGTAGTCCTCAAACCAAAAAAGAAAAAAAAATAAAAACAAGCTATAATCTTTCTAGTCATATAACTACTTCTTCGCCCTCTCCAATTTGCCTACCGATATATTTTTTTTCCCCTCATTCTTCAGATTTCTACTAAAAAGGTAGATCCTCTATGGAGTTACTGTACTTTTCTCATACTTTAGCTTCCTCTTCCCCTCTATCTTCACTTTTCTGAGTTTATAACTTATGTTATGACATTGTTAAATTAACGTGTGTTAACTGGAGTACAGGCTACTGGGTGGTGAAACACAATTCAACAAAAGACCAGAAAAGAAATTGAAATAGAAAAGTTGATTACTCACAGGTCTTAGAGGAGGTCGAGAGGGCACCACACCAAAGGTGTCCTTTGGAGATGTCACGGCAGGGTGCAGGCAGAGAGAGGGGCAGGACAGGTGTACTTCCTTTATTAGGATCCATGTGTAGAGGACTTTGAGGTTCCAAGGATGGGACCAAATTGGTCAACTCCCAAACTAAAAGAGCAGAGTTTTGGTCAGTCCTCCAGTGGTTTTATCCAAGGAGTCCAAAAGGCATACAGGTGCTGGGAGGCAGGAGAGACTGTTATCACAAGGCTGTCAGGGACTTGAATTTTCTTGTGGTTCTGTGGTTGCCATCCAGGATGTGTACTTTCATGAAGGGCTGCTGTCAGTCCAAGATCTCCACAGGCTGCTTGGCTACACAAAATGGATAGTGAGGCAACAATACCATGGAGTGGTTTAGCAAAACTCTTGACATCTTATACTTTTGCTTGGTACTGCATTTTAGATATTCATAGGAGTCCCCTGCAATCTCACCAAGTCTGTTAAGCTCCCAGGGAGTGCTTACCATGTCTTCTTCATATGTGGAAGTCTCATTTCTATCATATGCATGACTGACTCTCTATAAAAATCTGGTGAAAGAAAGAAAGGAAGGAAGGAAGGAATAAATTCCAGAGCCAAAGAAAACTATTTATTATTTTATAGGCAAAAGATAGCTCTTGCAACTACAGAAAAGAAACTTATGTAATTTTTAGGCCTTTTGTTTTTGAAAGTAGAAAAAAATGTTTAAATGTAGGTTATTATATAACGAGTTATGTATGAGTAGCATGTATAAACTGAAAAAGATATTTGCAATGATTGAGTTGTTTAATTCTTCAAGCATATCTTTGTTCTATGTTAAATTTAAAAACTGATATAATGTCAGAATTGGATATCAGCTTTTTTGACTATTGCATATACCACATATTCATAGTCTCAAAGAATGTAAAATGTCAGTATCTTTTTTTAAAGATTTTATTTATTTATTTGACAGACAGAGATCACAAGTAGGCAGAGAGGCAGGCAGAGAGAGAGGGGGAAGCAGTCTCCCCACTGAGCAAAGAGCTCGATGTGGGGCTTGATCTCAGGGCACCGGGATCATGACCTGAGCAGAAGGAAGAGGCTTTAACCCACTGAGCCATCCAGTCGCCCCCAATGTCAGTATTTTTAATGTAGAAAAAGCTACACTGTATATTTCTACAAATATATATGCCCTATATATGTCCCCATCCATGATGTTAAGCTACTAAGCTATAAGAATAAAGTTATTGAAATCAGAAGATCTGGGTTCTGGTCTGGGTGGTCCTAAAACCACCACTTAATGTTTTAAGATGACCTTAAGTAGGAAAAATAAGGGACACAAAAAGAGGGGGGAAAAGAAAGACAAAAACATTATATGAAAATATTCAAAATTATTGGTTTCTGATCTGCTGCTCTAAGTTCCTTTTATTCATTTTTATTTGCCTGATTTCTCTTAAGTGATGTGCTTGCATTCATTTTTCATTCATTCAACAAATATTTATTGATTCCTACTGTGGGCTTAAATCTAATGTGAAAAGAATAAAAAATGAGGGTACATGGCCTACTGCTGGAGACAGATACTAAAAGAAAACTGCCTAATTGTAGTCATGGCCCTTAATATATGCCCAAGATATATTATAAAACATAATTTGTCTTGTGCATTATTTATATATTACCTTTCTTTCCCTCTGCTAGCATAGTAATTATGTTCTATTACTGCACCAAAACTGGAGTTCCCAAGGATTGACACATTTCATGTTTTAGAAAATAAGCAAGATTTTGTTTTATAGTTAATTTGAAATCTGCGAAATAAGTGCATTAAATATGCTGAACATCGACCTGTATCTTTCCCTGAAGTTAATTCTTACAATATTGAACGTGATTGCAAATTGTATTGATGAGCCTTGTTTATTTGTTTTCAAACATTACTAAATCATAAAATTGAGGCCTTCTTTTGCTATAAGCATATCTTTTTATTTAGTCCTGTAAGTTCTATAAAGCACAGCTTGCACTGGAAACCATGATGCTAGAAATTCATATATTTCAATTATGTCCCCCTAGAGGCCAGTAATTATTGGAAAAACAGTTAACTGGTTTTATGGTCAACCTTTGTCTAGAAGTTCATCTCTATAACCTACAATCTTTTACCCTACCTCTAAAATGTGAATGCAAAGTAGAAATGGTAACCCCACAGTAAAATACATTTATATATGAAATCCATTATTTACATAATTAAAAATGTGCTGGGAGGCATTTTGCTCAAAACATTTCCCTTTTCATTTAAGAAAGATTTTGGTTTCTAGAGTAGCATTGTTAAAAGTATTCTATTCACCACAAGATAATGTGTTTTCTTTTTCTCATTTTATTTATTTTTTCCTCTTTCTCTCCCCACACCATCCCCACCATTTTTTTTCTTTCTTTCTTTTTGAGGACTTAAGAGTATTTTCTTACCAGTCTTAGTAAATATTGGCTCTGTTAGTGCTTCAGTGATGATTTCTGTCTTGCTCATCAGTCTGGACTATCCTCTACTAGAACCATAACATTGCCTGTCAGATATTTATTACTTTGTTCATTATATAAAGGTATTTTTAGTTCCTAACAAACATATTGGACTCTATAAATGGGTTCTGATTGTAATACCACAGTAACTGTCTTTTTCAACATAAGTAAGCAAAACAATTGCCAAGGTTTTCTGATCATTTTCAAATAAAGCCAAATTCTAAGATGTAGTAATAAAAATTATCCTAGAAATTGACTCTGAAAGCAATATGGGAGTACTCTCTCCTCTTTTGTGATAACTCTTTGCTCTAATAATTGTAATTTCATTAAACCAAAATTATTCTGCAAATCTATGGAAGCTAAGGTTTATAAATCCTTAATTTTATGACTATCATAAGATTAAGCCATGAAATAGTAAAATGATGAAAAGAACAAGAATGTTTGATATATTTTGACACTTATTTTGAGTGATCATATTTATGTTTAAATATTATAATTTTTTTCTTGTGGAATACATATATTTTTCTAGAACACCTCCATTAGTTTAGTCTTAGGAGTTTTATAACCTGGTATTTGATTTATTTCCATAGTCTGGGTGTATAAAACAAATATCTGAAAACCATCAAAGTTCATCTTCAATAAAAATTTAAAAATAATTAAATGTGAAAAAATCTAAGAGTAAATGGAAATATTGTCATCATTTGACATATGATTAAATCATTAAATCACATATGATTTCATTAAGTCACAAATGATTTAATGAAACCATCTGAATGTTCTAGTAGATTTCCTTACCTATTTCAATGAAAATTAAGGAAGCCTTTAGTAAAACAACATGGTGTGCTTTCTGGGTGTGGAAAAGTAGGTGGGAGAAGAGATGAAAAGGGAGGTGCCATATTCAAGGAGAGCAAGAAGTAAGAGAAGATGCTGAAAGAGAAAGACCAGGGCAAGCATAGAGAGATCAGCATCTGTTCTGGAGGCCTTAAGAGTCCTCAACAATGAGTAACAGTTCGTCACCTGTTACTATATGTTTTTTGGGCTTAGTGTCCAGTTTACTGGAAGTTTCCCTTAATTCATGAATGCTGGAGGAAAGTACTGGGTACCACGGAACTATGTTTCATTGCTGTTGCAAGATATAAAATGCCCTGAAAGACCCATATGCTTTTTCCCCCTTGGAAATTATGATGAGGATATTATTGTGACCTTATCCTGCTTTTCTTCTTAAAACCTTCAATTCTGGACCACAAGACAATTTTTCTAAAGTTCTTTCTCAATGGTAATTCAAGAGAATTACCTTGTTAGTATGATTTGTCTGTTGTCTGGCATTGAATGATCAGTTTGGAGGAATTTCCTCTATTGGACAGAATGGTGAGTTCATTATTCTTCGTTACTCCTTGTAAGCCCAGGACTATAGGAAGAAGAGCCCTGAAATCTCATCTCCCCTCACTATCGTCTAGTAAAAGGACCTTGAACAATATATCATTTTCTGGTATTCATACAGTTGTTTCTAGTACTTTGTGAACAACTGTTAGCAGAGAAGAATGAGTGATGTCTCTTAAGCTCATGAGGATTCCATATCAAGGAGAGGAGATGGGGTCATGGAAAAGGTAACATGGTTGACTCTTGAAACCTGAGTAGGATTCATTAATTTATTTGACAAATGTTTATTGATCATCTACTGTCATACTACAAAAGAAATGAGGAAATGCAACGAATTTCCCCACAGCAAGTCATGATTCTTAGTTTTTCAGAGTTCCATCAGAGATTATATCACCCTGAAATCAAAATATGTTTTTTGAATACTATAATGACAGTACACACTGTCAGCAGAAACTGGGAACAAGAAATCCTTTTTTCGTGACTGAGAGAATCAGAGAAAGGTTCAGTGAGAAAGTAACCAAGAGTCATTTTTGGAGAATGAGTAATAATTTTACGAATAATGGAGGAAAAGGTTGGCAAAAAAAGAAAAGAGCACATGCAAAAAGAGTTAAGATTGGCATATAGTGTGATGTGGCTGGAGCTGATGCTGGAAAGGGAAATTGAAGCAGATTGAAAAGTCTTCTTATAATGTGATGAAGACTTTGGATTTTTATCCTGAATCCTCTGGGGGAATCACTGGAGATTGATAAGTAGGGGAAGACAGAGATACGTTTTAGAAAAATAACTGTTGGTGATGGGATCATGTGCAGAAGATAGGAACTGGAGGTGACCAACCAGCTGGAAATTGATCAATTCTTGACATTCCTGACTTCCTCCAATAGAATTTTAAAATTCTTCAAGGGAGGAACCCAATTTTATTGACTTTTTTTTTTTTTTTGGTCCCTGAATAATGCTTGCTATACAAAGGGACTTAGTCTTTGATGGTTGCTGGAGGGAAGATGGGAGGGAAGGAAGGCCTTAGTAAGTGATGGAGTGGTCTGGATGAGTAATGATGAGGACTGAAATGACATATCAGCTGTAGGATGGCCAGAAAAGACAGATTGGAGATGGATTGGCACCGTAATTTAGCAAACAGATTTCATTTCTGTATATATGGCCAATGAATATTTTTTTTGCTTCTTTTTCCTAAGATGCCCTGGCACATGCTCTCTGAAGTTCAAGATGAGTCTAATGCGCAGAGCTGATATCGCATAGTTGATCATCATAGTTGTTGTATATTCCCCATTATAGTCCTGAATGGCTCACTCCTAGCATACTGATGACATTGTGGTTGACTGGAAAGCAAACATTTCCCAGGGACCTAGATGCATATTTTGACTCTATTTTCTGAATTAAAATCTGTGGGGAAGTGCTCAGGAGTCTTATCCCATAAGAGAAAGAGACGTATTTACTGGCTTAGAGGTGATCAAATACAAAATACCCATTCAAACATGGAAGAATGTTCTCTGAACATTGGTTATCCAGGCTTTTGTGCCTGCCCAGAATAACAACAGAGAAACACAAATTTCCCTAGATCTCAACTTAAAGGTCTACAGATAACAAGCAAATGAGGTTATAGTAACTGTATAAATTCAAATGTGAGTTTCAATTTGTCAATAAACTCAATAAAATTTCAACAAATTCAAATGTCAATAGAGAAATACAAAATCTCCCTAGACCTCAACCTAAAGGTCTGCAGATAACAAACAAATGAGGTTATGGTAACTGTACAAATTCAAATGTGCTGGTTTATACCGTTACCATTTTCCTTGACCTCTGTCAGGGTTAGTTATGTGAAGCCCTGGGGACACATTGCGTATGCTGCAAGTCAAGTATTAGAAAATCAAGTTGCCAGAAGACGTTTTTTTCTGATCTTAAAGATTAATTCATTGATTTTGCCAAATTTACCAATTTATGATTAACAGTTTTAAATCTAAATCTTATATAGCACTATGTGCCAGGCATATATTAGAAAGAGTTTACATAAACTTACTCATTTTATCTTCACAACACTATTTCTAGCCCATTGCACAGAGGAGCTTCAGTAACAGGTCCAAGCCACTCAGCTATGGTACAGCAGATTTTAATAACAAGAAAACAAAAACAAAATAAAGTCCATAACAATAATGTTTAATAATGATCAGTATCTGTAAATGAAAAAAATCAATTTTTCATTTCAGAATTTTTGCGTTAATAAATGCAAAACAAATACAGTCGTTGGCTCATATTTTAGAAATTTTAGGTTTCTTCTGCTAATTTCTCAAGTAGTTTGTTAATATTTGGGAAAAAAAGTTGTTTTTTTTCCCATCAGTAACAAAAGTTGAATATTTTTGTTAAATGTAATGGCCATAAAACTTATCTTCCAAGCTGAGGACACTTTTGAAAGTAAAAGGGACACTATTAATAGTTGCCCAAAGATAAAAGTTTGAACTTGGACCCTACCAGGTTAACTGGGGTGTTTGGTCCCCATGTTATTAAACTTTTTAAACTTCTTAATTAAAGGTCTTACATATCACCAACAGAACTTTTAAAAGTGTAAACCCACGGTTCATAAATTTGATGATGTTCCTTCAGAAAACTGACCATTTGGCCAAACTCCTTTGAGCAAATTGATTTTTTTTCTCTTCACAGGGCTCAGATATAGTCCACAGGACCAAGCAGGATAATTTCCTCAGGTGTCCTCTTCCAAAGGAAAACATTGGAAGCAAATCATACAAAAGTTCTTTTGTCTTGTCACTCTTTATCATTTCTAGACACTTCAATAAATAAAATTTCTATCTAGTGGGAACTAGGATTTGGCTGTCTAGAAAAGACATCGTGACACTGCCTCTTTAAGAAGCTCATAAACAGGGGGCCTGGGTGGCTCAGTGGATTAAGCCGCTGCCTTCAGCTCAGGTCAGGATCTCAGTGTCCTCGGATCGAGCCCCGCATCGGGCTCTTTGCTCAGCGGGAGCCTGCTTCCTCCTCTCTCTCTGCCTGACTCTCCGCCTACTTGTGATCTTTCTCTCTGTCAAATAAATTAATAAAATCTTTAAAAAAAAAAAAAAGGAAGCTCATAAACAGAGATCATCCCCCAAATATCATGAAAGTATATGAATAAGGTTTAAAATAAACCCTTGATTGAATTCATCTACTCCATCCTTCCTTACTAATTAGATAAATCTCAAGAAGCCCAGGCAATTTTGTGGCTCATGCTATTTGGAATAAGTAACAACACAGATCAAAAATTCTCCACGAACATTTCAGGAGGCACTGAATGTTAGGTGGATAATATTTAGCGTTGTCCTAGATTATGTGGTGTTGGGCATTTTTCCATTGAATATGGTCAATGCATTCAGTGATAAAGAAAGCTAATGTTTTTAAGTGCTCTAATACAGAGCAAATTCATACACCCAATGAAATATATAAATACACAAAAACTCCCTTTTTCACCAATAAATGTGGATAGAGGTAGAAAGACTTTTAGAATTACTGAAAGAAAATCTTCAGTAATAAGTAATTCTCACAAATAGAAATTCAGATTCAGGGGAAATCTGCCCATTTTTTAATGTAAACCGGGCTTTGAACACTCACTTGAGGACATACTCCTGTAACCTCATTATCTAATAATGTGATTTCATCTATTTTATTCTGAACTTTATATAATTTACATACTGAATCCATGAAAATTTTTGTTAAAGTTGAAGGTAAACTCATTACTGCTTGCTACTGTTCTCAGTAAGAATTTAAAATGTACTGTTTAAACAAAGTACCTTTATTGTTAACAGTAAATGGTAATCTAAAATATGTGAGGCAGAAAAGAATGGTAGTATTTCTTTGTTACAGTGTACTCCATCCTGCTTTTATGGGTTTTCCCAAGATGCGCATGTCTGAACTCTTTCTAAGGAGCAGGCTCGGAATGGCTGCTGAGAATGGCAGAGAATGAAGCTTGATACAGGTTTAAAAATGTGGTACAAGAATTAAATGTGATTCCCTGAGATTATTATAACCATGTCTTGCATATTAAAACAACTACTGTGGCTTCTTTCTCTTTGAAATACAATTAATTTGCTTCCTACAGAGGAAATTTATGTATGAATAGTTTTATCAGGTATTATTTGTGTTTGTATTATTTTGTAGTGAGAAGAAAATTCACATTACTTTTCCCATCTAGAATGCAGTGCATCAGTGTTGTTGTTTTCATTATTCATCAGTTTCTTTTTTGGGTAATTCCCTTTTTTCAATTTTTTATTTAAATTTCAATTAGCTAACATACAGTGTAATATTAATTTCAGTTGTACAGCATACAACATTGTGATTCATCACTGCTGTATAACACTCGGTACTCAGCACAAGTGCCCTCCTTTCTGGCCATTCCTGTTATATAATTTCTACTATATTTATTTCTCAGTGTCCAAAAGTCTTGTTTTCCCAGTTTTATTTGGACGTCATTTTCTGAGACTTAGAATCCACTTCTTCATTGGGAGAAATTAGTAAAGAGTTTACAATGTCAAATAATGGTTCTTGTTTAATGTCAAATAAAGATTCTTGACCAGCTCAAAAAGACCTGTTTACCTTAACATATTTGTAATATCCTAAAATGCTCATAAATATCAAGAATAACAGACCCAAATCCAAGCTACTTTGAGCTGTAGTTTTCCTTAGCTACATGGAGTTCTATCCTCCAAGAAAGCCTGGAGTATCTCCTAGCACGTAGATGGAAGGAAGGATGCAAAGTGACAAGAACTTCACCTTTAGTTACTCTGGGAAAGTTGTACTGTGAAGAGGTTGTAGTTATGTCAATTCTTCCACAAGAGTGAAACCAGTCTGTCTTATCGTTAGTATAATATCTAAGCAGATTGCTAAATAAAGCAGTAATCATGTGAGAGTATTACTTATGAAATGCAGAAATTGCCTGCCTGATCTGGGACAAGTAATTTTTCTACAATAAAAAACAAGACAGCTTAAGGCCCAATCCTCATTGGGCGTATGCTTTTTGCGGGAGATAAAAATAATAAACAAGTGTTTACAACTGTGAATGTTGTTAAAGGTTGAGATACTCAGGCTTCTTAACCTCAAGCCTATTGAGCTTTGAGCCCCCAGTGATATTTTGGTGGGTGGGCTATTCTGTACTCTGTAGGATGTTTACAGCAAACTTGATTCCTGCCTACTAGATGTAGAGAGTAGTACACCCCCAGTTTTTTTTTTTTTTTAATTTATTTATTTGACAGATCACAAGTAGGCAGAGAGGCAGGCAAAGAGAGAGAGAGGAGGAAGCAGGCTCTCCGCAGAGCAGAGAGCCCAATGCGGGGCTCGATCCCAGGACCCTGGGATCATGACCTGAGCCGAAGGCAGAGGCTTTAACCCACTGAGCCACCCAGGTGCCCCACACCCCCAGTTTTGACAACTAAAAATGCCTCCAGACATTGCCAAGTGTCCCCTGGAAGATGATGGGGTGGGGGAGAACAGGGGACAAAATTGTCTCTAATGAAAGCCACCGGGCTAGATGAAGAGAGAGATTGATCTTTCGAGATAGTTAGCTGGAAGACATTGGTGACCTTGATAAACAGAGTTTGAACTGTGGTTCTGTAAATGAAGATCAAAATGATGTGAATGAGGGAATGAAAAGTAAAGAAATGGACACAACTCTCCAGGGAAGTATTTTCTGTGAAGAGGAGGAGATACTTGGTGCAAAAGCTATTAAGTAGATGTGGCATCAAATGAGGCTTTTTGGGTTATTCTTATTTCTTGATTGTTTTTTGTTTTTAAAAACAGGAGTTGCTACCACATGTTTGCAACTGGTTGGGTGAGATATAGTGGGGAAAGTCAGGGCAGGAAAGGGAGAATAAATGAAGTAACAGTCCCTTAAAATGGATAAGGATTCAGTCTCTCGGTGGGGGAGCTGACCTGGTAAAACATTTCTTAAAATATAGCAAAGCAAAGAGAAATTTGGGGCTTAGATTTAGGAAACAGTAGCTCTGGCAATGTATTTTATTATTAAAGTAGGTAGACTTTGCTACTTTGCTGAAAAAAAGACAAAGGTAGGTTTTGCAGGTAGTTAAAGTAGAGTTCTGCTTTGTTTTTGCTGCGTCAAAAATGGATAAAAGCTAGAAATCCTCTGTTAAGTCCTCTGATGCTGATCTGGGAATAATGCCTTAAGTAAAACATACTCCTAATCATACATCTTATTGCTAGAATAATATACTTTATGTATATTATAATATACTTTATGTAAAATTAGATACAATTCCTGTTTCTGTTTTTCTTGCCAAAATATTTTTATTTGTTATTTGCTTGTAGTATACAAGAAATATATTACTTAAGTCTTCCCTCTCAAAATTCAGAAAAAAATACATTTTTGTGGGTTTCTTTGCCTATACAACACTGCATTCCAAACAATAGCAATAGTGTAAGGAAAATTATCGTTAAGGAACAACTTTATCATTAAATCAATATATTCTCTGACTAGAAGTCAATTTGCTTAGAGTTTTATATGGCCTTATTGATTTGAATCATAAAAGATACAAAAGAGGATACATTTGTACAAGTTCAATAACATAAAAAGGAAAAAAATGTTCTCAGTGAGAAAAACCTCAAAGTATTCATTGTGTTGATGAATGCAGAAATTTGAAAACAAAGTAAATTATTTCCTCTTCTATCACAGACTTGGAAGAAATCTGTAGTCTGTCTGCTATTTACCTCTCCGTCTTCTGGCGTAGATATTTTGCGAGAGATATGTACCAGTGGCTCATTCTTTAGGAACCCAACAGAACTAAACATAAATTGAGGAAATGTTCACTTTGACCTTTGTTTTAAAAGCTTGACTAATGTTTTGAATTCTCTTACCCTGATTTCATCTTTAGCTGGTTTATTTTCTGACCTGAAAGAATGAAACATATTTACATTTATGAAAAGCTTTGACATTCATGACTAATGGATGTTAATTACTATGACAGTGACATTTTGTATCTTACCCGTATTTCTAGGTTACCTTTTATAGGAAAATCTTTGAGGACTAAATTACCAGGGCTTTTAGAAAAACTGAAATATAGTGCTTTCTAAAAATACCAAATTATTGCTAACATAAAGCTTACTATAAATCACATGCGATTAGAAGACCGCGTTTAAAATCTCTTTGAAATATATTTTACTTTAGTAATTTGGGATTTTTAAAGAAAGTAATTAAGTAACTACATGGACAGAAAGGATTATGCCTGTTTTGGGGGTTTATGGCACCTTTATTTTATAAATATTCTTACCTTATCTTAGCCTGGTCATTCTAAGGAAGTATCACCCTTTGAACTATTGAAAAACCAATGGCTTCCTTCTCATAGTATCTTATAAATGCTCTGGTGTTTATTATAATCCTTTCTAGCTGGTTCTTAGCCTCATAGCCTGGTCTGTCTGTAGGACATTCCTAATCTCTTTACTCTGGTGGCTACTCAGTTTATAGGCTCTGACATTTAAGGATATGTCTGAAATGCACTTTGGACTCCCACCACAAATACCTTGTTTATCTACTTTTTCCAAATGTGTTTATCTCAAATCCAGAGAGAAATTTTTCAATTTTTAAAGTTATAAAGAAAAGGTAAAATAAATTAAACATGTTCATTGCGATGAAAGCAGCAAATGGGATTTCCAAACTTTTTAATTTTATGTACCAAGAGTTTAAATATTTATGTGTCTAATCTTCACTTTATTAAAATGACCAGATGAACTCTACAAGTCTTTGACCATAAGTAAAGATTCCTTTGCCAGTAAATGTGGCTGATATTTACTACAATAGAACCAAGCAGGAATCATATTTTTATTTATTTATGAGTATAACCTTTTCTCTACAGGTTTTTTTTTTTTCCATTTTAATTTATAGCATGACCGGTCATCAGGATTAAATGACAACTTTAAAGTAGAAAGTGATTTCTGGAGGAAGAGGTTTGGAATCTAAAATTCCGAGTTAAAATGACATGTTTCACAATCTTTTTCTGATTCTCCAAATTTCATTCTTAAGGTTCTTAAGGACAATGAGAGGTGAATGGCACTCTTTTTATGACTCAGCATAGTAGGTAAGAGCTAAATACAGGTTATAGATAAAGGTATCTGTGAGTGGTGGATTATGTGCCAGGATTTGTTGTCAACCATCATAAGTGATATAGCTTGAACATTTTGGTAAAATATTTTTCTTAGTTTATTCTGCTATTAGATAGTACAAGATAGTACTTGGGTAAATCATTTCATTACATATAGGGATTTAAGTGACTTCATGGCAGTTGACACCAGCCACCAATTTAGATTTCTTAAAAGTGATGAAGTTCTTCAGGCAAAAATATATCAACAGAGATGCTATGGGAAACATGTATATTTTACCTGATACTATGGGAAACATGTATATTTTACCTGAAAAAGACATGCTTCAGGTAGAAGAGTAGATAATACTCCCTATCCACTTAATTTTTTTGTACTTCTAAAAGATGAAGGCTAGTTGATGATCAGGTCTCAGTCGGAATTAAATCCTGAATTCTCACAATTTAGGCAAGTAAATGTTTCCATAGGTAGAAGTCTGTCATTGTTTTACTTGAATAAAAGAGCCATTAAAAAAAAAATACTCTATGTGAAAATACAGAGCAAGAAGACTTTACAGAATACACACAATGGAAAAATAAAGGTTGAAAGGATGTTGTGAAGAAATATACCCAGGATCAAAACCACAATGAGATATACCACCTTATACCAGTCAGAATGGCTAAAATTAACAAGATGGGAAACAACAAATATTGGCAAAGATACAGATCTTTCAGTGTTGGTGGGAATGAAAGCTGGTACAGCCGCTCTGGAAAACATTATGGAGGTTCCTCAAGAAGTTAAAAATAGGGCTACCCTATGACACATCAATGGCACTAATAGGTATTTACCCCAAAGATACAGCTGTAGTGATCCAAAGGGGCACCTGTACCACAATGTTCATAGCAGCAATGTCCACAATAGCCAAACTGTGGAAAGTGCTAAAGTGCCTATCAAAAGAAGAATGGATAAAGAAGATGTATTTTATATATATATAAATATATATATATATATATATATATATATATAAAGTACACACACACACACAAACACAATGGAATATTACTCAGCCTTCAGAAAGGATGAATACTTGCCATTTACACTGATGTTGATGGAACTGGAGAGTAATATGCTGAGCAAAATAAGTCAAGCAGAGAAAAACAATTATCATATGGTTTCACTCATAAGTGAAATATAAGTAACAGAGCAGAGGATCATAGGGTAAGGGAGGGAAAACGGAATGGGAAATCATCAAAGAGGGAGAAAAACCAGGAGAGACTCTTAACTATAGGGAAAAAAATGAGGGTTTTTGGAGGCAATGGCTGATGCAAATTGGGTGGGCTTGTGATGCTCATTGAAGAGGGTAGGTGATATGATGAGTACTGGGTGTTATAAATCAATAAATTATTGATAACACAATAATGCAATAATTATTGGTAAATTATTGAATGCTACATCTGCAACTAATGGTGTACTCCATGTTGGTTAATTGAATTTAAATAAAAAATTTAGAAAAATATATCCCCAAGGCCCCTTTTATATTCCATTTAGTTCATAGAAGAGATAAGTCCAAATTTCACCTAATCCATTTCCAAATAAAGATTTAAAGAAGACATGGATAAATCTATATGCTGATGTAGTTAATTACAACTGTAGGACTTATTTTCATGTAAGCCTTTGAAAACCAGTTAGCTTTTTATAGGAACATCACAACCACATCAGACTTACCTTGGTGTTATTATCATTATTTTATTTTTGTGTCCAAATAAGAATGTGAACTTACCCTCAACATTTTTTAATCTGTTAAAAATAATTTGTTTTATAACATGCACACACACACACATACGATTCTCCCACATACTTACTATCCCTTATTTGTCAAATCATGACATTATTTTAACTTTTTAATTTAACCCTGTGATGAGATCAAGGGATTATGTACTAATTAAATAAAGTAGCTCCATGGCCAACAATATGATGCTGAAACATGAGCAAATGATAATGTAGTTTTTACTTATACACTCTTTTAGGAAAATCCCGTTTATCAGGTACTTTCTGAAGGGTACCCTTTGATGTCACAAAATGGCTGCCAGGAGCAACTGGGGCAACATAATCCAGCTCATGTACAAGGCCAATCAACTTTTCCCCTCAAATTTAAAACACAAGTCCTGGGCTTCATTCTGACTGGATAATCTTAAGGCAAATGTCAGTCCCTTAATGGAACATTTAGTGTAGGGCTAAGAATTTCACTAATTGGTTTAGGCCCAAATCAAAGCCTGGGCTCTGGTAAATCCAACCCTGGAATATAATGGCGTCTTAAGGCAAGAGGGTTCTGGGGAGAATAATGGAATAAAACTTTAATGAAATAAAAATTGAGTACCCATAACTCACGGAGAGGAGAATGGATCAGGTCAACAAAGTGTATCATGTAAATTTTGTCTATGATATCTGAATTATTCTGGATAGTTTTGGTTTTTGTTTTGTTTTGTTTGTTTGTTTTAGTTTTCTCATGAAAAGTGAAACTACATTTTACTTCCTGAGAATCATGTGAATGCAAAATAAATAAAAGAGTGAGGTGGTGAACAGAGAAGAATTAGATTATATTTTTCAAGAAATATTACATTATTTCTTAGACTTCTGTTCTTTCATGGCGCATTTTTTTCTCTTATACTGCATAAATCTAGTCCTCTGTTGCTTGATATACAATAGGAACTCAGCAAATTCTGAATTATTAAGTATAAATTAATGGAGAAAGGTTTATAGGGTAATAAATTGAGTTTTAATGTAATCTTTTAAAAATACAATTAAATGAAAATTTTAAATGAAAATAATTGATTATCCTACTTGTTTTTCCTAAAAGAAATACAATTTTTTAGTTTGGATGGAATTGTGTTATGAAAAAAGTACATATGTTCATTCTAGCCCAATCAAAGAGTCTATTTTTTTTTCCTCTGAAAGTACTCACCTGAATACATGATTTATTATGTACTTACTTTTAACTTTCCCTGCCAGAAGACGAAGGATTCAGATCAATGACCTTTTCTAATTCTATGAATGTTCTGTAAAAGGGTCCCTTGCCTTTCAAATTACATTAGAAATCAAAAGTGCACATGACTTTGAAAAGATTTATCTTTCCTTAAGTATATTTGAGGATTCATCTTTCTGCTATTAGTCTTATTTGGGTTCTAATAAGTTAAAGTTGAGCTGTGTTTTGAAGGGAGATAGGTACCTACCATTCCAAACTCTCTTTGTCAATCACTTTTCCCTCTCTTTCTCTAAATCTATATGAACATAGATTTTGTTTTATGGATATATAGGTGCACTGGTCAATAAAAAGATATAGATAGGTATAATATAAAGTCAGTGAAAATCCCAGTTTTTGTCATGTCTGTATCTCTGTCTGTATTTGTATCTCTATCTCTTAAGGTTTTCAGTGCGTAATTTTACCCCAGGTTCTTTGATTTCAATAGTCAACATGGTTTTCGGTACTATACCTCTCCATCTCTTTATTATATATGAGCGGTCAGAATACATTGTAATAAGGTTCAAGGACAAAGTTGTATTCTATACCCTCCTAGAATTAATTGTTTTAGATCATTTCATGTTTTTCCTTACTAGGGGAAAGGTAAGGGAACAATGTGTGTGTGTGTGTGTGTGTGTGTGTGTTTCTTCTGACCAGTTAAAAAAGATAACTTGGCAATAAAAATCAAAGTGGCGCATTTCAATTTAGAATCTTTCTTACTTCTATTCCTGATCATAATTTGTCCTTGTGTGTTGCAGAAACTAGGTGGCATATACCAGTCTGTATCTCGATGCCTCTTCTTTTATATGTGAGGAGAGATACTGACTTCATTTAGGATCTTCTCTGCTTTTTCTGTAGACTCCCCCATCTGGGAGGAATTGTCCTCTCAGCACACTCAAATCTATGGCAGGTCCTTCTGAAAACATGTCTGTTTGCTTTTATGTAGGAATATATGTAAAAACAAACAACACCTGCCAAGTTTATTTAAATGACAAAATAGTTTATAGAACAGTGTAAGCAATAATTCCATATTATAGCCATCAGTAACTCTGAAGGGGATTTATGTCAATTTTTATGTCTATTTTTCTTAATAATGACATTGTTTGAGTATGTGTAAACATATATACATTTTTACTGATATTTTTATCTTTCATAGAATATTAAAATATTATTTTAATCATAATATGTGAAGACTCAGGTTTGGCCAAAGAAAATGCAGGGAGTTTGTATTAGTATTATAACTTAGAGAAATCTACCTTTACACCTTGACATGAATAGGTGAATAAAACTGCTTTTGAATGATGGCTGATTACATTCAAAAATTAAAATATAGTTAAGAGTTTTAAATAAAAAGAATCACAGATCTTTTTTCTTTGAATACAGCTCTTTATAACTGATCTCTGCTATTATAATTTTACTATCAAGGAGCTTTTCTAAAACATGAATAAAACCTAGCAAATTTTTAAGCATTATAGAAAATGTAATTTCAGTCCTTGTCAATATCCTGTATAAAGAGCTTATAAATGTGCATTTTTAAAAATAGTTGAATTCAAACAACTGGAATACTGAAACATCTTTAAATCTAGTTTGAATAAATTAAACACATAGTTCTCCCCCTGAAATGATTTGTGGATTCCAATTCAACCCAGGTGTCAATTTAATTGAATATTTGCTTTTTAGAGAGGAAAAATGAAAGGCATTCTACAGATTTAAGGGTTTGCTTTGGAAATTCCATTCTGTATTATAACAGGAGACAATTAATGGCCACAAGAATTAGTCCTAATCTCTATGTGCATAGGCAACTAAGGGGCTGTCAAATAACATTTTGATTCTCCTACTTATCCCAATTTATTTTTTCTGAAACCTCATGATACTTTTTAATCCATATAAACTTAACATGGCAGCACATTTGCCCTAACCTTTGTTAATAAATTAACAAAATCTCCTAAAATTGAAAGTTAGGATATTGGGTCTTTATTTTCTCCCCACCTCAGTGGCTTGATTTCTAAGTAATATGTATTAAAATATTATTTTCATGAAAACAAAAAAGCCAAAAATAATACAAGAAAATATAAGTGATGATTAATACTCTGTGATGTTGGTAATGGTATTTTTAAGCATAAAACTAAAGAATCACAAAAGAAAATATTAATTGATTTACCTGATGCCACAAAATCATCTTTAAAAGAGTTTTTTAAAAAACTCTATATTTAGGGCGCCTGGGTGGCTCAATGGGTTAAAGCTGCTGCCTTCGGCTCAGGTCATGGTCTCAGGGTCCTGGGATCGAGTCCCACATCGGGCTCTCTGCTCAGCAGGGAGCCTGCTTCTCTCTCTCTCTCTCTGCCTGCCTCTCCATCTACTTGTGATCTCTCTCTGTCAAATAAATAAATAAAATTTAAAAAAAAAACCTGTATATTTATTTGCAATTCATATAAAATTCTTGATGTATAAAAAGTTTTAAAAAACTTTTAAAAAATGAACGAAATATTAAAATAAGAATAACAAAATATATTTTAATATAATTATTAATTATTAATATGACAATGATTTTGTTTTACTAGTAATCAAAGACAAAGTATAACATGTAAATTTTCATTTTAAAAATTTATCATATTTATTTATTTATGTATGGTATTTGTTTGTGTTGTTTTATTCTTTAAGCACATTACTCAGTGTTAATAAGGTATGGGAAATCATCATACTGGTTAGGTTATAAATTGTTAAAACTTTTTATTTATTTATTTTTTAGATATTATTTATTTATTTGACAGACAGAGGTCACAAGAAGGCAGAGAGGCAGGCAGAGAGAGAGGAGGAAACAGGATCCCCATAGAGCAGAGAGCCTGATGCGGGGCTTGATCCCAAGACCCTGGGATAATGACCTGAACTGAAGGCAGAGGCTTTAACCCACTGAGCCATCCCAGTGCCCTGTTAAGACTTTTTCTTTTTTGGCATTTTTTAAATTAAATTTTTAAATTTTTTTATAAACATATAATGTATTTTTATTCCCAGGGGTATAGGTATGTAAATCACCGGGTTTACACAATTCACAGTACTCACCATAGCACACACCCTCCCCAATGTCCGTATCCCCACCTCCCTCTCCCGTCCCCCTCCCCACAGCCACCCTCAGTTTGTTTTGTGAGATTAAGAGTCACTTATGGTTTGTCTCCCTCCCAATCCCATCTTGTTTCATTTATTCTTTTCCAACCCCCCAAACCCCCCACATTGCATCTCCACTTCCTCATATCAGGGAGATCATATGATAGTTGTCTTTCTCCAATTGACTTATTTCACTAAGCATAATACCCTCTAGTTCCATCCACGTCGTCGCAAATGGCAAGATTTCATTTCTTTTGATGGCTGCATAGTATTCCATTGTATATATATACACCACCTCTTCTTTATCCATTCACCTGTTGATGGACATCTAGGTTCTTTCCATAGTTTGGCTATTGTGGACAATGCTGCTATAAACATTCGGCTGCACGTGCCCCTTGGGATTACTACATTCGTATCTTTAGGGTAAATACCCAGTAGTGCAATTGCTGGGTCATAGGGTAGCTCTATTTTCAATTTTTGAGGAACCTCCATGCTCTTTTCCAGAGTGGTTGCACCAGCTTGCATTCCCACCAACAGCATAAAAGGGTTTCCCTTTCTCCACATCCTTGCCAGCATCTGTCATTTCCTGACTTGTTAATTTTAGCCATTCTGACTGGTGTGAGGTGGTATCTCATTGTGGTTTTGATTTGTATTTCTCTGACGCCAATTGATGTGGAGCACTTTTTCATGTGTCTGTGGCCATCTAGATGTCTTCTTTGCAAAAATGTCTGTTCATGTCCTCTGCCCATTTATTGATTGGATTATTTGTTCTTTGGGTGTTGAGTTTGCTAAGCTCTTTATAGATTTTGGACACTAGCCCTTTTTCTGATATGTCGTTTGCAAATATCTTCTCCCATTCTGTCAGTTGTCTTTTGGTTTTGTTAACTGTTTCCTTTGCTGTGCAAAAGCTTTTGATCTTGATGAAATCCCAATAGTTCATTTTTGCCCTTGCTTCCCTTGTCTTTGGCGATGTTCCCAGGAAGAAGTTGCTGCGGCTGAGGTCAAAGAGGTTGCTGCCTGTGTTCGCCTCAAGGATTTTGATGGATTCCTTTCTCACATTGAGGTCCTTCATCCATTTTGAGTCTATTTTTGTGTGTGGTGTAAGGAAATGGTCCAATTTCATTTTTCTGCACGTGTCTGTACAATTTCGCAACACCATTTGTTGAACAGACTGTCTTTTTTCCATTAGACATTCTTTCCCACTTTATCAAAGATTAGTTGACCATAGAGTTGAGGGTCTATTTCTGGGCTCTCTATTCTCTTCCATTGATCTATGTGTCTGTTTTTGTGCCAGTACCATACTGTCTTGATGATGATCGCTTTGTATTAGAGCTTGAAGTCCGGAATTTTGATGCCACCAACTTTGGCTTTCTTTTTCAATAATCCTTTGGCTATTCTAGGTCTTTTCTAGTTCCATAAAAATTTTAGGATTATTTGTTCCGTTTCTTAAAAAAAAAATGGATGGGATTTTGATAGGGATTGCATTAAATGTGTACATTGCTTTAGGTAGCGTAGACATTTTCACAATATTTATTCTTCCAATCCAGGAGCATGGAACATTTTTCCATTTCCTTTTGTCTTCCTCAATTTCTTTCATGAGTACTTTGTAGATTTCTGAGTATAGATTCCTTGCCTCTTTGGTTAGGTTTATTCCTAGGTATCTTATGGTTTGGGATGAAACTATAAATGGGATTGACTCCTTAATTTCTCTTTCTTCTGTCTTGTTCTTGGTGTAGAGAAATGCAACTGATTTCTGTGCATTGATTTTATATCCTTACACTTTACTGAATTCCTGTACAAGTTCTAGCTTTTTTGGAGTGGAGCCTTTTGGGTTTTCCACATATAGTATTATATCATCTGCAAAAAGTGATATTTGACTTCTTCTTTGCTGATTTGGATGCCTTTAATTTCTTTTTATTGCTGATTGCTGAGGCTAGGACTTCTAGTACTATGTTGAATAACAGTGGTGATAATGGACATCCCTTCCATGTTCCTGACCTTAGCAGAAAAGCTCTCAGTTTTTCTCCATTGAGAATGATATTTGCAGTGGGTTTTTCATAGATGGCTTTGATAATATTGAGGTATGTGCCCTCTATCCCTACACTTTGAAGAGTTTTGATCAGGAAGGGATGCTGTACTTTGTCAAATGCTTTCTCAGCATCTATTGAGAGTATCATATGGTTCTTGTTCTTTCTTTTATTAATGTATTATATCACATTGATTGATTTGCAGATGTTGAACCAACCTTGCAGCCCTGGAATAAATCCCACTTGGTCGTAGTGAATAATCTTTTTAATGTACTGTTGGATCCGACTGGCTAGTATTTTGGTGAGAATTTTTGCATCTGTGTTCATGAAGGATATTGGTCTGTAATTCTCTTTTTTGATGGGATCCTTGTCTGGTTTTGGGATCAAGGTGATGCTGGCCTCATAAAATGAGTTTGGAAGTTTTCTTTCCATTTCTATTTTTTGGAACAGTTTCAGGAGAATAGGTATTAATTCTTCTTTAAATGTTTGGTAGAATTCCCCCAGGAAGCCGTCTGGCCCTGGGCTTTAGTTTGTTTGGAGATTTTTTTTTTTTAAAGATTTTATTTATTTATTTGACAGACAGAAATCACAAGTAGACGGAGAGGCAGGCAGAGAGAGAGGGGGAAGCAGGCTCCCCGCTGAGCAGAGAGCCCGATGCGGGACTCAATCCCAGGACGCTGGGATCATGACCTGAGCCGAAGGCAGTGGCTTAACCCAATGAGCCACCCAGGCGCCCCTGTTTGGAGATTTTTGATGACTGTTTCAATCAGGCTTTCTATTTCTTCCTGGTTCAGTTGTGGTATTTTATATGTCTCCAGGAATGCATCCATTTCTTCCAGATTGTCAAATTTGTTGCCTTAGAGTTGTTCAAAATGTGCTCTTAGAATTGTTTTTATTTCTTTGGTGGTGATTGTGATCTCTCCTCTTTTATTCATGATTTTATTTATTTGGGTTCTTTCTCTTTTCTTTTTGATAAGTCTGGCCAGGAGTTTATCAATCTTATTAATTCTTTCAAAGAACCAGCTCCTAGTTTCATTGATTTGTTCTATTGGTTTTTTGGTTTCTATTTCACTGATTTCTGCTCTGATCTTTATGATTTCTCTTCTCCTGCTGGGTGTAGGCTTTCTTTGTTGTTCTTTCTCTAGCTCCTTTAGGTGTAGGGTTAGGTTGTGTATTTGAAACTTTTCTTGTTTCTTGAGAAAGGCTTGTAACACTATATATTTTCCACTCAGGACTGCCTTTGTTGTGTCCCACAGATTTTGAACAGTTTTGTTTTCATTATCATTTGTTTCCATGAATTTTTTCAATTCTTCCTTAATTTCTTGGTTGACCCATTCATTCTTTAGAAGGATGCTGTTTAGTCTCCATGTATTTGGATTCTTTCCAAATCTCCTCTTGTGATTGAGTTCTAGCTTCAGAGCATTGTGGTCTGAAAATATTCAGATCCCAATCTTTTGATACCAGTTGAGACCTGATTTGTGACCCAGGATGTGATCTATTCTGGAGAATGTTCCATGTGCACTAGAGAAGAATGTGTATTCTGTTGCTTTGGGATGAAATGTTCTGAATATATCTGTTCAGAATATATCTGAATATATAAATGTACTGAATATATCTGTCCATCTGGTCCAATGTGTCATTTAAGGCCTTTATTTCCTTGTTGATCTTTTGCGTGGATGATCTGTCCATTTCAGTGAGGAGAGTGTTAAAGTCCCCTACTATTAATGTATTATTGTCAATGATTTTCTTCGATTTTGTTATTAATTGGTTTATATAGTTGGCTACTCTCATGTTAGGGACATAAATATTTAAAACTGTTAGATCTTCTTGTTGTACAGACCCTTTGAGTATGATATAGTGTCCTTCCTCATCTTTTGCTATAGTCTTTGGCTTACAGTCTAATTGATCTGATATAAGGATTGCCACCCCAGCCTTCTTCTGATGTCCATTAGCATGGTAAATTGTTTTCCATCCCCTCACTTTAAATCTGGAGGTGTCTTCGGGTCTAAAATGAGTTTCTTGTAGGCAACATATTGAGGGGTTTTGTTTTTTTATCCATTCTGGTACCCTGTGTTTTTTGATTGGGGCATTTAGCACATTAACATTCAGGGTAACTATTGAGAGATATGAGTTTAGTGCCATTGTATTGCCATTGTATTGCCTGTAAGGTGACTGTTACTGTATATTGTCTGTTCCTTTCTGATCTACTACTTTTAGGGTCTCTCTTTGCTTAGAGGACCCCTTTCAATATTTCCAGTAGAGCTAGTTTGGTGTTTTCAAATTCTTTCAGTTTTTGTTTGTCCTGGAAACTTTTTATCTCTCCTTCTATTTTTAATGATAGCCTAACTGGATATAGTATTCTTGGCTGCATGTTTTTCTCATTTGTTGCTCTGAATATATTATGCCAGTTCTTTCTGACCTGCCAGGTCTCTGTGGATAAGTCTGCTGCCAATCTAATATGTTTACCATTGCATGTTACAGACTTCTTTTCCCGGGCTGCTTTCAGGATTTTCTCTTTGTCACTAAGACTTGTAAATTTTACTATTAGGTGACACGGTGTAGACCTATTCTTACTGATTTTGAGAGGGGTTCTCTACACCTCCTGGAATTTGATGCTTGTTCCCTTTGCCATATTAGGGAAATTCTCTCCAATAATTCTCTCCAATATACCTTCTGCTCCCCTCTCTCTTCTTCTTCTGGAATCCCAATTATTCTAATGTTGTTTCATCTTATGGTGTCACTTATCTTTTGAAACCTCCCCTCATAGTCAAGTATTTGTTTGTCTCTCTTTTGCTCAGCTTCTTTATTCTCTGTCATTTGGTCTTCTATATCACTAATTATTTCTTCTGCCTCATTTATCCTAGCAGTGAGAGCCTCCATTTTTGATTGCACCTCATTAATAGCTTTTTTGATTTCAACTTGGTTAGATTTTAGTTCTTTTATTTCTCCAGAAAGGGTTTCTCTAATATCTTCCATGCCTTTTTCGAGCCCAGCTAGAACCTTGAGAATCATCATTCTGAACTCTAGATCTGACATATTACCAATATCCATTAGTTCCCTAGCCTTTGGTACTGCCTCTTGTCCTTTTTTTTTGTGGTGAGTTGATTGATTAGTTCCCTAGCCTTTGGTACTGCCTCTTCTCCTTTTTTTTGTGGTGAGTTTTTCCGCCTTGTCATTTTGTCCAGATAAGAATATATGAAGGAGCAAATAAAATACTAAAAGGGTGGCAAAGACCCCAGGAAAATGCACTTTAGCCAAATCAGAAGAGACCCCAAATCATGGAGGGGAGAAAGGAGATAAAAAGAAGTTCAGGAAAAAAAAATTAAAAAAAAAAGAAAACAAATTTTAAAAAAACATAAAAAAGAAAAATATATATATTAGACTGGTGACTAGAACAGGGTCACCCACTTAATTTTAAGAGTATTTTGGTCTCTTAGAAGAAACTACCTCCCATAATTTTAAAGAATGAAAAACCTATATAAGGGTAAACATAATGAAGGACGGAATATGCCTATAAAGATGAATAAATTTTTTTTTAATTTCTAAAAAAGGAGTTGATAAAGTAAGTTGGTTGGGAGAATAAAGAAAAAGAAAGTGGAGAGATTTTGCTCAGGCTGGAGACTAGAATGAGCTCAGAGCTAGATTTAGGGCATATTTTGATCTATTAGGAGAAGTTGTACCCCAAATTTTTTATAAGGAAAAACTTTATGTGTATACAAAAAATAAAGTTAGAAGGAAAAAATTTACGTGTATACAAAAAATAAAGTTAGATACAAAAAATAAACTTTATGTGTATACAAAAAATAAAGTTAGATAGATAGATAGATAAAGTTATGTGTATACAAAAAAAATAAAATGTAGGATAAAATATGACTATAATAATGAAGGTTCAAAAAAATTATTATTTTTTTTTAATGAAAGGTATTGCTAAGATAAACTAGTTAAAAAATGTTTAAAAAGGAAAGGGTAAAAGTTAAAAAAAATTTAGAAGTAGAAAAAAAGTAAAATTTAAAAAAAAATTAAATTAACTGCAAGACTAAGCAATCATGGGGAGAAAGCCATGAATTCCATGCTTTGCTTTCTCCTCCTCTGGAATTCTGCTGTTCTCCTTGGTACATGAACTTGGTCTTGGCTGGATTTCTTGTTGATCTTCTGGGGGAGGGGTCTGTTGTAGTGATTCTCAAGTGTCTTTGCCCCAGGTGGAATTGTACCGCCCTTACCAGGGGCTGGGCTAAGTAATCCGCTGGGGTTCGCTTTCTGGAGCTTTTGTTCCCTGAGCACTTTCCGTAGAGTTCCAGAGGTCAAGGATGAAAATGGCGGCCTTCCAATCTCTGGCCTGGAGGAGCCGAGAGTTCGGCGTCCCGCTCCTCAGTGCACCCTCAGAGACAAGTGCTCAATCACACCCATCTCCCTGGCCTCTGGCTGCGCTCCGAGCTCACCCAGCCTGCGACTAGTTCAAGGTAACCCCGAGCTGAAATCTCACTCCTCGGCTCTCTGTAGCTGGCTTCCCCGCTCTGATACCTGTGAGCTCTGTGACACTGAGACATCCCCGATCCTTCTGTGACCCCGTGGGACCTGTGACCTCACTGCCCCATGTGGGCTTCACCCCAGTTTAGCCTCTGGAGCAATGTCCCTCAATGGAGCAGACTTTTAAAAGTCCTGATTTTGTGCTCTGTTGTTCCACTGCTTGCTGGGAGCCAGCCCTTCCCCCCGGGGTCTATCTTCCCGTCTCTTTGGATTCACTTCTCTGCTGGGCCTACCTTTCGGAAAGTGGTCAATTTTCTGTTTCTAGAATTATTGCTGTTCTTCTTTTTGGTCTCCTATTGGATTTGTAGGTGTTCACAATGGATTGATAAGCTATCTAGCTGATCTCCTGCTACCTGATGTAGTCTCAGCCTGACACTTCTCTGCCATCTTGACTCCCAATCCCCTGTTACAATTTTTTAAAGAGCAGTTTTAAAATACTTTTAAGATGTGTTTATAATGTGCGTAACTTTTGACCCAGCAAGTCTAAGTTTAGGAATTTGTATTAAGGAGATAACCATAGATCTACATATATAAGTCCATCAGGATGTTCAAAATACTGTGACTTGTACATTACAAAAAAAAACTTTAAAAAAATCAGAAATCTACATAATGCGAGTTAAATACATTTTGGTTTATTGTATATACATAATTAGGTGTACAAATATTGGTGGCAGGGCATAGACCCGCCTATATACAAGGAAAGATGGTTGAAATTTATTCCTAAACAATAATAGAGCATTACAAATGTGATAGTGAGGCTTGTGTGGACTGGCAGCCCTTACAGAATGGTTTGGGGATGCAGGTGCAGCCCTGGGGAAGGCAATACCAGTCATGTATGATACCTTCTCCTCCTCTATCGGTTTTGTGTTCTGATATGCCTAAGGATAAGAAGGTGTGAGCTAAAGACTGACATTAAAATACGCTTAGTACTCAGTCTTAAAGAATTAAAATTAAGTTACACAAAGCATGTTTCCCTAAGAGATACATTTCTCAAGATTGGATAGGTTTGCTCTGAAAGTAGGTTCTATGTCACCAAAAAAATTTTATGAAAGCTGAATTAGAAAAAGCTAGACATGTTCCTCTACTAAAGAGTTTAGTATCCTAACTGCATTCTGAATTTAAGGAAATAGAGTATGCATAATTTTTTTAAGACTTTAGTGACTGTTTAAGGCTCATGGTATAGGACTATGATTCCACAGACTGCAAAATGCTTAGAATGCAAAGACAAGGAAAATTTGAAAATCCAGTGTCAGTCAATGAAGAATTCATAATGGAATCAAATTAAACAAATATACTGATGTTAATGGTTTAGTCACTTATTCCAAAGAGTTAAACAAAATTTCTAGGGTTTTTAAAAAGTAGATGTGACATATTTGCACACACAGATCATTTCAGATTTTTATTAAATGTATGGCCAAAGACTTAAGTGGTCAGAGAGCTGCTGTGCAGAAATAAAGTACAAAGTATTTGCAAGGACCAATCAAGGGAGGAGAGGAAAAATATAAAGCACACAATGATTTCAGTTTGTTTTAACTCCTTTTGTTATTATTTTCCTATTACCTTTAAGAAAAAATGGTGGTAAGAGCAAAAAGGAATCTAATTTTTAAATATTTTAACTCAACTTTTATGTTCTGTTTTATTTATAGAGCCATAATTAGAAGCTTATATGCTATTTTATTATTTTTAATATGCCCCTTTTAGGCATTTAAAAAGTAACGATCTAATAATGTGTGAATCCAATAAAGTTATACTTTCAGCTCAAACTACAAATATATACCCACAATAATGCTCCTTAGTTTTCCTCTTACAATCAATGAGTTAGTGGGGGGTGGGTTATCTGGGCAAACTCTTCCATCAATTGGTGGTTGAGCTGTTTCTTGAAATGATTGCTTCAAAGGAGGAAAAAAAACCAACAACAACTTTGAGAGTTAGGTATTTGATAATTTATATGCGATTTGTGGCAAACACTGCAGGTCACATATTGAAAAAGTGTCAAAAGAGAAATCATGTGTTACTGAAAAAGAAAAGACTCTTCAGCATCTTCTGTTCTATTATTTCAACTTCTTCTTCATTAAAATTCCTCTTTTCTCAATTATATGACAGTAACCAGCAGGGGCTGCTCGTAGCATTACAGGCAAACTAATTTTCTCTGCAGTTCAATTATTTTCAGTTCTCATTCTGAATTTAACTGAAACACACTTAGTTTGGTGAAAATTTTACAGTAAAACTACCAGTCTTTTTTTTTTTTAGTCAAACATTCCTTTTTTTTTTCTTTTGCACTTTGCCTTTCAGCTTCCAATATATGAGGTCCATATAAATTAGTGAAAATAGCAATACATCTTACAAATCTTTGTAAAATTTTTTATTAGTATATATATATAACAAACGAAAGACAAATTAGGGAATATATGTTCAGAAGATATACTATACAGTTTTTATAGGAATAATAGGAAGGAGAAAGAAAATATACTTTCATTAATAGTTGTGATTTCAAACAGGAGCTAGTTTTCCTTAGGACAACTCACAATAATACACAAAACAATTTAGTTTACTAGGTTTTTTGTTTGTTTGTTTTGCTTTGCTTTGTTTTGTTTTTCTCAAGGTTCTTCTTTCCAGGTCATTGGAGAAATTAGAACATAAGAGAGGTTTCTTTAAATGGCATTTGGGGATATGATATGGCATCTAGGCAAGATGTGGAAATAACCTGTGTAGTAGCGTCTGCATTATTTGTGTTATTTGTCAAAGGCTAACTGCACTATATGCATTTAAGTTGCTACACTTGTAGGGGTGTGGGGAGTGGGGGAGGTATTAACTTCTTCACAATTCCTGAACTGCACTGTGACTTCCCAGTCTAGCTGCTGTTCTGTGTTTTATTTATGTTCCAGCTTTTCTGGAAAAGCTCCAAATAGTTGAATAAATCACCTGTCTTATGATGTTTAAGTATCATAACTAAGAAAGCCTGATTACTTGTGATAATGCTGCTTCTTTTATTATTTCCAATTAAGAACTGTACTGCTGATCAGATGTTATTAAGGCTTTCCAGGTACCCAAATCAGATCTTTGGATAAGACCTCCCTTTTAATAACTCACTCATAGTCATCTCAAGGTTATTGCTAATAACATGTTTGAGATCATCAAATTTGAGACTCGGCAGTAATTAGGGAGTTTGGCACTTTGTCATTACACACTTGCATTTGGGTATCAGCTTGTGGCACTGTTGTGTGATGGGGGGAGGGAGGAGGAGGAATTACAAAGGAAGTTCAAAAATCTTAAAAGCTTGTGGAGGAAATATCAGGCATGCATGTATCCAGTCTGAATTCTATGCAACTAATCACCTTTTAAAAAAAAAAAAAGATTTTATTTATTTAGTTGACACAGAAGGAGAGATCACAAGTAGGCAGGGAGGCAGGCAGAGAGAGGAAGAAGCAGGCTCTCTGTGGAGCAGAGAACCCAATGCGGGGCTCGATCCCAGGACCCTGAAATCACGACCTGAGCTGAAGGCAGAAGCTCAACCCACTGAGCCACCCAGGCACCCAACTAATCACCTTTTAATGGAAAAACACAAATACTATCCAAGTATTCACATTACATACAATCTATCACCAGTATCTCTGGACATTATAAACTATCTATATACTCATCAAATCCACCCATGAGGTAATTATGTAAATTCTGTGATTAGTAAACTTAATTTTGTATTTCTTGGAAATAATTTGATCATTAGTCTTTTTCATTTTATATTCAGATTATTTATTAAATGATTGCTTAATAAAACAAATTCTCGGAAATATAAATATCTATTTATTCTGGTGCCCAGTGTTCATTCATTCATTCATTCAATATTTATTATAGTTTCCACGGGACAGGCATTTTCTAGATTTTAGAAGTACTCGTTCAAATAAGGCTCATTTTTTACCTTTGAGGAGTTTATCAGTCCTTGTGTTATTCTGGAACCAGTCAGGTTGTAATTAAAGTATCCAGAATGTGTCATAAGAGATTACTTAAAAGATAACTACCTCAGAGTGAGGTCTGTAACTGTAGGTACTTGTACAATGTCATAAGTGTATTTTCAGATTTTATCCTGAGAAAAAGGCATGTATAAAGAATGCTAACAATAAATCAGATTAAGAGAAAGAAGGAGCATCAATAAAGTGATGTTAGAACATTAGTGACACTTCAAGACGAAGTCCTACTTCTGTATATGTTCTGGCCCTGATTCTACTCTCATCTCAGCTTCATTAAGCCTAAAGATTTGCTTTCTTATAATCCCATCTCCAGTGTACTCTAACTTCCTCATTGTATTGGATTGTGTCTCTCTCTTTTTTTTTTAAAATCTATCTCTATATCATTTGTAGGAAAATTATTTTTTTTCTCTTTAAATTTGCTTCAGATTAGACCTGAAGATTTCAAAGTATTGTGGAATATAAAAACTCCCTAAGTCAACCCTTGTATCCCTTTCTCGGAACATATATGGTCATCCTACTCACCTACCTAGTGTTGGGGCAGTATGAAACATATGGTAACATTATTGAGCATTTCTTTATCTTAAAATACCCTAAATGTGTTATCATCATCAATTATTAAGTTGCTATTAATATGTGAAATTTTAGTTCCAATAACACAAGGTTCATCTAGTAGGGGTAGACTTTATACTGGGAAACTATAAGTTGAATCTTCATGGTCTATTGCCAAGCTCAAAAAGAAATTCCTGAATGAAGTGTGTTACTGGGTTATATTTATCCTTTGAAATGTTTCTGCCTACAAAATATAAAAGGTCCCAGTTACCAATATGAGAGAAAATTGAAATCATGGGAAAATAATCACAAAAATAGTTATCCTTAAAAGAATATTCATAAAATATTCTTACAGGAGGGTGCACCTGGGTAGTACAGTCAGTTGAGTCTGATTCTTGGTTTAGGCTCAGGTGGTGAGGATCCTGTGATCAAGCCTTCTTCGGGACTCCATGCTCAGCACCAAGTCTGCTTAAGCCTCATTCTCTCCTTCTGCCCCTCCCACCTCTCTAAAACAACAACAACAAAAAATCCTAAAAAAAAAAAAAAAAAGAAACTGTGTAGGAGATAGTTTACAGTGATGAATTATTTTATAATTTGTCCCAATCCTGGATTTGGGAAATTTTTTAACAAACTAGAATTAAATATACCTATGGCCAGAGCTCCAGACTATACATTGCAGTAAGAATGAATTTGGTATGAAAAAAATAATACATTTTTTCAAAAGGCCAATAAAATTGCAGTTTACTTTTGCCTAGTCATGTGATTATGTCATTTAAAATTTATTATTGAAGAAGGGGGATATTTTTACTTGAAGAAAATATGGTAGTTTAGACAAAGGCTTGGCAGTCTAAATGAGCATTATTTGTAGAACTGTTTGGGTCTTGTCTTTAGGACTGAGACTATGCGTCTATGGTCAATGACATACAGAGTATGTATGCATGTATGTATGTATATACAGTATGTTATATTATGCCTGAATCAAATTCTCTCCATTTGGTGGGGCAACAAAACAGATTTATAAATATTTGAAATTGGTAGTATTTCCTAATAAAATGGAATATGGGTTTCTAAGTAACTAATTAGAATAGATTCTCTTTGTTCAAGAATTTCCTTAGATTTGTTGATGAATTTGGGCTTTAGTTTTATTTGAAAAATAAAATTCTTTTCAATTTAAAAAAAAAATAAAAAAAAAAATAAAAATAAAAATGTTTGCAAAATCAAAAGAAAAAAAAGGAAGTTGCTGCAATTTCCATAATAATTTGACAAAGTCAAGTGGTTATTAGAGTTAACAGGATCTCTTAGTTTTAATTACCTACTTTTCCTAGTCTGTTTTCTTACTGGATAGTGGCCAAAAGTACTCCATCTATAACCAAAGGCAGTGCCAACCTGTTCCCAGGGAGCTTTATAACCTATTTAGATCCCAAGCAGGGCTATCCATAGGAAGATAGGTCCTATCTTCTAAGGTCATGTGGTCTTGTTGAATGTGACAGAGAAGGTTTTTATAAAATTCTCTAATTTAAAACAGGGGTGTGGCAAACATATATATTGAATATATCCAAGTGGAAAGGAAGACGGTGAGGAAATTATTAGTGATGAGTACGTGGGAGATCGTGGGACATTATTTGGACCTAATCACATTGATGTCCAGAGACCTTGGAGATTATGGTCGCTAAAAAATCAAGCAATTGCAAATATTGACATTTTTGTGGTACCTTGGATTTTACAACATGTTTAAAGCCATGCTTTTTTCCATACTACGCATACAGCAGCCTGGTAAAGGAGGTAGGGTGATTGTCTCTACAGATAAAAAAATGGAGATAAAGAGAGGTTAAATTTAATTCAGTTTCACGGAAGAAGTAAATGAAATAGGATTTCACTTGAAGTATTCTAGTTCTTATCCTATGTTCATGCCCTCCAAGTCTATAAAAAGAAATTTCATGGGACCAGGGCATAGAACTCGTAAGTTGTTCACTCGACATAAAGATAAGACCCATTTAGATGGTAGGAAAAGAAGAGTGTATGTAACTTCAGATCCTTAATTGTAGCAGTCCTTTTCCATGTTTTAGTCACCAAGGAAAAGAAAGATGGCATTGGGTTAATGTCTCTACTGCTTAAAGGTAGGGTTGGTGGTCCTAGCCTGACCTGAATTTCTGGTTGATGTCACAAAGTTATGAGAATCATTCATCTCGACCTTAAGACAGTAGCCCCTCTAGTAGCTTAAGAGGGATTCACTTATATAAAAATAGTTTATTTTTAAAATTTTTTAGGTTTTTTTAGGTATTTAATTAATTTTTTTAAGTTATTTTTAAAATTTACCTGGTTGAAAACCAGGTAACAAGTTGCTTTGTTAATAAAATATACCATTATTGTGTTTTAATTTTTTTGTTGTTGTTGTTTGTTTATTTTCTGAAACAATAAAAAGAGTGCTTCAATTTTTGAGAAAGAGAAGAAGGAAATAAACATAATAAGTGATGATGACATGTACTTCACAGAAGAGTTATTTGTACTCACCCTAAGAGAAAGGTGATGAAATCTTCTAAGCCATGAAGAGATTTCACTCTGTGGGCATGAGGAAGTGAGGGTAAGGGCTAGAATTAGACTCACCAGTGTTGTTAGGGGAGTTGTCAGCTTTTTTCCTAGTAAGTCTTTAGGAACAAAAGTTTCTGTAAAAGACACATTTTGTATAAGGATAGCAATAAGGTGCCTCTAAGAAAGAACCAGAATTATAAAATCAGAAAGAATCAGAGAAATTCTAATGAAGGTGCACCTTCATTCTTTGTCCATTCATCCCCCTCCCCCACCTCCTCTTTCCATCTAATTTACTTCACTCCTCATTTTTCCCCCCAGTAATATCTAATCACATTAATTAGAAAGACTCATCTAACACTACCACCCATGCCTGTCCCAATGGCTGATTGAGCAATTTCTATCCAACTTAATTTCATTTTCTTGTATTTAGTTCTCTGTTTGCTTTTTGTAAGTTTTCTAGAAGGCATTGTGTCCCCAGCATTAATCTGTGCCTGGCCCAGATTAAGTCTTCAAAAGATAAAAATCTAAAATTATAGTTAAGATATACTCTAATATTTCATTAAAGGCAGACTAGAAAAGGAAATGTAAAACGTGATTTGATGCAAAACAAACAGCTTCTTAAGTCATCTGTGGTGAAGGCGCCTAAAATTGACATTGATCAAGAAAACTGCATAATTTTGTTTCAAGGGGATAAGAGAATATCCATTTCTGCCACTCTTCACCTTTAATACCTCTGAAAGTCATAATCAGGAATGTCTACTATAGAACAAAGATGTTGGGAGGAAACCTTCCAGACTAGATGAGCAAGACTGACCTCTGCTAGCACAGAGAAATTTTCCTCAGGGGAAAGGAAGCTGACTAGAAAGGTGAGAACTATAGCTCCACTTAGGTTCATAGACATGGCCTACCAATGCTTATTCTCAGGTTTTGCCTTTCATCACCATATCTCTTGTTCATCTTTCCAACACTATTCACGTAAGTGCCCTTACTGGCTCCAGTACTTTGAGAGATCAAGTAACGTCCTTGAGGCTCCAGAAATTCTCTAAGTAACTGAACTTCTACTAACCAGTTCTTGAAAACTGTACCAATGAGTCACCTTCTCATTGGTTGCAATGGTTATCCTGCTCTTTGTTGGGAGAATGAAACCTCCGTGGTAAAACGTGGGATACAGACCTTTGGTTGATACCAGCCTTAACATAATACACCATCATGTCATTGGCAGCAGACATTGTCCATTAATTTCTTCTTTTTTTTCTAAATGAAGATCACACACTAACGAATTCTAGTGGGAAAGGCTTTGTATGAACACATGTTCTTTCCATCTATGAAAAGGGAATGGTGTGTATATATAAAAATGGGATGGGATATATATATATTGTATATGTATATATATATATATACATATATATATAAGGGGGGTCAATTTTATATATATATATGTGTATATATATATATATATATCATCCCATTTTTATATATACACACCATTCCCTTTTCATAGATGGAAAGAACATGTGTTCATACAAATTTCATATATATATATATATGAAATTGACCCCCCCTTATATATATATGTATATATATGTAACTATCCCCCCACATAACTACATTCCACACATACACACACATATATACACACATACACACATGACATCTGGGCCTCATTCTATTACACATAGTAAAGACAGAGCACACATACTGTTTTAAAGTGAATGTCAAGGGCTTAACTGGCTCAGTCAGTTAGGCATCTGCCTTCAGCTCAGGTCATGATCCTTGGGTCCTGGGATTAAGTCCTGCATTGGGGAGCCTGCTTATCCCCCTGCATCTGCCTCTTTCTCTCTGTTTCTCATGAATAAATAAATAAAATATTTTAAAAAATAGAGTGGATATCAAAATAGTTCTGTATCTCTTGAGCTATCCTCTGTTTAATGCAATCCTTGGCTAAATAGATCATAGCTTAAAGTTATATTTACTCTTTCAAATCTCAATCATGGTGGAGCTAGAAGGAATCTTAAATGATGAGTCAAATTTTCTTACTTGCAGATAAAGAAAGTAAAGCACAGATAGAATGTGTTTGCCACAGTGGAAGCTAGTAAGTAGAAAAGTTAAAACTGGAAGTCGTCTTATAATTTTTAGTCCTATGTTTTTTCTAATGATGCTGTGTTTGCTCTAATCTACCTTGTCCCTAAAATATGGTCAACTGTTTGGCTCATGTTTGATTACATGACTTAATTAAATATCAGAATTTAAACAGTAAAGGACTAAAATATTTTCTGACAATAATTTTAGTGGTTTTTCCCTTATACCACTGCTTTTCTATAATCATGAGTTACTAGTATAATGTGAATTTTTAAAAAATTTTGGAATGGGCTATCAAAATTTATGTTGGCAATAGGTGATTAAAGTTCTAGATGCAGTTGTGAGCTTTTAGGTAAATATTTAATTTTGGCACAGTCCTTAATACATAGTTGGAGCTCTGTGAAAGTCATTAAATAAATGTATTCCTTCACTGGACCCAGAAACATGAAAAGCAGTCATGTGTTGGACCAAACCATAAGCAGTAAATGTAATTTCTGAAAAGTCTATCTCCTGGGACCCAGGATTTCTAGAGGCTTTTTTTATGGTGGAGTTTATGTGCATAAAACATAGCATGGGACATTAGAAAGTGGTTACCTGAACTGGGTGTTTGAGAACTTGGGTTCTAGTCCCTCTTTAGTGTAACTACCTAGAGAAGGTGCCCCTCTTCATTGGACCATAATTTCATAAACTTCGTAAAGAATTTGAAATCAGTGGGATCACTGATCCCATGATTAATCCCATAGATCCCCTGATCCTTGATTTGCTTTACCCAGTCCCTTGTATTAGTTTGCCACAAAGTACCACAATCTTGTTTCAGCTCTGCCCCTTTAAAGATGTAAAATCTTGAATAAGTAACTTCCCTTTTCTGGGCCTCAAAACCCTCACCTATGCAATAGCCAAGTTGAACCAGATTGTCTTTTAAGTCCATTCCAACTCTGACATGTGGAAAGAGGAAACTGAATGTATACAGGTTCCAAGGAAGTGGTAGTTGAAACAAAGGAGTCCTGAAAGCACAGTGGAATCAAGAGTGAGATGAACTCGAGGTGCTCATACAGAACTATGAGTTCTCTCAACGATTCTATGTAGATAATATGCTTCTGTTAATAAAATCGTATTGAAAATGCTAAGTTTCAGGTGAATCTTTTGAAAACTTTAAAACATTTATGAGTATACTAAAATAGACCTCTTTCCAAATTACTGAAGAAAAAAAAAAAACATTATTCTCCCTTTTTCCCCTTGTAAAATAGTTTCCTATTACCTGCAGGCAAATTTAACCTCTGATTTTTTTTTTTTTTTAATACACACACCATGGCTAAAAATAAATACCTGACTTTAAAGAAAATGTGGTTTTTAAAAGTATAACAAAATGCCAAGAACACTCCTATAGCCAACTTCATGCTTTGCCTGATTCAGGAAAAAGCTAGTAGGAAACAGGTGTCACTAATCACCATGCAATCCGGGATCTCCAGTTGGAGGTAGAGAGAACCTCAACCAGCTGCTTTCTCCCCTGATTAAAAAATCCCTTCATATTAAAGTCCTAACCTTTTGCTCTTATACTCACACACGTTTTGTACCTTTTTTTTTTTTTTTTCTTCGTGGACTTGGGGAGATGAATGGATTAGCAGCATTTTACCTCTGAGTCTGTAAGTTAATTAAAGCGTGTGTATATAAAATGGAATAATGAATTATTTAGCTGATAACAAACACGATATAAAATTCCATTTATTGAATAGTCCATTCAATTGTATTAGTTTTGAAATTACATAAATTATTTTTAACACAATGAAAATTATTTGGCATTTGCAGATTTATTTTTTATGTGGTCTGTTTGTTGTTCTTACAACTTTTTTTTAGTACTTAATGGAATGTTTTAAATATCTGATTTAAGAATAGTGCAGTTTGAATAAGAGGGAAATTATATAGCTTCTGAATCAGGAAGACATAAAAGGCGGAATCGTTCTAGCATTTTATCTCCCTTTTTTTCTCTAACCTGGAATAGTCTCTAATCTTTTTTAAAGCATCCTTTTTCAAAGGTAATTAATTACATCAGATCACTGTATAAGTAGGGAGTAATAAATAGCATCAGACAAACCTTCCAAGCCCTTATTTGGCACACCTCTTCTAGAAAAAAAAAATTTTTCATAGGGTATATACAATTACTTAATTCAAACCTCAGAGAAAAAGGTACTTCTGAGCAGAGTTCAGGTTAGTCTTGGCTCTCTTTCATTCACCAATTCAATTTTTTCAACATTTATAACTTCCTGTGTGTAGGGTGACCATACATTCCTGTTAGCCCAGGACAGTCCCAGTTAAAGTTTTCAGTCCCATCATCTGTCTGGTGTTTACTCCTTTTCAGTCTCAAAAGGGTCCTGCTTTGGAAAATAAAATATGTAGTGTCCTTACCACTGTGCATATGCCATAGAACCATTCCAGAAGTTAATTGCCCTAGCTAACTTTAAAAAGAGGAAATTCCCTACCATTTCTTTCAAAATTAAATATTATAGTCTGTCTTTTTTCTCAGAACTAGATTTTATTATATTATTGTGTAATTATATAATTACTGTATAGTTATATATGACATTGTTATTCCTTTTTTTTATCTAAAGGAATCTTCTTAAGAGGTTACAGATATGCAAAGATACGCTGTGATCCCCTGAAAATGCAAATGCTATTTTATTCAAGTTGTGACTTTGTATAATGCAATAAGGCATCAGCATGGTAAAAAGAACACAGTATTTAAAATAGAGCCTGAGTCATGATCTTTGGCAAATTAAACTTCTTTAAGTTTCCATTTCCTCTTCTACAATTTGAGGATAATAACACTTTTTGGGAAGATGGCTATAAGAATTGAGACATCGTGTATCAGGTGCCCAAGAGTGTCCTGTGCATAGGCAGTATAGAAAATATGGGATCAATTATAATTATAATTTTGTATTGGATAACCTCAGTGGACTCTTATGGGTATCAGTGGAGTAAAACAGTTTCATTTTCATCTTCAGAGAAATCTCCCCAAACTAAGTAGTTTGGTAGAGTTCATCACAAGTTGAACTTCATAATGTGGTTGACTGTGTTTGATTCCAGAGATTAGTATACAGTTCAGATGTTTAAAAAAATATGAACTTTTAAGCCTTTAGAGAAAAACTAAAGCTGAAACAGAAAACCCAATTATCCTTTAAATTAATTTTGTTTAATTGCTTTTGCTTATGGTGAATTTGAGCAGGTTTAGAATGAACAATAAATTGGGAGAATAAGAATGTACTATGAATTTTTTTTTAAAGTTCTTTGGTTTTTTCATGTACAAAGTGTCTGTCCACAACAACATAAAAAAGATCTCAATATCTGAGAAAAAATTATTCATTTAATAAAATACATAATCCAGTATTTCTTTGTATGAATCAAATATTTATCCAACAAAATAAAGTAACCATATGCTCTTGAATTTTGTTTATTCTCTACAATGAGAAGTCCAGCTTTTACTTATTCCTTTAACATGAGCAAACTGTTTTGAGGGGCAATTTATGTTGAAAATGTGGTCCAGATTTACATGGACAGTCCCTAATAACTGCAAACAACCATCTCTTGGTCACATACACATTCAACAATATGTCTCAAATTTGAAATGAGGTTTACCATGGAGGAGTATTTTCTCAATTTTTAATTAGAAAGTGTGACTTCAAATCCTAGTCCCACCTGTGATTTTAAGAAGTTACTACTTCACTGTACTTCAACATTCTCAATATTCTGTTTTCTATGCTTATGTTAAAGGTACCTAAATGGTCAAATGTTCTGCACCCAGGTGAAAGAGATGCAAACGGTGGCCCTGGTTTCCAGAACCACCTATGACATTATATCCTTTTCAATTCCCTTTCAATAATGACGAAGTATGGTATGTCCCTAACCTATCTCCCACATATATTTTAAATTACATTGTTCATGATGCCCTCTTTAAATCCTTGAAAGTAGCAAAGTAGGATACAAACTGGAAATTAATTAAACTGAGTAAATTCACTATTCAATGTTAGCATTTAGACAGCAGTTAACTATCTTAGTCTTTCTTAAACAAAGGCAGTAACATGTAAAAATTATCCTCCTTTGAAGACAATTGAAAATGCTATCATTAATGCATGAATATTCTTAACATCAATCATGCACTAAAAGGTTTTGTCATACCTGTTGATTTTAAGTTATTACAAAGTAGACAAGTTGAAAGCATTTGTCTAATGATGCCAAGTACTCATTCTACCTACTTCACTGGGATGTTGTGAGACTCAAAGTGCAATAATGTATACAAAATCACTTTACTTGGTACAGTGATATATGTACAGCTTTTCACTCAATTAATATCAGCGTGGAATGTCTACCATGCGCCAACCAATGTCGTAGGCACTTGATAGCAGGCTATTCTAACTATTCATAGTTAAACTACTTCTTACTCTCCATTATTTAATTCCACTCTTTATAAAGCAACTATACATATGACTTCATCCCCTTCTTCATGGCCTGTTCAATCACCACTGCTTTTGAATTTGTTTTCCCGTCTTTGTATGTTCCTTCATGGGTTTCTTCTGCTTCAAAACTTATTTTATTTCAATGAACTCACATAAATAAATGCAAAAAGTCTAGACTTCACCCTTCAGGGTTATCCTTAACCTACAGTGACCTGTACCCAATATCTATGCTTCCCAAATTTTAACACCCATAAGAATTACCTGGGAATCTAGATGAAAGGTGGATCCTGATTTGTTGGGACCTGAGATGCTGCATTTCTCACAAGCTCCCAAGTGATGTGTATGCTGCTGCTCTGCAAAGCACACTTAGGGGAGCAAGCTTCTGTTCTACTGCCCTGAGCCTGTGCATCGAAGCCCCAGTTGCTCCTGTTAAATTATTGTCCTGCATCCCACTTACTTTCCACAGGCATTCTTCTTACAAATAATTAAATCTTTGAGCTGTAAACAATACCCTGCATATTTATCCTAACTTTAACACATTCCATGTGCAAAAAATTTTAAGCACAAAGGATCTTTGTTTTGTACCTGATCGAGGAAATTCTCAGTCACTTCAATTAGCCAGCTCCCATACAGTAAAAATCACAGGAGCCAACTGATGTGAGGACCATGTGTTTTATCCCTGGAGAATTAAAATGTAGAATCTGTTCTCCTGGTTGCTTGCTCTGTCTTGATTACTGTACGTAAATGCAAATACTAGGTGATTGGAACATAACCCAACACATACCATGGCGAAGTTAAATTAAGTCAACACCTGATTTCTATCCAGCTTCATTTATGCTTCATGTAGGCTTTTCTATGGTTTGTTTAAATATGCTTCCTCCTCGTTCCGAATTTGGTTGTAACTTCATGAAGTTTTCACTACTTTGAAATATTTTAATCACACTGTTTCCATTGTTTGAAAGTATCCCCAAAGGAATCTAATAATGCCAACCCACTTTTCAGTTGTTTGAGCTACATTATTAATATTAAATGACCATATATATCTTTTATATATAAACTCCTGACCATGATAGAAGAGACTTCTATTTCTGGTTCTTTCTTAATATCCCAGACTCATCTTCTTTAATGACCACATTTTTGTCTTACACCAAAGCCATATAAAATTTAATCTGAATTTTCTGTTCATACTTTTTAGCTTCTCAAATGTATGTGTATCTGGAATGCCCTGTCTGTGCACAGGGAGAGGTCTGGCCATCTTGTTGGTCAAGGATCCCTCCAGAAGCCCCTCTAATCCCAGTCTTCTGCAACAGTTTCTTTAACTCCCTGAGCAACAAAGCCCTTGCAGAGCCCAAACTGTGCATATTTCTGTTGTAGCAACTTCACACAACCTTATTTTTAATTCATGTTTACTTTTCTTCCTTTCCTGACTTGAGGGCATTTTGCTTCAATAGTTGTATTTCTAGTACCTAGATTTCAAGTCTCAGCAGCTGTACTCAGTTACATTTTGTTGATTTTCTGTTGAATCATATGCTGCTAAATTTGAAATGTATGAAATATGACACTTTTCTTTGTTCAGGTCCACTGTACTTCTACCATGAGAATTATGTATCTGGCCATTTATAGAGATATGAGAAATGATAACTTTTCATAAAGTTTCTCAGTAGAAATGACAGAATATGCCAGTGCACACTAGGCCCAAACCAGAATATGGGAGGTTGTTAAAACGATCACAAATTCTTTGTTCTTCCTGCCACTGAGATCTGGGGTTTATGTCATCTCCCTTTGAATCTGAGTGGGATTGTGAATGCTCTGACCAATGAAGTATGGTAGCAATGATGCTGGGTGCTTCCCAGGCTAGTCCATAAAAAGTAATGTAACTTTGCCCTGGTTTTCTTGACGTGTTCACTCTGAGGGGAGCCATACATCATGTTACAAGTCTAACTAGCCTGAGACCCTCACACTGGAGAGGCCATTCATATATGTTTCTGGGGACAGATCTGGGTGAAATCCTAGCCAAGAGCCAGCATCACTGCTATCCATCAGTGGGCCATCTCAGATGTCCTAGTCAGGTCATATTTCCAATGATGGAACCTGTTCCAGCTGACATCTGATTACAACTACAGGAGAGGCAGTAAGTGCAAACGACCCAGCTGAGTTCTTCTTTAATTCCTGAATCGCAAACTGGGGAGCAAAATAAAATTGTTTTAAGTCACTCAGTTTTGGGGTAGTTTGTTACACAGCACCAGTCACCAGAACCAGTCATCTTTCCAAAGAGCGCTTTGGTCCCAACTCTATACTTTCAGGAAAGTTTTTCTTTCTCTTTAGGTCTCATTTAATCTCTTTGTAGCTATCAACAGTAATAACTTGTATTTTCAAAATACCTTTATCTACACTGTCATATTTCTAAATGCACAGATGGAATGGCTACCATCATCATCTCTACAATGTGATCTGAAGTCTCAAGGGTGGCTTTTGTCACATAAGAACTCGAACCCAAGACTTACTCCAAGTTCTTTGCCAGCCAAGGAAACTGTGACCTGCACATTTGCATACATCCCAACCTCTGCCCCACTTCCCGTGAAAATGAGAATTACTGATTCAATGAATGACCTCTAACATTAGATATAGTTCTATTTTTCCAAGATTGTATAATATTCTAATAATAATCTTTTTTTTTTTCATTTTAACCTATGAACTCAGAGGGGTTAGTAACTATGTGAGCATTGAGGCTAGCAGCTTTTTAAACTGGAGTGTTGCTGTGAAGTATAGGGAAGAAAACAGCAGAAAGGAAGTTTAAGCAATGATTTGCTTGAGAAATGAAAAAATGAGCAATGATTCTGATGGGAACACCTACTGAAAAGGTGAACAGAGCAAAGCAGTAGCATTTTCTCTGGTTGTTATTTTTATAATGGGAAATATGACATGCATTCTTCTACTTTGGACAATGTGCTTCCCCCAAACCCTGAATTGTCATGATTTTACTAATATCCCCAATAGATCTTTTCCTTAAAAATAAAGTGGGGATGGAGGTGCAGTAATTTCTAAATAGGCAAAGCTCTCATTGGGATAAATGGATAATGGAACAATAGCTAACGATTTACCATAAATCACTGTTAATATTTGCCATCGCTCTCTAGTGTGTAATTGAATACTCTGAGGACATATATAGGACGAGGGAACTATTTAGGCCATGTTTCTTGACTCTAATATTGACTTGCAGACTGACAATAGGAGAGCAACTGAGCATACATAGCTTGAGAAATAGAAGGGTTTCTACAAGGTGAAAATTATTCACATTTCCCATTGTTTATAGAATTTATAAGGAGATGAATCAATGCATAGAAAAAAAGCTGAGTTACCTATGAATGATAAATATAGGACAATAAATTATATTAACCTAACCTTAAAACAAAAGTGCTTAAAGACACCTAAAGTAGTTGGCATCATTAGACTTCTGCTTTCAGCTTATCTTCTTTGTATTAACTCTTATCAATCAACAAGTATGACAAAAACCTTTTAGTAAGTGATTGAAGTTCAGAATATTCATGCATTAAAGATGATATTTTCAATTATCTCCTAAGAATGGATGGCTTTTACACTTTACTGCCTTTGTTATTTAAAAAAAAAAAAACAAAATATTTAACTCCTACATAAAAACTTATTAAGGTTTGTAGATTAGTGCAGTTAGCCAGTCGGGATCCATAAAATAATTAGCTAGCAATTAATTGATTTAATCATACATCTTCATGTTCTGAGACTGATTTAAAGTAGACATTATGACATTTAATTTACGGTGTATCAGTGACATAGATTCATAAAATGTTAAACATCCATAATTAAGGGTATAAAAGTGACATTAAAAATTTGCTTTAAGTTTTACAAAGAGTAAACAAATCCTCTGTCTCTCTTTTGTGTGCTAATTTGGACCATTTTAGCTCAGAGAAATCTTCCTAAAGAAAAGTGCACGCAAAGTTGATTTTTTAAAAAATTTAGGGTATAACAGGTAATTTTTGTTTTTCTGATTAAGTTTTTCATTGTTCTACTTTTATTTTTTTTTAAAGATTTTATTTATTTATTTGACAGACAGAGATCACAAGTAGGCAGAGAGGCAGGCAGAGAGAGAGGAGGAAGCAGGCTCCCTGCTGAGCAGAAAGCACGATGCAGGGCTCGGTCCCCAGGACCCTGAGACCATGACCTGAGCGAATGGCAGAGGCTTTAATCCACTGAGCCACCCAGGCGCCCCTGTTCTACTTTTAAAACAATGTATCATAATGACATGTATATATGATAAGTATAGAAAAAGCACATCACATAGATATTTTAGCCTCCGATTCAATATGTATGTATGTCCATTCATATATACAAAATGCCTGTGAATTGTTCATATTATCAAATAACATTAATTAAATTGTAATTATGAATGCAGAATATACTTTTATGGATTTTCACTGAACATAGGCAAAAGGGACCATATATTTTGGGAGCAAGTAAATACATACCTGTTTAATTTGGTATATTAATATAATTTTTGTGTGTGTGTCAGTAAAGCAATAGAAGTGTATTAAATGAAGATACAGAAAAAGCTCTCAAGAGTGAGAGGGGTCCTGATAGGGTTGCCTAATTTGACATATTAGTATAATATTAAATTTGCTTTTTTCTCAATAGAACTGATACAGTAGGCATTGATAACTTCTTTGACATATCCTCACCAATACTTCTTGAGTTTTTGATTTTAGCTATTTGGTAGGTGTGAGGTGATATCTCATTGTGGTTTTGATTTGCATCCCCTTGATGAGTGATGTAGAGCATCTTTTCATATATCTGTTGGCCATCTATATGTCTACTTTAGGGAAATATCTGTTCATATCTTTTGCCCATTTTTTAATAGGAATACTTGTTTTTTTGGTGTTGAGTTGTGTAAGTCCTTTATATGTTATAGATGCTTACCCTTTATCAAATATGTCATTTGCAAACATCTTCTCCCATTCAGCAGGTTAACTTTTAGTTTTGTTGATTGTTTCCTTTGCTGGGTAGAAGCTTTTTATTTTGATGCAGTCCCAATAGCTCAGTTTATTTTATTTATAGTTGCTTTTGCTTCCCTCACCTCAGGAGATATATTTAGAAAGATGTTGATTCAATCAATGTCAGAGAAATAATTCTCCCTGCTCTCCTCTAGGATTTTTATGGTTCCAGGTTTCACATACAGGTTCTTATTCCATTTTGAGTTTATTTTGGTGTAAGGTGTGAGAAAGCAGTCCAGTTTCTTTCTTTTCATGTAAGCTGTCCAGTTTTCCTTACACTATTTGCTGAAAAGACTGTTTTTCTCATTGTATATCCTTGCCTCCTTTCTTGAAGATTAACTGACCATATAATTGTAGGGTTTTTTTTTTTCCCTCAGCTTTCTATTTCGATCCATTGATTTTTTAAAATCTATTTATATGCAAGTACTATTATGATTTGATTACTTCCACTTTGTAACATAACTTGAAGTCTGGAATTGTGATAACTCCAGTTTTGTTTTCCTTTATCAAGATTGCTTTGGCTATTCAAGGTGTTTTGTGATTCCATACACATTTTAGGATTGTTCTAGTTCTCTGAAAAATGTTGTTGGTATTCTCATAGAGACTGCGTTAAATCTGTAGATTCCTGGGGCACCTGCGTTGTTCAGTCGGTTAAGCATTCAACTCTTGATTTCAGCTCAGGTTATGATCTCAGGGTTATGAGATGGAGCCTGCTTGAGATACTCTCTCCTTCTCTCTCTCTATTAAAAAAAAAAAAAAAAAAGATTTGGGGCATGTGGGTGGCTCAGTGGGTCAAATTTCTGCCTTCAGCTCAGGTCATGATCCTAGGGTCCTGGGATCAAGCCCCACATTGGGCTCTCCACTCGGCAGGGAGCCTGCTTCCACCTCTCTATCTGCCTGCTTCTCTGCCTACTTGTGATCTCTGTCTGTCAAATAAAAAAAGATTTAAAAATCTGCAGATTGCTTTGGGTAATATGGGCATTTTAACAATTTTTTTTCTTCCAATTAGTGAGCAGGGAATGTCTTTCCATTTTTTGTGTGTTCTCTTCAGTTTCTTTCATTGGTGTTTTTAGTTTTCAAAATACAGGTCTTTCACCTCTTTGGTTAAGTTTATTCCTGGTATTTTATTATTTTTGGTGCAATTACAAATGGGACTGTTTTCTTAATTTCTCTTTGTGCTGCTTCATAATTAGTATACAGAAATGCAGTGGTTTTCTGTAGATTGACTTTTGTATCCTATGACTTTTTTGAATTCATTTATCAGACCTAGTAGTTTTTTTGGTAGACTCTTTTGAATTTTCTATGTATAGTATCATTTCATCTGCAAATATTGAGGGTTTTACTTCTTCCTTACCAATCTGGATGCCTTTTGTTCCTTTATCTGGTCTGATTGCTGTGACTAGGATTCTAGTACTATGTTGAATACAAGTGGTAAGTGTGGACATCATTGTCTTATTCCTGACCTGATACTTTTTTCCCATTGAGTAGGATGTTACCTGTAGGTTTTTATTATGTTGAGGTAAATTTCCTCTAAATCTACTTTGTTGAAGGATTTTTGTTTTGTTTTGTTTTGTTTTATCATGAATGGATCTTGTACTTTGTCAATGTTTTTTCTGCATCTCATCTCTTGGTACTATCATATGTTTCTTATCCTTTCTCTTATTAATGTGATATATCACATTGATTGATTTGTGAATATTGAACCACACTTGCATCCTGGGAATAAATCCCACTTAATTGTGGTGAAGGATTTTTTTAAGGTATTATTGGATTCTGTTTGCTAATGTTTGGCAAGGATTTTTCCATCTATGTTCACCAGAGATATTGGCCTGTAGTTCTCTCTCTCTCTCTCTTTGGTGTCTTCATCTGGTTTTAGTATTGGGTAATTTGATTTCATAGAATGAATTTGGAAGTTTTCCTTTATCTTCTATTTTTTGAAATAGTTCAAGAATAATAGGTTTTAACTATTTTTTAAATGTTTGATAGAATTCATCTGTGAAGCTGCCTAGCCCCAGACTTTTTGTTTGTTGGGAGTTTTTTTTGATTACGGATTCAATTTAAGTTTTGGTAATTGGTCTGCTCAATTTTTTTATTTCTTCCTGCTTCAGGTTTGATAGGTTTTATGTTTCTAGGAATTTATCAATTTCTTTTAGGTTGCCCAATTTGTTGCCATATAATTTTTCATAATATCCTTACAGTCCTTTGTATTTCAGTGGTGTCAGTTATTTTCTTCTCTTTCATTTCTGATTTATTTTTCATTTGAGTCCTTTCCCTATCTCTCTTTTTGTTTTTGTTGCTGTTGTTATTGGTGGTGCTGGTAATGATGAATCTGGCTAGAGGTTTATCAATTTCATTGATCTTTTCAAAGAACCACCTCCTGGTCATTGATCTGTTCCCTTATTTTTTAGTTTTTATATCATTTGTTTCTGCTCAAATCTTTATTATTTCCTTTCTTCTGCTAGTGTGGGGCTTTGTTCTTTTTCTAACTCCTGTAAGTGTAAGTTTAGGGTACTTGAGATGTTTATTGCTTCTTGAGGTAGATCTGTATTGCTATAAACTTCTTTCTTAGAGGAACCATTTTTGCTGCATCCTAGATTTTGAAACATTGTGTTTTCATTTTCATTTCTTTTCATTTAATTTTTGATTTATTTTTTTAATTTCTTCATTGATCCATTCATTATTTAGTAGCATTTTATTTAAGCTCCATGTATATTTTCTCTTTCCAGATTTTTTCTTGTGGTTGATTTCTAGTTTCAAATCGGACAAAATGTATTGTGGTCGGACAAAATGTATTGTATGACTTCGATTTTTTAAAATATGTTGAGGCTTGTTTTATGGGCTAATATGAGATCTATTGTGAACAATGTCCCATGTGCACTTGAAAAGAATCTGTATTTTCTTGTTTTAGGATGGAATATTCTGAATATGTCTGTTAAATCCTGGTCCAGTGTGTCATTAAAAACCACTGTTTCCTTATTGATGTTCTATTTGGATGATATTTCTATTGATATAAGTGGGGTATTAAAGTCCCCACTATTATTGTACTACTATCAATTAGTTCCTTTATGTTTGTAATTAACTGTTTTATGTATTTGTGTGCATAAATATTTGCAGTTGTTATATCTTCTTGTTGGATTGTCCAATTTATTATTATATAATGTCCTTTGTCTCTTGTTACAGTATTCATTTGAGTCTATTTTGTCCAATGTAAGTACTGCTACCCTGGCTTTCATTTGACATCAATTTGTATGATAACTCTTTCTTTCTCCCCTCACTTTCAATCTGCATGTCTCTTTAGGTATAAAATGATACTCTTATAGGTGGCATATAGGTGGGTCTTGTTTTTTAATCCATTTGATCACACTATGTCTTTTAATTGGAGCATTTACTCTATTTAAATTCAAGAATTTTTTGCAAATATGTATTTTTTTGTTACTTGATTTATGGTTATTTTTGTAGTTTTTCTCTGATCCTTTCTTTTCTTGCTCACTTTCATGGGTAGTTAACTTTCCTTAGTGATTTACTTGAGTTCCAAAAAAACTCGAGTTTTTTTGCATACCTATTTTTTTATATATATTGTTACCATTAGGTTTGTATATACCATCTTCTGCATAGAGAAGTCTATATTAAATAGATGGCCACTTGTGTTTGAACCCACTCTTGCTTCCCTGCTCCTACATATTTTTAGGCATATGATATCATATTTTGTCCTTTTATTGTGTGAATACTTGACTGATTTTTACAGACTTATTTATTTTTACTGCTTTTGCATTCCCTACTTTTCATACTCTTGTATATGTTCTTGCCTTTTCACTCAGGCTCCTTTAGTATTTCTTAATAGGGCTGGTGTAGTGGTCATGAACTCCTTTTTTTTGTTTGTTTGTTTGTCTGAGAAGACCTTTATATCTCCTTCTATCCTGAATGACAACTTGCTGGATAGAGGATTCTTGGCTGCAGGTTTTTGTTTTGTTTTGTCTCCTTTCAGCACTTTGGACATATCTGCCACTTTCTTCTGGCCTGTAAAGTTTCTGCTGAAAAATATGCTGATAGAGTTATAGAGTTGCCCTTGTATGTAACCATATGCCCTTGTAAATATCTTTTCCCTGCCTCTTTTAAATTCTTTCTTTGTCCCTACTTTTTACCATTTTATTTCCTATGTGTCTTAATGTGGACTTCCTTGGATTGATTTTGTTGGGGGATCTCTGTGCCTCCTGGATCTGTATATCTGTTTCCTTCCCCAGATTAGGTAAGTTTTCACCTACTTTTCTTCAGATAAATTTTCTGTCCTTTTCTCCCTCTTCTTCTTCTGGGATTTCTATAATGATGGAGTCACTGAGTTCCCTAAATCATTCTCATTTTGCATATTTTTTTCTCTCCTACTTGCTCAGCTAGATCACTTCCTACTACCCTGTCTTCTAGGTTGCTATTTCATTCCTTTGCTTCTTCTAGTCTGCTATTCATTCCATCAAGTATATTTTTAATCTCACTTATTGAGTTCTTCACATTTGATTGGTTCTCTTTTTATCTCTTTGTTAATGGCTCCACTGATGTCCTCCACTATTTTCCTGAGTCCAGTAAGTATCTTTACAATCATTACTTTAAATTCTCTATCAGGCATATTACTTATACCTGTTTCACTTGGGTCTTTTCCTGTAATTTTGTCCTGTTCTTTGATCTGGGGCATATTCCTCTGTCTCTGTCTAACTCATGTGTGTCTGTCTCTGTGTATTAGGAAAATAAGTTACTTCTGCTCTTGAAAGTAATGCCCTTATGAAGAAGAGACTCTATAGTGCCCTGCAGTACAATGTCCCCTATTCCCCAGAACCTGGCATTTCAAGGGTTGTCTCTTATGTGTGTTGATTGTGCCCTGCTATCCTGTCCTGACTGCTTTTCCCTTCAGTCCAGTTGTCTGCAGATGCTTTCTTTGCCTGATATAGGCAGTGTTTGTTCCCAGACTGGGGTGGGCAAACAGTTTTTAACAAGATGTGGGCAAGTGTGCTTCCAAAATGAAACCTGCAGTTGCTACTACAGGGACAGGGCGGCACAGGTGGGGTGCACAGTTTTAACAATGTATGTCTTAGGCTTCTACAGGGTCCACCACTACTGCCACCACTGAGAGCAAGGCCATGAAAAGCACACTGGTCAGGAGATGAGGTGTTGGCAAGGGTTTTGCTGGTTTTCAAGTTGGGGAGAACCACAGAACCTGAATTGAGGCCAATGTGATTGAAAAAGGCAGATCTGCCAAAGTGTTGGGGGTGGGCCTTGGTGTAAGGTAAATTAGGGAGTGAGTGTTAGCTCTGTGCTGGTTTCTGCAGGTGACTGTGTGTTTATGTTGAGGGGCAAGGGAGGGAAATGTCACCTGCCAACTCCTTTGTTCCTGAAGGAGTCTCTTTCGGGATATGTTTTGAGATGAGTAAATAGCCTTTTTCCCAATGCACCAAGCCTTTCCACAGCCCCCCAGACTGCTCCTTCTATGCTGTATCTCCATGTGCTATCTGTAGTGCTCTCTCTTAAAGGGTGGAGACTTAGCTTCCTATTGTCTTCTCCCAGAACCCAGCTTGCTGATTCTTAAAATTCCAAGATTTAAGTCTCTTTGGTTGTAAGAACTCACAAACTATGGCCCCTTTTGCTTTTAAAGCCAAATGTTAAGGGAATTTGTCTTCCTCATACAGGCTTCCCAGTGTGACAGTCTGATTTTCCCCCTTCTCTATGCCCAGGACTCCCCTGGCTCTTCCCCCTCTACAGAAGGCTGTGGTCCATTTTTGCTATCCACTGCATCTCCAATCTTCCTACCCTCTTCAGTGTAGCCTCTTTACTGCCTTTAGCTCTGGAGTTTATTATGCCAGTCTTTGGGTTGTTTTCTGTGTTATTTATACTAATGTGAGTGTTATCTAATCATATTCTTGGGACAAGGTGAGCTTAGGGTCCTCTTGCTCTGTCCTCTTCCCAGCCTCTGGGATCAAGAAAAGAGATTTTTGGGCATCTGGGTGGCTCAGTGGGTTAAGCCTCTGCCTTCAACTCGGGTCATGGTCTCAGAGTCCTGGGATCGAGCCCTGCATCAGGCATTCTACTCCGCAGGGGGCCTGCTTCCCCCTCCCCTTCTGCTCCCTTTCTGCCTACTTGTGATCTCTCTCTCTCTCTGTCAAATAAATAAATAAAATCTTTAAAAAAAAAAAAAAAAGAAAAGAAAAGAAAAAAGAGCTTTTTAACTGGGCTTTCAGAACCTCCAGCATTTAATAACAAGATAGAGGAGCATACTACTCTAGAACAGCACTTCTCAGCACTTAATACATTTTCAAATAATTTGGGAATCTTTTTTTTTTTTTTAAGATTTTATTTGACAGAGAGAGGTGACAAGCAGGCAGAGTTGGTTTTTTTTGTGTTTTTTTTTTTTTAAGATTTTAATTTGGGAACCTTATTGAAATTGAGATCATGACTCTGTAGGTCTGGAGTGGAACCTGGGATTATACATTTCTAACTCTCAGTTGATGCTTGATGATGATGGTGATGATGATACTCCATGAACCCCATTTTGAGCAGTAGTGACATACAGGTACTTTGGTTAGTCTAGTTGGTCAGTTGTGCAACTTAGGATTCTAGCTATGATCTACATTCATACAGTGATCTACATTGGACTATACTGTCGCTATTCCAAAATAGATTGTTTATCTGTAAATCATAATTCAGAACAAAGCCCACATAAAACTACAGTGTAATACAAGAAGACAGTGGACATTTCTTTTTAACTAGCAATCATTTACAGTTATATTTCAAATATACTTTTGATATATACTTTGTATTCTTCAAAATGTGATGTTTCCAAAGAGCTCTCCATCTGTAATTCCTTTCTTGCCTCTTGCCATAGACCCCAGATCCTACTAAAATCCATTCCTGATGTTTCAGTGCATGTCAGATTGGTAAATTATTCTCCCTTACTGTCCATTACAAGCACATGTTCTTTATTTCAAGTCATCTGGCTTTAGAAAAGATCTGTTTTATAACTTACTATGCTTGTTCACCTCTCCCATGGTTTCGCTTAGTGTCCTAGCTCTTATCATTTTTCTCTCCATTCCTGTCATCTCTCTGAAGTGACCATTTTCCATTTTTAAATAAATTTTGGAAGCTTCCATGGGAGAATATTGCCATTTACAAATATATATCTTTCACTTAATGTCAGCATTCTCTTTTATTCACAACTAATTTTAATAAAACATTATCTGATATTATATAAACATACCCATTTTTTAAATGATGATCATGCAACATTAAACTTCATTGTTTTTAACTGAATATTATTCTGAAAAAATAATTAAATCAGGCATAACTCTAAAATAAAATTTTCACAGACTTTGTCAATTTGCAGGTTTTTAACAAGTAGGTGTAACATTTGAATGGCTTGGGATTATATGGTTAAATTATAAGGCCACATGTCTAACTTTGTGTTCCTATTTTCCCTCTTCTCCTTTCCCTCCTTATCTTTTCATCATTTCTCATTCAAAATACTCTATTTATTTAATGTACAGATGAAAATACAGTCTTTCATCATGGTGTTGCCCTTTTTCCTAGATGATGATGATTAATCAATTACAAATTTATGAAAAAGAAACACCTGGCACACTTCCATAAACAAATAGGTTTCCTGTGGTTTTAAGAACAGCTGAGGGTATTTCAAAGGGTCAGGGGGCTCTGTGAGCAAAGCTCTCTTCACAGTTTGACTTCCCACATGCCTGTTTCTCATAAATATGCACCCTTACACCCAACATACATATATTTATTTATTTATTTAGCAGGCACACGTTGCAAAGGCCACAGAGGAACAAAGAATACAAGGAAGAGAGGGGAAATATTAACTTTAGAACACATTAGTATTAAAAAATCTTCCTTCTAAAAATATAGATATTTTTTAAATAGACATATGTTTAAACCAAAGAAACTAAAAATAGAAGCTATATGAGTAAGAGCTATACAGCTTGGTACCACCCACTGAGGTGATTTTGTCTTACAAGTTAATGGCAGCAGTCATCCTTGGCTATAAGGCGTCAATAAAAGAAGCATGCTCCAACACTTCCTTCGGCTGTTCTTCCAGACCTACTTTCTTGCCCTTGTCTACACTCCTGTGGAAAATTCTACTGGTATGTTTTCACATTCAAGGGGGAAAATATTGAACTTACTCTACTGTGATATTTTCTATTTTTGATATTTCCTATGCATTTTTATCCTCACTTTTCTTAAAGGCAGATTTCTTGTAAAAGGCAGGGTTCATGAGGGTTACAAACCAGTCTTCCAAGACTTTGTGTTTAGTACAGTGACTATCACTTAAGTGTCCAAATTGAGATACGCTGCTCATGTAAAACATAGGCAGCTTTTAAGGACTTCAGATACAAAAAAGAGTAGAAAATATGCCATTGATAATTTGTTTAGGTTGATTATATTTGAAATAAAAATATTTTAAAAATTGGATTAAATAAGGTATATTTTTAAAGTGTTCAAATCACTTGTTTCATTTTGTTCTTTTTAATATAGCGACCAGAAAATTTTCAACTACATATGTGGCTCACATGATATTTCTTTTAGACAGCACAGCTCTAAGGTGGTTTTTCCCCCTTATTTCTTTTATTCTGTAACATACAATATTATTTTCTCCCTTGAAATTTTTGTTCTCAATTAATCTGAATGCTAAAATAACTCCTCAACATGGAACCTTAAAAAAAACTCAAAATAATAGTTTTCCCAGACTGTATATTTGAGTCAGATTCAAAGTTAACACCTATTTTGTTTTAAATACTTTAGCATCATGAAGTGTTCAAATATAAAGAAGTGGTTTTTTTTCCTTTCCTCATCTTAAATATTAATTGATATTGTGCAAAATAACTATATGCTTTCTATAAATGTTTAAAAATTTATTTGAAAATAAGTATAAAATTTAGGGGGGAAAGTGCTATAAAAATAAAAATACTAAAGAGAGAAACTTAAAAGGTATTTCCTACTTATAGTTAAGTATTGTTTTACTCATAAAATGGTTAGTTTAACACTAATTCTTACTCTTACTTTAAAATATATTTTTTTAATATAATTTTTTATTTTTTATAAACATATATTTTTATCCCCAGGGGTACAGGTCTGTGAATCACCAGGTTTACACACTTCACAGCACTCACCAAAACACATACCCTCCCCAATGTCCATAATACCACCCCCTTCTCCCAAACCCCCTCCCCCCAGCAACCCTCAGTTTGTTTTGTGAGATTAAGAGTCACTTATGGTTTGTCTCCCTCCCAATCCCATCTTCTTTCATTTATTCTTCTCCTACCCACTTAAGCCCCCATGTTGCATCACCACTTCCTCATATCAGGGAGATCATATGATAGTTGTCTTTAAAATATATTTTAATGCTGATTTTAAAATTGCAGAATGGAAATGTTAAAGATATTCATAGACATTGTATATTGCCCCTAACAAAGTGACACATGCTCTTAATCATAGTAGAGAGAAGAGCTTTTCCAGCATTATTTAGTAAACAGAAATCAGTATAAGGCAAGTCTGTTCTGGGCCTTCTCCAAGGGTTTTGGTGTTTGATACAGCAAAACTGCCTTACATAATGTGGGTTTTGTTTATGAGATAGACTTACTCCATGATTTCAGGTTATATTTTTATGAGTTCTTTATATTTAATTTAAAATATTTTTCTATAGGATCTATAATAGCCATTTCTAGGGCCTAAAGTAAAGTGCTTTCTCAAGACTGTATTTTACTAGTCACTGGACAATGATGAACAATAAATAAAACTCATATTGTATATATATGTACATACACATAAGTACACACATATTAAAAACACTTGTTAAGTAAATATTTCCATAATTAATGTAGTCCCCCTGCCTCACATTATAACTTATATTTTTCCAAGTTATCTTTGGGGATCTAAGTTGAGCAAGTAGAACTTGATTTTTCTATTTACTCTAATTTTTTAAAGGCTTACCTTAGTTGACGTTGTTATTAGTGGGACATATTGAATTAGTGGGGAAGTGAAGATAGCACAGAGTGGTGCAGGCATTACAATTTACTACCTTTTAAGGGGTGCTGTAATCATCATGTCATAGTGATTTGCCAGAGTGGACTATCACTGAATCATGTGAATGATTTGTACCAGTTCCAGAGAATTCAATTGGTTTCCATTTTCATTAGTGGGAATCTATGTCCTTAACAGTCAATGATTTATATTTATGTCAACAACTGAGACAAAGAAATCTGAATTGATGTAGTAATGGGATGAAGTCGAATTTTTTTCTGTTTGTGCACTCCATTTCACAATAGTTTTTTGAAGATCTTTGGAATAGGCTGAAAATCTGAAGGACTGTGATGATGAGACCCTGAAATTCTGATAAAAGTCATAATAAATACTATGACCATCAGAAGTGAAGGCAAAGAGAGAGTTCAAAGAAAAAATAATTGTGAGAAGCTACACATACACTTGATAAACGTGCATTGTCTTCATATAATGAGAAATGGAATCTGATGAATGAAATGTCATGGTTAAATCCTTTTAATCAATAATAAAATGCAACATTATTCATACCATGATTATATCTGCCTTGAAGGTTTCTTTTGTTGTGATGCATGTTTTATTCTTTTTTAAAAAAAATGTAAGTCTGATTAGATTATTAGACTATTAAATTTATTCTTTTTTTTTTAAATGAAATTGTGATTTCTTAAGTAACCTGTTCTTGAAGTCTTCCAAGATCAGGTCAGTCAACTGTATTAGATGAGCAAGTTTTATTCTTTCTTCACGTACATTAGCTTTTACCTGCATCTAATGATGAGGTTTTCATCTGTATATGCTTACCTTTCTGCTTTGGTCTTGACTCTGTCTTCATCAGCAAAAGACATTCTTGAGTCACTATTCAGATCTTATTATCTGATGAGCTTCAAATTTGAGATTTTTCTCTTTTCAAGATGAATTTTTCAAAATCTTGTAGCACAGTGAACTTTCATATATAAATACACTCCTATATATCTATCTAGCTATCTATAGTTGTATTCTTACATATATGTCACATATAGTCTTAGTATGTTATACATAGTCTTAATTGGATACTTTTTGAATACTGAGATCAGATTTAGACCCTCTGTTTAAATAGCAGTATTTTAAAAGCATTCAGAAAAGAATGGGGTTAAAAGGCTTACAAAATAACCAGGGGGAGAATAGAAACATACTGAATTTATTTTTTCTTCAAACAAATCAAAGATGGGGAAGCATAACAACAGGAGTAATGAATTACAAATTGAGTCACTGAAACTGAAATTTGTTCCACTGGTTATTTTGTACGGTAAGTATGAACAAATGGGGATTACATTTTCCAGTTTGGTATAAAGGTGCTCCTTTTTAAGAGACAAGTGGCTGATGTTGGTTTTCTTTCCGTGGCACTTCAAGGCATCGAATATATGAGAAAGCTGTAAACTTGTTCAGATGCTAAAACATAAACACTATTTAGATTATTGTATCTTCTTTGAAATGAATGAATCTTCATTCAATAAATATGTTATATAGCTAATGATATAATTTTGAAATTCATGAGACAACTTTGTATTTCCAGTGCAGTTATGAATAATCAATTTAAAATACTGTTAAGTTTAATGCTCTAATTCACAAGGTCTGATTCCTTGGTCCTGGAGTAACAATGAAATTATTATCTCTTCTGTTTTTGATTGCAAAAACAATTTTAGAATCACAGAATATCAGAGGTGAAAGAAAGATTCCATCTGATACACCCTTTCTTATTTCTTTGAAAGGTCGAGTTGTATAGGAATAATTTTATTTCTTGGTTTAATTCATAGTATATCTTAGTTTAAATCTGTTTCTGGGCAAGTCACAGTTTTAAAAAATAGACCTGATATATGCCATGATTTGTATTAATTTCTTTAAATTGGCACTTGTGTCCCCCCCTTCTAACAGACAGGCTATAAAATTGCCAGGTACCTTCAATTAACAGGAATAAGGGGAGGGAGAAGGAAAGTCAAGACCAATGGCAAATAGAAAGTAGGTTTTATTGTTATGAAGACAAGGTATAATTATTATGATTTGAAAGATATGTCCTATATTCTCAACAGACAGTATTTCTGGTGGCTGCTTGAATTCCGTAGTTTTGCATTCAATGAGAAATTGAAAAATTTCGGAAATTAGAATATTTTTTTCTCTGAGAGATAGTAATTGGAAAATTAAATATTTCTTTCATTATGAGTTAAAAATTTTCTGAAATAATTGACAGAAATTTTTTGATGCAAAACTTGGCATAAAGACTCAGAATACAAAGGATGTGATTTCTCCAAAGGAGTTTGGGGATGAATTGGATTCACTGGGGTCTTGCTTCATGATCAAGATCCAATTTATGGAACAAGTGGAATTGATATAAAAAGTATCTAGAATAAAACTACAGGGGATCCAAAGGTTTCTTAGAACTGTTTTTTTTTCCTAAAAATACTCTAAAATGTTTTCTCTAAATTGAAAACAAAATTTAAATCTTATGGTTATTAGATTAGGAAACAAATTTTCCCACTTCATGTAACTATGTATATGATTCTGTTTGACACCTAGTACTTAACCCAGCATATATGAAAAGAGAACAAGTTTTATGGTTTTATCTGGTTTATTACTGTTCTGCAAGGTATATATATATATGTACATATATGTATATATATATAATTATCTGTTTATAAAGACTACAAGAAAGAAACATCATTTGTTTTTAAACTCTTCAGAACAAGTCCCCACTAATTTGCAGAATATGACATATAAATTATAGATAAGCCTATAGCTGTGAATTTTAAAGAAGCTATTATTTATTGAATTTATTTTATCCAGAATTTTAAGTAACTGACAAAAAATGGTGGACAGAAGAAAAGGTGAAGTGAAATCTAAAAATTAATTTGTTATATACTTCAGTCTTTTGTTTTTTATTTTCAGTAACTTATTGTACTTAGCAATGAATAAGTTGGTTTTATGACAGTTGCACAGAAAATACTAAATATAGAAATTATTAATATCCTAGGTTTTTTTTTCTTTAGAATCAATTGAAGCTAATTTCATCCATAGCATTAACATCTTTTCTGAAAGGAGTATTGATGAAAATATTGATCTCTTGACAAAATCCATTTCATAGAGTATGTTGATGCTATTTAATTGTTCAGTCATATTAACTAGGCCTTCAAATTATTTTATGTAGCTTAAGAATTTAAGCCTAAGTGAAATATAAAATTGAAATAGGATTTTTAGTTATTACTATTGTGTATTAATGGAAAAATGTATTTATTTCCATATACCTAAAAAACAGGGATCAGTACATATGCTCTATTTGTGCATTTAAGCATGTCTTACATACGGCTCTTCTCTACTGTCCCAGTCCACAGCATTATTGCCTTTTCTGAACTCTTGCCCTCCATCTCTGTGTAATTCATGTAATCCAATGTAATACTTAGTGTGAACTCTTCTATACATAGCTTCCCCCTCTATCCGTAAGAATACCTCAGGCTTATCAGAACAAACATTTCAAGATTGTAACCAAAGCTATGAATATCTCCCCAAAAGAAAAGCATAGATGGGCACAGGCAAAAATGTTCAAAATTTTGGAGTATGCAGTAATAAATTATCTTGAATAAACTCACAACTGAAGCATAATAATTATAACTAACTGATTTTACATTTTATGTTAGTGTTAGCCCCCACTACAAATATAATGAGTTTTCAAGTAATACTTGATGATGAGTGATTGATTAATAAAAAATAAGCCAATGGCAGCAAAACGCAAAAAACAAAAACAACAAAACAAAACAAAAACAAAACAAAAAATGTAAAGCACTTGTGTTGACATCTGTATTTTTAAAATCCTGGGACACCTGAGTGGCTCAATCAGTTAAGCCACTGACTCTGGATTTCAGCTCAAGTCATGATCTTAGGGTTTTGAGGTCTAGCCCCTTAGGATCCACACTAAGGGAAAAGCGTGCTTAATATTTTCTCTCCCTCTGCCCCTCCCCCCATACCTGTGTGCCCATGCGCTCTCTCTCCTTCTCTCTTATAAAAGAAAAGTCCTTAAGTGAGAACTAAAATTTATCTATTATAAATTATCATTGTGATTATTTCACATAAACAGCTATTGGTGTTTTGTTTTGTTTTTGTTTCTTTAAGGTTTATTTATTTGAGAGAGAGTGTGGGAGTGAGGGGCGGGGAGGGGCAGAGGGAGAGAGATCATCTCAAGCAGATTCCCTACTAAACTCAGAGATGGCTTGGGGCTCCATCTCATGACCCTGAGATCATGTTCTGAGCAGAAACCAAGTCAGCTGCTTAAGCAGCTGAGCCACCTAGTTGCCCCAAAATGTGTTGGTTTCAATCCTTAAGCCAAGTAAAAAGTAAGCTAGTATCAATCATGAAAAAATAGAATAAACAAAGTAAACATTCTTGCTATTTACTAGAAAGAGTCCTGGGTGCTTCTACCCCTTGGGAGCTGATGAAGATCTGCCATTTCACTCTGTCATGGTTCATTTCCCACGTGACTCAGTTATCTATCTGCCATCACATAGTGATGATGATCCTTACACACAGTGGGTTTATGATAAGCATTATTTACCAACCAAACAAAAGGATTATAAAACTGTATAAAGAATTATTAACGTGTGGCATCTTTAAAAGAGCATATATAGCAGAGGTGTAAATCTCAAGGGGGATAATAATATTAAATTTGGCTGCATTGCTGCTTCCAACATTTCCAGTAACCCTAGTGAAATTTTCATTTTCAATGGTATATTGTAATATTACCATAAAATTATAGCACATAGGGCAGACTCCTAATGGCCTTTTCCCAGCTGCCTTTTTCCTATGGGTTTAAGTGTACTGTTGATGTATTTATTACAAGGTAACTGTTTTGAAGTTAACTCATGTTCTGAATATCCTGTTAAAATTGAGTAACTTACTCAATGCTAGAGTAGCTAGAGAGCTACCCTAGCTAGCATTCCTTCAGTTCTGCAGCATAATCCTTAATTTGAAATGAAGTTTGATTGTTTTAACTACAAAACATAAAGGAGCCTGCACTACATCAAGACCTTTAATGGAAACTAATGGAATTTTTGGCATAAAATAGTAGAATTAATTAGATCCAGCAATGCACACTGTTTAACTGCTAGACTGCCATTTTACACTGATTTGAAGTCATACATACTTAACAAAAGACATTGAGTTGATTGCACAAAGGAGTTGAACACTCTTTTCATATTCACTGTGTAAGTTATTATCCACTGTGAAAAGAATATTGACTTTTTTTAAAGGAGATATTATGGAGAGAAATGATTGCTACCAGGATGACTGGTAGAATTATGTATGAGATAAGTAATAACTCTAATTTCTCATCTGCTGAATAAATGACTTTAATTTTAAAATACTAGTTAGTGTATATGAGATTTCTGCTGAATTGAGCAGAATTATCAAAGCTGGTTTTGAAATGTAATGGACACTGAATGGGAAACATGAAACAGAACCTTTTATGTACACCTTTACTTGTTCATAGTTATATATCCCAAATTGTTAGTGATGTTTTGTATATTTAATTTCTTTGTAAAGGTTGATCTGAAAAGAATTGCATGTACATGCCTATCCTGGATTTGTACTAGTAGGGTGTAGAAGATACTCAGGCTTCTGGTTCTTATATAAAGATTCAGCATACTTATTGATAACTGATGGCAGTTTAGTTGGTCTGCAGACAAAGATCATTTATATAAAAGTAAGTGTAAGACTCTGAAAGGTTCTTGTGTGTTTCTCTATAGTGTTTCTTTCCCATTATTGTGATTTTCTGTAGCAGTGTGCTTCAACCTTGCCTGATCTTTATAAATACCTGAAAAACTTGTTATAAGATACAGCTGTGCATTGTAACCAGTGACCAATCAGTTACTTCTTTGAAAGCCTGTCAGTGGTTGGTCACCACATACCTGTTATTCAATATGCACACAGACAGCAACACATGTATTCACGTCGACTCCTTAACTCCCAGTGATAACCTGTTCGCAAAAGTGGATAACTGAGAGAGGGAATTGACTAACAAAGATGAAATTACAGCAGGGGAATGAAAAGTGGTAACACTAGAAGAAATGGTGTCATTGTCACCGTTCAAGAGATTCCAGATATGCAGCTAGAGAAACAGAGAAGGGGAGCTTACCAACATAAATTAGGGAGACTGTTGGGACAAAGAGGCTGAAGATGTCTCAGAAGAAGTGCTCTGACAAAATACCCAACATAAAGGAATTCTCAGAGGAATTTCACGACATTGGAAGTGTGGAAGTTAAAATGTTGGAAGCTGATCTGAACTTAGAAAAAAGTGCAACAATTCACCAAGGCAGAGCAAAGATGCTCACTGCATACCATATCATATGTTATATGATAAGAAAGCAACTACTGTTCAAACCACTCTTTATACATTTTTTAAAAAGATTTTACTTATTTATTTGAGAGACAGGCAGACAGGGTTAGTGAGAGAGAGCACCAGCAGGGAGGAGAGGGAGAACCAGGCTCTCTGCTGAGCTGGGAGCCTGACGTAGGGCTCCATCTCAGGACCCCAGGATCATGACCTGAGCCAAAGGCAGATGCTTAACTGATTGAGCCACCAGGTGCCCCCACACTTGATACATTTTTTAACAAAGAAATAGTATACTTCCATTAACAATGTTTCCAATATTTTTAATCAGTGTTTTAAATAAAAAATACTGTTACTATTTTTACTTCTCTATACATTAATAACTGAGAATAAGAAAATTTTTAATGTTTTGTCTTTAATTATGAAGTCACAGAGATATCATTTTTTCTCATTGATGTTACAGTTGCTTTGCATGATTTCCACTTGCACTGTCATTTTTATGGTCCTGCCCTGACATGCAAAGAGAAGATTGCCTGTATCTGGTTAGGAATAGATGAATGAATGTTAAAATATCTGGGAGAGAATTCTAACGGTCATATCTTTACTTCTCAAATCATGTTACAGTCAGCCATCCAGCTCAAGTCCAGGCTAACATTCCATAAAAGATGAACAAAGTTTCCATTTACCTCTTTCATCTCATTTCTCAGCTCCTGTCACAAGGTCCTCCTCTCAACGCCTCACAGACATTGTGTCTCTTTGTTTCCTGGCCCCTCTGCTTCGGCTTATTCCTCTTCACGTTCAGACATCAGCTGAGGTCTCTGACTCAGTGAAGCCCTCTAGACATTTCTATGTGGACCTCTTCTCTTTGACAGCATCCCATAGAATTTGTATTTATACTTCCATTTACAACAGTTACTATAGTTATAATTTTACATTTAGGAAAAGAATGATTTCTCTCTCTCTCTCTCTCTCTCTCTCTCTCTCTTTTAAAGATTGTATTCATTTTATTTAGAGAGCAAGCACAAGCAAGGTGAGGGGCAGGAGAGAGAGAAAAAAAAAAATCTCAAGCAGACTCCCCACTGACTGCAGAGCCTGACTCGGGACTCAATCTCACAACCCTGAGATCATGAGCTGAGCCAAAATCAAGAGTCCATTGCTTGACGGACTAAGCCACCCAGGCACCCCAGTAAAAGAGTTATTTCACTGATGCCTGTCTTGGTCACTCTGTTATAATTTCCTTCATGACAGATTTCATTTCTGATGTACAAAGTAGATGTTCACTAAGTATTTATTGATTTGAAAAAGTGAACAAATATGGAGGCAACGTTGTCTTCCTCCAAAATGCTTTTATTGGGGCGCCTGGGTGGCTCAGTGGGTTAAGCCGCTGCCTTCGGCTCAGGTCATGATCTCAGGGTCCTGGGATCGAGTCCCGCGTCGGGCTCTCTGCTCAGCAGGGAGCCTGCTTCCCTCTCTCTCTGCCTGCCTCTCCATCTACTTGTGATCTCTCTCTGTCAAATAAATAAATAAAATCTTAAAAAAAATGCTTTTATTTTTTATCCTAAGTAACTAATAATTCTAAGAGGTACTTGTAGCTTGGAAATGAACCTCATGAGTTACACTGTGGACATGTTACATAAGAATTATTTATACTCAAATAATGGTCATTATTTCTTTGGTCAAGATTGAACAGTACTTGTTACTGATCAAGATTTCTCTTACTAGCTTTTGTAATGGCTGGATTTAGATAACTAAGTGCAGGGCCAATGGACATATTAGTGAATAAGAGGAGACAGGAGACTAGAAAAAAAATTCAGGGAACACATTAAAAAGGGCTGTACACCTAAAAGGCAAGAGACTAGTATTTGTTTCTCCAAATTTTCAAGAACTATATTTAAAACTTTACACATTATTTCTTTTTGACATTTATCCTGCTAAATAGTTATTTTTTCCCAATTTGCTTTTGTAGAAAATAGGATTTAGAGAGTTAAATTTGTGCAAGGTGCCTTGTGAAGGATTTGGACCCAGGTCTGTTAGGCTCCATATTCCATGCCCTTCCTATCATTTCAAGCTGAGTCCTAAAGAAAAGACTCCAGAGATCGTAGTATTAGCCTATGACACTGTGGGGAAATTTTCTTCATTAGCACATCTTCTTTTTTCTGTCTTCTTTATTCTTGGCTGATTTTAGCTTCAATCCCTTTTAAATCTCTTCCTTTTGTCTTCCATTACTATTTTAGACTCAACAGGAAATTAAAACTGAGGTGCAGGTTTGGCAGAGCATTGTATAATAAATAGCCCGTATTTTAATTGTTTATGTGCTGGGAATCCTCAGGATCTGAAAATCAATCAGCTAGAGGCTTCACTGAACTAAGACTATCTTGTTAAGCTGTTAAGAAAGCTTGGCCCAAGTTCCTCTGTGAGCATGTCCTCCTAATGCACAGTTTTATGCTAATAGGCCATCTAATAATACATGCACCAAGGATGGATATATTTTATTTGTCAAATCATACATTGCTGGTATTCTTCTTATAATTGGTATAGCAATGGAAGGTTTTATGGTACTTCTTTTTAAAAAGAAATGAAAATTAAATTAAATTAGCACTAAATCAATATTTATTTCATATTGCATATTGTCCTAGAAATTGAAATAACTTAAACTCAGAACCAACTACGAGAGAGAAAGAAAAATTACATTTTTGGCTATGTCTATCTGCACATGACATTACACGTATTGTTATAAACTTCAGTCCCTTCCACTCCCACCCAATTTCCAGACTGACAACTGAAGCCAAACCCACTTGCCTAGTGATTAAAACTAGGGTAGGATTTTCCATCAAAACCCTCTTACACACACACACACACACACACACACACACACAATTCCTGGACTTCAGATACTGATCTGAAGTTAACAAAATGTGTAACTGTTTCTTAATTTCTTTTTCTGCCACAATAGTAGTCATTCTATTAGTGTCTACCTCAAGGGACTGTAGCAACAATGAACAGAGACGATGTATATAAGAGCTTAGCGTAGAGTCTTAAGACTGGAGAAGTGCTCAGTAAACTTTAGTATTATTTATTACAATGATACTGGTATTTTTTTTCCTTGGTACTTTTTCTACACCTTAATATCCAAATTAATACGTTTCTGTTACATGTAGTTTCATACTTAATTTTTGTCCTAAGTTTTTATTCTCCTTAACAGAGGAGGGCACAGAGGAGGAAACTATTCTGTTGAATTTCAGTCAGTCAGTCCTAAATAACTTCCTGCTCCCAAATTTACTTGTTTAACCTGTATTTATATGTATGTATGTCTGTATGCATCAGCCCATATCAGAGCTGTGTGACCTATGTCTTATAGGTAGAACTTAACTCTTTCCACTTGTTTATAAATTTCCAGGAAATGATGATTTCAAGATTTTAGCTTCCTGTATTCTCACATCCAATATACATTTTTCCAGTTTGTCTCTCTCATCAATGTGCACATAATGACAGAGAGATATTTTACCTTTATTTGACCTAGGAGAATACCAAATTGTTTTAAAGTTTTAAATGATACCCTTGGCCAGTAGCTTAAAAACTTTTTCCTGTAAAGGGCCAGATTGTAATTATTTAGGCTTCACAGGCCATATGGTCTCTGTCATAATTATTCCACTGTATCCTTGTAGCATGAAAGCAGATACAAACAACAGGTAATTAAACTGATACAGCAGTATCCTAATAAAATTTTACATATGGATGCTAATATCAGAATTTTGTGTACATTTCACGTTACAAAATACCATTCCTGTCTGGATTTTTTCAAACATTTTAAATGTAAACAAAATAAACAACAACAACAAAATCATTTTTAGCTTTTGGGACACACAAAGACAGATGGCTGGCTGGATTTGGCCCGTGGACCATAGTTGACCAAACTCTACCATATCATTCTTCATTATTTTCACCAGAGGGTAATATTTACATTTGTTTCATGAGCTACCAAAACCTCATGTAGAAAGAGATAGCACAAAACCCCCACATGATAAAGATCATGGGACTTTCTGAAATCAAACTGCAAAATTATCTTTTGATATCCACAAATGTGTTAAATCTCTTACATTCAATATATATTCAAAAATGGGAAATGGCGTACACACTGCCACTCTCTCAGGAGTGACAAAACTGATTACTCACCTAGCAATCAGGAGAGAATTAGCCAGAGATTTGACTGACATGTGAAATCAATATTTTTGAAAGGTCCAAAAATGTCCAAAAAAAAATAAAAATCACCCCCAAAGTATTTAGGTCTATGACAGGTGCCAAAAAAATTAGCATATGTTTTCTTGTACGTGTTAGTAGCAAAGTATTTTCACAGGCCATCTCTCCTTCGCTTTGTGCAAAGACCTATTGTGCTACCAGTGCAGGAACATAACTGAGCACCCAAGTAGCAATTCTTAATTGCAATAAAAAGAAGCCTAATGTTGACAATAGCTTACAATAAACCTGGGAAAGTATTAGTCTTCTGTTTTAAATTGGTCCAAATCGGGGACATATTTCAAAGAATAGGATTTTCTCTTATCTCAGCAACTTACCCTCCTTATTTCTTAAAGATTCCAATTCTATTATCAGTAAAACAGAAGGGAAGGAATGACAAAGCGAAGTGTTAGTAAAAAGAAAGAACTCATATCTCTTGAGTGCCTAGATTATGTCAAGCACATGATAATAGGAATAATAAATACAGACTTGGGGCAAAAATATTTGGGAGAAAAGGAAAAGATAATTTCACCTCCACCTGACACAACACATACTCCTATAAATTCCATCCCTCCCTGTCTCTACCTGAAATGGTGTGAAGTGCAAACTCAGCACATCCTACTTAGCCCTTACTCTACCAAAATATGATTTAAAGTCCTTTTTATCTCTCTTAACAAACCTATTATAATCATTTACTAGGGGGAAACTGAAGGTCAGAGAAGTTAACTTGTTGAAGTCCAGGCACCTCATAAAGGGTCAGAGACAGGACCTGGACTAGAACAGATACCCCTACCTGCCAATTATAGATGTTGCCAATTTAGTAATAATTTTATGATAAGAAATTAGGCTACAAAATTACTTTATAGCAGTTTGACATGGAAGAGTTTTTTTGCATTAATACCGTTTTATATATGATTGTATAATAACCATACATATGACAGAGCACGTTTATATAGTGAAATATTTCTTAGTATTCTTTATCTGAGCTTGAAGGGAAAACATCTATTGTTGGAGACACAAAAATGTCCACTAACATTTCAATAGGAGGGCCTTTGATATAGCTCAGTTCAGTAAGTCTTTTTCCTCTAGCAAGCTGGGGGACCTAAGAGAAAGTTTAACAGTGATAATCAAAAGAACCTGAGAGTTGAACACTGATCCTATTATAGCAAATGATTAGTACAGGTGGACCTTTCTCCATGTTCAATGACTGTTGGTAATCCTTAAATAATCAGGCAGCTGCTAGATAGCAAGAAAATGTCAAGTCGAGCACCTGGGTGTTAAACATTTATACAGGCTTGTAGGCCACTTTTGATCTATCTGCCCAAAACGCCAAATGTCAGTGGCTTCACATGGGTTAGGAGGAAAGCACCTCATTAGAGCATGGCTAGAGTTTGCTTCGCGTCAAAGGGACAAAGAATCCCATACCCTTAGATGCAGGGCGGCTATTTCCCTGTGCACTGAGCTTGCCAGGATTTTCCAATAGCCTGGGTTCTCTATTGTCTCTATGTCTATAAATGACTCTTTCCCTTTCTCTCTTTAAAAAGAGCATTGCGATGCCTTTGTTTTCCTAAGCAGAACAATACAAATGACTGTTTAATGGCCTAGGATGCCATTATATAAAGAAGGAGACTGCACTGGCAACTCTAAATTACACTTGAAGTTCTTTAAGGAGTTAATGACTGTGGCTACTTGCCGTATGGAGGGGTAATCATCACAAGATAAGGGAGCATCCTGGCTCCCAGGATGTTGTGCAGACAGAGGCATGCTGTCTGATTGCCTTCCCTAACCTTCCGCGTGGTTCTGTTCCCCTTGCTATTGTACTGCAGATACAGTAATTAGTTTGTGCAGGGCTTGGGGGGAAACGGGTTCACAGGCGAACTCATTTTCTTTTTTTCCAGGGAAGCTGCCCAAGTTCATAAGCTGTGGTGAGTGCCTCACTAAAATCAATGTAGAGTTTATAAGTGAAAAAGGACAAAGAACATAACGCAAAATGAAACTTGATTTTTCCATCCAATTTAGGGCACAGCAAATTTGATTTAAGAAATAGAATGTCAAGAAAAAGGAATGTCATGTATTAAGTCAAGGGCTCAGGGAAAAAAAAAATATAGCAAGTCCACAAGGAACCTTTTGATTCTATCATAGCTCTGCATGTTATACACACTGCCAGCTACACAAATTGAAAAGAACCTAGAACAGAGTCTGCATGGTAAATATTTGCTCATTTGGCCACATGTAAACTATTGATAGTTATATTTTATATGATTATAATGAAGTTCAAACTAAGACTGATCTTTATTTTATTTTATATTTATTGATATTTATATATTTTATTTTATAAAGACTAATCTTTATCTTAAAGCAACTGGCGATAATCTATGGTTTAAAGAAATAATTGGTATACATATTTACCTAGAATTTGGGGTTGACCTTCAGCTTCACAAAGTATGTGCCCACTCTGAAGATTAATATCACTTATTCAATCAAAGATGAAGAAAGATGACTCCTAAAGAGATGGTTTCCCCCAAACCCCCAAGGTATCCTGGGGCTGTTCTTGGAAACTAGGACTTCCAAGCGAGATGAGACATTGTATCCAAACTTGAACCTTCAAGGCAATAATAGGAATTTGCCATTAAGGCAAAGGACTTGGTGAGGGAATTGCCAAGCACATTCTCAGAAATCTTAACAACGCGCAACTCCAAACACTACTGCCATGACATTGCCTTCCTCGTGGTGCTAATTTAACCACATTCATTTTTAATATTTGAATGAAGTGTCTCTAAAAGCCATCATAAAATGAATTTGCAGCAAATGCCTCCTCACTTACTTGCCTGTGCTCTGAATCCCTTTGCTCTCACTACACTGGTGATTACCAATTTTGATGGTATCACCTCTGACCAGAGTCTGAGTTAAGAGAGCTGGGACTTTGGTAAACTGGCTTGGTGTGTATTTTGCATGTTTACAAAGAGCTTCTTATTCAACCTTTTCTCTAGCCAATCTGAGTATTTCCTACATGTAAACTAAAACATAATCATTGATGGAGTATCCCTGAAGCCCCCTCCTCGCCCCTTCCATCATTGTATACCCCCAAAAGTCCACACCAGCATGACTTCTAAACCATAGATTAGGTGTGCATTCTTCTGTATTTTATTTTATTTATTTTTTGTTTGTTTGTTTGTTTGTTTTTATAATTTTTTATTTTTTATAAACATATATTTTTATCCCCAGGGGTACAGGTCTGTGAATCACCAGGTTTACACACTTCACAGCACTCACCAAAGCACATACCCTCCCCAATGTCCATAATCCCACCCCCTTCTCCCAAACCCCCTCCCCCCAGCAACCCTCAGTTTGTTTTGTGAGATTAAGAGTCACTTATGATTTGTCTCCCTCCCAATCCCATTTTCTTTCATTTATTCTTCTCGTACCCACTTAAGCCCCCATGTTGCATCACCACTTCCTCATATCAGGGAGATCATATGATAGTTGTCTTTCTCCGCTTGACTTATTTCGCTAAGCATGATACGCTCTAGTTCCATCCATGTTGTCGCAAATGGCAAGATTTCATTTCTTTTGATGGCTGCATAGTATTCCATTGTGTATATATACCACATCTTCTTGATCCATTCATCTGTTGATGGACATCTAGGTTCTTTCCATAGTTTGGCTATTGTGTATTTTATATAATGGAATCATACACTCTGTAGTCTTTCATAGTTGGCTTCTTTCATTCAATGTAGTATATGCAAGATTCAGCCACGTTACTGCATATTATTATTAACATATTCTCATTGCTGTATCGGTTTTCAGTATACAAATATACTTCACTTATCCAATTTTCTCTTTTGATATATTTCATATTGCTTCCTCCTTTTCACTGTTGTAGATCATACTATCACTGATCATACTGCTGTGAGATATTTATTAACTAAAATTTTATGTCAGAATTTTTGATTGGCCTTTCAGCAGTCCACTTTAACCCTTTGTCAATCTGAGCTCCTTTACAACTGAGGCAAGTGGAAGAACAGTGAAAAATTGTAGAAATAATTTGGTGAGAATATATTTTACTTTACATACAATCTGGGAACTTTCACTTTGGAATTTAACATCAACAATAGCTTCGATTCCAAGCAAGCTAGTCAGAGTAGACCTTAATGTCATAATTTTAAAGTATATTCTAAATTTAGAGACAGTTGCATTTTGCACTTTAGTAATAATGTCCCTTCTGTTAGTTTTGTTAAGTGGGAATAATAACAGCTATTTAACTTTCATAAGATTCCTAACTTTAAAGGAAAATCCTATAAATATACTATATGGAAAGGTAATATATCAAGAGCTTTGAAATTTGGGATAAGGTTGTAGGTGGGTTAATATCATTAAAATGGTTTTCTATATCTGAACAATCTATATTATTCATTTCTATATATCATGTTCTGATTGTGTTTTAAGCCATTTTTTGACCCTACAGCAAATGGGTTTCATTAAAATTTATTATAGCTTTATTAAATATAAGTAGCAATATAAAATATATCCAGACTAAATCACTTGCGGCATTTCCTTTGCCAATCTATTTAAAATAAAATAAAAGTAACATCCTTGTGCTAACCTACTGAAGTATTTTCACTAGGATTTTTACTCTGGCTAGCTAATCAGTTTCGGTAAAGCTAATCATTCTTTTCAATACACAATTTCCTTATTTGTAAAGTAGAAATGACTACCTTATAGAATTATTTGTAAGCACTTTTCTAATAGTCCAGTACAAAAATATTAAAGGAAATGATTTTTCTGAGTTTATGACATTTTAATTATCGTAGGAATCCACTTAATAAATCTACCATACTTAGTATCTGACCTTCCAGGTTATTTGGGCTCATGGAGGATGGTCTTAAAACCACTATAAGATACCACTTTCAGAATATTTTTTTTTTAACCTAAAACAAACAAAAAAACAAACAAAAACTTTTCTTGGGAGGATGAGTGCCAGTGGTAAAATAAATACCCTTATACCCTTAGTAGTGATGTGGACTCTATGTCCCTTACCTTGTAAATATTTAGCGAAACGCCACATGGATGAGGGACAAGAACAAATGATATATGAGCCCCTGGAGAAGCAGAACTTGGAACTCTACGATTTATGGAAAGTTACCTGGAGAGCTGTTTTCTTTATTGTCTCTAGAGAATAAATTTGAAGACCATGGATAATGGCTTAAATTTAGAGATCTTTTGATCGCCTTTACATAGGTAGAACAGAAATAAAGACATTAAGTATTCCACCAAAGACAGTTTTGATAAGGAAGATACAGCTAATGCAGTAATAAATACCAGTAATATTTAATTTGTCACCCACTTGATAAAAGAGAGACAGTAGTAATAACTGGGTCATTCACTTTCCTCCTTATTCTTGAGGCATTCAGGGAAGACCATCTGCTTTCATCAGATTAACTGGAACGTATCTCCTAGAAGACAAGAGATTCCCCCAGACATTGAAATATCTGTTTCTTTTCATCTAATGCAAAAGAAGAAGAAGGAATAGGGGAAGGAAAGACAGAAGGTGGGGGAAGAAAATACATGCACACAAAACAAACAAAAACCCTTAGCCTTCTGTACTCTTATTATAGCAGTTTTGCTTAGCTTTCTAGGTTTACTTAATTGGTAATTTTCATGTGTATACTAAATTACATATCTGTGCAGAATCAAATATTGTAGTTTATGTCTTTAAACTTATTTAACAGGCTCAACTCCAACCTGGACACCTAAAACAAATTTTACAAATGCTTTTAACAACTTGCAAGAAAACTTTAAATGAGTTGGGAGACCATGGTGAGCAGAGAAGTTGGAGTCACTTTCAGCTAAGTCATAATGAGCATGGTCGTTGATATTGACGCATGACACGTTTAAGAGAGCTAAGACACAAAGCTATAGGGAAATTCTGCCTTTGCTTGACATGCAGATTTTCTGTTGCAGCTTCTATGGGTGGGCAAGCAGAGGGATGAACTAACATTTATGGGGTGCATTCTGCACATAAGGAAATATCCTAGTTACTTTACTCTTTTCACAAATATTTACTGATCTCCTCTCTTGTGTGGATACGGAGGCGAAGGAGCATGGTGGTCACATTCTCTAGGGAGACAGTAAAAGTAAACAAATGAGAGAGTGACGCGTGCCACAGCTGTGCTGGCTAATGCGACATGGCACTCTGTGGGGTGCTTGAGGGAAGCTTCTCCAAGGGGACCATTGGCACTTAGAACCAAATCTTCGGAGCAATTCACTGGCATGAACATCTGAAGGGAGAGAAGCGTTCTTGGCAGAGGGAACTGCGAGCATAAAGGGCCTCCAGGTGTATGAGCGATGATGTCATAAATAACAGAATCCTTAGATTAATAATAGTAATGGCTAATATTTATTGGTGCTTTGTGCTTTGAGGTCAAACTTTTGGCACAGACTCTGTCGGAAGACATACAGCCCTTGGATTTGAATCCTGGTTCTGTCAGTTATTAGCTTTGCCATTTTTAAATGTCTTAATCTCTCTTCATCTTTTCTTACCTCTCTTTAGAATGGGAATAATAATAGTGCCTACCTCCTGTGGTCAATCTGAATATTAAATAACACAATACCACCTAATATTTACTGAGTACTTAGCCAAGAGCCCGTGTCTTAAGATAAATTCATTTTTAACCTTGCCAGAATGAAAACTCGGAGTCTAACGTCAGAGCATATGCTGTTTTTAACAAGCACACTATGGAGCATATATATGAATTCTTTCTATGTGCTCACTACCAAAGCATTGAAGAAGGAAAAAAAAAAATCAGAACACGATAAGACCTCATTCACTCCAATGAAGAGAAAGGAGGATAAATATTGCACTATGGTTACAGTCCTTCTTGGAATAATCCCAAAATACTGCTAATATTTGGAAAGTTGGAGCTGTGGCCTATTCATTTGCAAAGTTCTGTATCATAGTACCTGACATAATAAACAATGGTTGAATGAGAATATAAACCTTAGGATTTCTGCAGGTGAATTTTTTTTTTTTTAAAGCAGATTTCTTCTTTTCTTCTCTTGACTCTGTCAATATAAATGTCTTTTCTTTGCCCTTTCATTTTTGCTGTTTCTGCTCCACTTCACTCTTGATTATTTTTTTCCAACTACATGTTTCACTGAACACCTTCTACAGCTGGGAATATCTACTTTTCTCTTTAAAGCTTTTGGGTTTACTCCTTCCTTGAGTGCTTTCTTTATATCATTTAAAATATATCCTGCCACCAAGATATCTTGAAAAGAGAGAGAAGAATCTTTCCTTTTGACCACTGCTTTTACTTTGATTTCTTTATTTCCTTCTGTATATGTGTAGATATTTTTTAAAAAGAATTTATTTATTTATTTGACACAGAGAGAGAGCACAAGAAGGAAGAGTGGCAGGCAGAGAGAGAGGAAGAAGCAGACTCCCCACTGAACAGGGAGCCTGATGTGGGGCTTGATCCCAGAACCCTGGGATCATGACCTGAACTGAAGGCAGCCGCTTAACTGACTGAGCCACCCAGGCACCCCTGTAAATGTGTGTGTGTGTGTGTGTGTGTGTGTGTGTGTGTGCATGAACATTCACGTGTGTGTGAAGTGTATTCCAAACTGTTGGCATTGATGTCTAAATAAGTATCCTTCATGTCTTACAGACTGCATCTAAATATTTGGCCTGTGGCTCATTTTCTGTTTTCTGTAATCCTGTCTGTTTCCTAAGACACTGTAGAAAGTCTGCCCTCACAGACACCTTTTTTGGTATGCTGGAATATATAAGAAGGTTAAATCATCTTTTTCCCCTTCATATTTCTTTAGAGGTGGTGGAGCGTTACACATCTAAAAATTGAATCTTTCCTTAATTCACTTTTTCATCGAGCATCTTCAAACTTGGATCTTGCACATCTCCAAACGTAGCCGTGGTAGCCTAAATTAAAGTCCCCCTCTATATTTCTTTTTCATTTACAGACCAAAGAAAGTGCCCCTGTCCCTCCCCTGATGTGAAATCAATTTCCTTCTTTGTATTGAGGCTTGTTTCTCTTGTACTAAGATTACATCTAGTCCTCTTCCTCTAGCTGTCTGTGTTCTTAATGCATTACATGGTTCTGCTTGAAGGTCTGCTTTCTCTATATCTGGGTGATTTTAATTAGTCTTTTGAAGTTTCTTTTGAAATCCTCTTCTCTTTCCCTTTTGATTATTTACTGTCTACAATATTCCTTATCAGAGTCTCTATGTTAATTATTTTCTTTATTATTATTTCTCCTGGAATTTTAATTCTAGTTCTCAGGGTATTGGTCTGGTATATGTGTGTGTGCATGTGTGCAAACACATATGTGTGTTGTAGGTACACACACAGACACACACACACAAATGTATTTTCCCCCTTTTAAAATTCTTTCCTACTTTACTCTTGAATACCCAGTTGAACAGAAATAAGTTCCTATTCTTAAATTAGGACTCAAGATACTTCCATGAGTAAACAAATGTTCTCCAAATAATAAGGTAACTTCTGATGTCACAGAGGTCTATAAAATAGGTATAAGTTTAGGAAATCCTATCTGATCAAGTTTTTGATAAGATGATTCCTTGGGTTTTGCTTGGAAAGCTAAATAGGAGTGTGTCAGAAAACATGAATAAAAAGGAAACATTTTAGAAATAGTGACTTTAGGGGCACCTGGGTAGCTCAGTCAGTTAAGTGTCTGCCTTTGGCTCAGGTAATGATCCCAAGGTCCTGGGATCGAGTCCCTCACCAGGCTCCCTGTTCAAGAGGGCGTCTGCTTCTCCCTCTCCTTCTGCTGCTCCCCCTGCTTCTGTGTGCTCTTACCCTCTCTCGTTGTTTCAAATAAAAAAAGAAAAGAAATAGTGACTTTAAAAATAGCTGTAACTTCTGAGAAGTGTCACATCAACACCTCAGAGATGCCAACCAAAATGGTTGGCAAATTTATCATTTAAAACTACACAATAGGAAAAACAAATAAATAAGACTACATAGTAGATTTCCCTGCAACATTTAATGGGGAAGAACTTTAGTCTACAATAGAGAAAGTTGTGGTTAAGTTACCACATCTGGTACTCAAATGATACACATCTGGTACTCAAATGGTAAATTTGTTTGTGATCTACTTCTCTGAGTTGGTATGTATATATAATGATATTTGCTTCGCCTATGGTATTTATTATATATCTTTATATATTAGTCTATATATTACCATATTATACATACATATATGATTTATAACACACACGTATATAAAGGTGCAGGAGGTTTTCTTTTTATTTGTATTTATTTGAGAGAGAGAAAAGAGAGTGAGAGCACAGGGGGAGGGGCAGAGGAAGGGGGAGAGACACTATCTAAAGCAGGCTTCACACCCAACACAGAGCCCGGTGCAGGGTTCTATCTCACCCTGAGATCATGACCTGAACTGAAATCAAGAGTCTGATGCTCAATGTAAGATTTCCCCTAACTGCTTTATGTGGTAGGTTTTTAATTTGTGCATGCGATAAGAAGACATATTAGCTCTCTTATCTCAGTATGACACTTTGGACCAAATTATAAGTTGTGCAGTCACACTTAGAACTGAATAGTCACTGACTCGTGATTTGAGGACAAGTTTTTAGGATGGATTCATGAGAAATTAGACACAGTATACTGAAACGGCATTTCTCTACATTAACAAATTGGGAAAGAAGTTCAGGACTAGAAGGTATAACAGAGGGAATGTAGTCAATGATACTTTAATAGCCTTGTATGGTACGGACGGTAGCTACGCTTATGGTGACCACGGAATGTGTAGAGTTGAATCACTACGTTGTACACTTGGAACTAAGGTTAACATTGTATGTCAACATCTCAAATTTTAAAAATTGGGAAAGAAGGTTTTTAAACTTCTAGTTATGAAGGAATTACATTGATTTAATTTAATTGTTGCAATTTTAAAAGGTTAGTCTCATATATGATGTATGTGAAATAGTTGTCTGTGCTGTCATTTAGTTCTGTTGTGAAATGATACATCCAAGTTCATTTTTTAAATGATGATTTATTGAATTATATTTTTCCTCAGGATGTCAGGAACTTGCAGTTTATAATTGCTTATAATTAAAGCTGCAGTTCAGGCCCCTGCAACAAGTCAGTTATCAGCTTCAGTACTTTTATTTCCTACTGTGTTCATCCATGAAAATAACATATATAAACATCCTTCTTAAAATGCCTATTTTCCATTTAATGAAAAATTTCAGGCTTCTTCATTTATTGACAGGCTGTTACGTGAAAGACTCCCTACAGATATGTTCATTGATAAGAACACCTACTAATGGATTCTATTTGCCACCTACTCCAAAACTTAATAACTAATTAAAATTTGAAAATGCCTTCATCATCTTTTGGTTCTAACTATTAGTCCCTGATACTAATTTACGAGAGAAATAGAATGAGTTCTCTGTGTGTTTATACTCTTCTCAATAACATGACAATGAAAAGTGTTAATAACATACAGGTGGTGAGCAGATAAATTATGATCAGGTTCTCATCATTTGTATTAGAAAAGAATGAGTAAAAAGTCTGGTTATGGAAGGTAGAGCCTATGTGTCCAGATATGGCCATTATATCGCCAGTGATTAGGGAATGAATAACTTAGTGGAAAGAGTGGGAAATTAAAATAGAAGTAATGGTACAGGGGAGTGGCTGTGTTTTGGAAAAAGAGTACTAATCTCAGTCACATTCCCCTGGGATCCTGGCTGTCCCAGTGATTACATTGTGAGAGTAGACATTCTTTTTTTTTTATTAATTAATTTTTTATTTTTTATAAACATATATTTTTATCCCCAGGGGTACAGGTCTGTGAATCACCAGGTTTACACACTTCACAGCACTGACCAAAGCACATACCCTCCCCAATGTCCATAATCCCACCCCCACACATTCTATGCCCTCTAAAGAACAATCTATTTAGATAAAGTAAAACATTCATTCAATGAATTAATGAATGAATGAAGTGCTTTATTAGTTTCCCATGGTGCTTAATAAGTGATCACATGCTTAGCTTAAAACATCTATTATCTCCATTTTATCATCCCATTTTTACTTATCATTGTTTCTGCTCTTCAAAAATCAATTAGGGAGGAGGTGTTCTTTTTATTTATAATTGTTTGAAAGAGAGAGAGAGAGAGCACATGGGGAGGATGGACAGATGGAAAGGGAGAGAGAGAATCCTAAGCAGGCTTCACACCCAGCATGGAGCCTATCTCATGATCCTGAGATCATGATCTCTATCTCATGATCCTGAGATCACGACCTGAAATGAAATTGGAAGTCCTACGCTCAACCAACTGAGCCACATGGTGCCCAAGAGGTCTTCTTTATAAATCACCTTATATCCTTTTTTTTTTAATGTAGGGATAAAGTGAATAACTAAGAAAAATAAGAAAAAACAATTCAATCAAGGAAAGCAGAGGAAAGAAACAGGAAAATAGAAAATAAAGATCAGTGAACAGTTAGAATAGTTTTTGGCATTATTGCAGAATGGAAGTAATAAAATCTAGAACATGGAGTATACATTGGAAATGGGAAGGGAAAGATCTATTTGGGGGATATTATTATGCAAGAATCATAATAAAGTGAATTATCACTACCTCATGAATGGCAGGATTTAGAGTTCAAAATATCAGGTGATTTTTAAAATGACTTCAAGAGGCTGGTTAAATGGAAGAATAAAAAGATGTAAATCATGAACACTACAGACTCATAAGGAACAAAAAGGGTAGAGGAAAAATAACTATTAATTTTAATCATTATGTAACAAGGGAGAGTAAAGAAACAGAAAAAGTTCTATCATTCTTGTTTTAGAGATGAGAAAGGTAATCAACAACTCTGACAAAGATCACAGAATCAGAGCACGTTCAGGACCCCAAATCAACTTTTTTGATTACTCATAGTCTAGAATGACTTTCTATCAGACCACAGTGACCTTCCAGTATTGAATTTTGGGTGAAGGAAGAATATCAGACATAAAAAATAATAGATGCAAAGATAACACATATGACATGTGGGGAGGTAGCTGCATTCGAGAAAAATATTCTGGTATTACCGTGAAGATATAAAGCATTTATCAGATGAGATCTCCAAGAGAAGAATAAAGAGGGAAAGAAACCAGCTACAAGATAAGTCTTAGGCCGTATTCCTATTTTGGAGGTAGAAAGAGGAAGAATCAACACTTTTCACATACACAGTTTACACGGATTAAAGACTACTGAATATAATCATTTAGCTGAGTATTTGACATGCAGTTTTTAGATATAGTGTTTCATACAATGTTACCCAGGAATGGTGAAATATACACATGAGGACAAAAAATAATCTAATAAGCTTTAAAAATTAACTTGTAAGTGTACTAAGGGGTAAGCATTCTGAAATTAAGAAAGGTATTAAGAGACAAAGCATTACTATTTGGGGAGGACAGAGAAATTTCTTCTAAGACTAAACTATTTAATGACAGTTTGTGAGATGAGGATAATTTGGTTGTTTATTAATAAGATGCAAGTTACTTCCCTAATGAACCATTTTAATCAGTGATCTATCAGTTAATCAGTGTTAATCAGCGTTTCATTACTAAATAAGGACTTCATGATGAGGTGGACAAACTCATAGTGTTGCATGACTAATAAGCAGACATTTTTCAAAAAGATTTTCATTATCTTCAAGTCTATAATATTCAAAGTTTGAGAAAAGACTATATTTAGGCAAGCAGAACTCAGTGGCTTCATGAGAGGAGTCTAGCATTTGTGATCAGATGTTTCTGAGATGTATATAGTCATTGGTAAACATGCAGCTCTCCAAGTGTAAAAACCTGGAAAAAATGCTTATATTGTTTATTTTAGGTTAAAAAAAAAACAACAGAGACACTGAGAAATTTTAATTTTGTGTACTCTTGCTCCATTTTCTTACCAATGAAATAATATTACTTATATATGATCTTAAAACTGATGAAATACTAGAATATTGAGGTGAAATAAAACAGCTCATGAAAAGTAGTCCCACAACCATTCTCTTTGCTTGTCAGAGCATATCTGGATTATTGGATTTGGTATTGAGAGTCATGTTGTAAATGTTGTAGCTCATCCAGATTCTTTGCAATCGGCTCAGCCATATCTACAAGTTTTGGTGAATTGTCACCCTCTATAGACACTTTCAGCTCCCAACCCAGGCTTTTCAGACGTGGAAAACCAAATACCAATCTTTTTCACATCAAGAACTAAGAGTAGGTTGTGCTGGATTTTCACGATTTTATCTCAGTATTTGTTCTCCAGACTGCTTGTCTGGCTTTCTGCGGTTATTGGTCCTTTTTTTGTCATTGTTGTTCAGAAATCTGGGTAGTAGTTGAGACTTTTTTTCCTAAACTAATTTATTTTATATTAATTGATCCAATCATTATTTACTTTTTATTGTGTATTTTACCTACACAATTTTTATTGAGGTATAATTGACATATAATATATTAATTTCAGGTGTGCAACATAATGATTCAGTATTTGTATATCTTGCAAGATGATCATCACAGTAATTCTAGTTAACATCTAATATTTTATCTTATGGTAAAAACTTTGAAGATCTACTGTCTTAACAACATTCAAATATGCAAAATAATATAGTCACTATGCTGTACATTACATCCCCATGATTTATCTATTTTACAATTGGAAGTTTGTACCTTTTGACCCCTTCACCCATTTCATCCAACCTCCCCACTCTCTGCTTCTGGCAGCCACTAGTTGTTCTCTGTATGTATGACCTCTTTCTGTTGTTTGGTTGTTTTGTTTTGTTTTGTTTTTAGGTTCCATATAAAAGTGAGGTCATATGGTGTTTGCCTTTCTCTGACTTATTTCACATTTCTTCAAGGTCCATCCATGTTGCAAATGGCAAGATTTCCTCTTTTTTAATGGCTCAATAATTTGTTATTACAACAAATATATATATTTGTTGTAATAATATATATATTATTATAATATATTATCCACACACATACGTACATATGTACACACCATGTATTTTTTATTCGTTTATCCACTGATAGACACTTAGATTGTTTCCTTATCATGGTTATTATAAATATGCTGCAATGAACATGGGGCTGCATATATTTTTTTCGAATTAGCATTTTTATTTTCTTCAAATAAATATCAAAAAGTGAAATTGCTGGATCATATGGTAGCTTTATTTTAAACTTTGTGAAGAATCTCCATACTGTTTTCTGTAGGGGCTGCACCAATTTATACTCCCACCCACCCATGCATAAAAGGGTTCATTTTTTTCTATATCCTCATCAACATTTCTATTTCTTGTCTTCCGATAATAACCACCTAACAGGTGGAAGGTGATATATTTTGGGGATTTTTACTTGCATTTTCCTGATGATTAGTGATGTTCAACATCTTTCCATGTGCATGTCACCCATTTATATGTCTTCTTGGGAAAATGTCTATTAAGATCTTTTGGTCACTTTTTAATCAGATTGTTTGTTTTGTGTGTGTTGAGTTGTATGAGTTCATTATATCTTTTGGATATTAACTCTTTATCAGATATATGATTCGCAAGTATTTTCTCCCATTCAGTAGTTTGCCTTTTCATTTCATTGATGGTTTCCTTTGCTCTGCAGAAGGTTTTTAGTTTGATGCAGTCCCACTTTTTTTATTTTTCCCAAGATTTATTGACTGTTTTGAGAGTCACTCAAACTCCCACTGAGCACGCGTGGAGCCCAATGTGTCGCTTGATCTCACAAGCCTGAGATTATGACCTGAGCTCAAATTAAGACTCAGACTCTTAACTGACTGAGCCACCTAGGCACCCAGTCTCACCTATTTTATTTTTTCATTTGTTTTCTTTGTTTTTGGTGTCAGTTCCGAAAAATCTTCACCAAGACCAATGTCAAGGAGTTGACCATTTATGTTTTCTTCTAGGATTTTCATGATTTCAGATCTACATTATTTATTATACTGAAATAAATATATTACAGATTAAAACTTTTTAAAAAATCATGAATTTTTAAGACAAAAGATCTCTCAAAGAAAAAAATGTTTGCAGTAGATCATTCCATGCCCAAAGTTCGTAGGTATTTGAACATTTTGGTGCTTCGTTATTGGAAGAATTTATAGATATGAAAGGGGATTTGGGGAAGCTTAGAGTAAAAGAGAAGGCTTTGTCTTGAATTTCAAAAAGAACACTGAAAGAAAGAAAGAAAGAAAGAAAGTTAGAGAAAGAAAGACATAGCAGAAAAGAACAAATCATCTGTGGTCTTTTTCTATCTTTATGTAGGATAAAATAAATTATTTATGATGAAAACTTTTGTTTCTCTCAGAAAATATTCAATTGCCCTTAAAAACAAAATACTTGTTCTCATTATGATTAAAATAAAACAGTAGATCTTTCTAAAATACATTCATAAAATATCAATAGATAACCAGTCAACACTTTTTGAACATAAGAAATTAAACTATAAAACATGTAGAGCAAAATTACTATCAGAAGAAAGTTTCCCTCAAAAATGATTGGTGGCATGATAGTGATCAGAAATCCAATTAAATGTAATATGTTCCCCACTATAAAAGTATCCTAAACATAGAAATGATATATAAATTATATGATAATAAATATATAAAAATAATATATTATTTCTATGCTAAGATACTTATATATGTTTATATAATATAATACAAACATAAAATCTATAATATAATAGAAATCAAAAAGACAACTTGGATAGGAGACTCCTCGAAGAGCAGAATAAATAAGTACATCTCATTGTTTGTACTGGCACAGTCACTAGGCAAACTTAAGAACTTGGAAGAATATTAAAACAATTCCTATCAGGAAATTCAAATTAGCATAGCACACAGTCTCTTTTAAGTATTGTCATAGCTCATTAAGAAAATTGTGCCTGCAGCCCATCTCTCCAAGTACATATACATATGCAAGGTCCAAATAATTATATTTTAAGATATTTCCCGTGTTTAAATAACATTACTCTTTTGAGACTTTAACATTGATTGATCTTTAGCCAAAAACCTGAAGTTAAAATACGATGAAAATTTACTAATCTGTAGAAAATATAAACCTGAGACTTAGGACATGTTTAGGTTGATTTTGTCTATCTTTTTTGTGAAACATTTTTTTTTAATTTTTTATTTTTTATAAACATATATTTTTATCCCCAGGGGTACAGGTCTGTGAATCACCAGGTTTACATTTTTTAAACTTCATTTAAGAATAATTTTCTATACAAACTAGAGTAATTGCCTCCATTGTTAAAACATTATGATTTTGCTTTAAGAAAACTTAAAAATACTGGATAGTGACAAGTGATGCCTTAGTTTATAATTAGTTTGTTCATGATAAGTGATGTTGTAAAGTAACCATTTCTAAACTCGTGAAAGGCACCTAAATATCCTAAATATACCCAAATCAGTGCTATATTAAAATAGCCCAATATCTATGTTCATTTTGGCTGATCAGGTAGCTCTCAGGAGAAATTCACCATTATATATATAAGTGTATTTCTCGAAGTCCCTATCTTTGGCCTACTCTATATAAGATATAATTGAAGATGAAAATTAAGGGATCTGGTGTGTTCTCGAAGAAAAGTTTGCTTGTACTAATTAAAGAACAGTGAAATATGATATTAACACATTTAAGAGCTAAATGAGAAACAAGAAAATTATATTATTTTTCTAATAAAGCATTTTAAAATGATTATGAAATAGCAAGATGGGCAAATATATGCCCAAAAAATATGGGCAAAATATATGGCCAAAAAATACAGGCAAAATATTTGGAAAGTCATTCCCAAAAGAAATACAAATTCTTTATATGCAAAAATAATATTCAGTTTCATTAGTAATCAGGAAAATAAACATAAAATGGCATTATATTTTCTCAAACTAGATGGGCAAATTGAAAACAAAGTATCAGTCTAGTAAGTTTTTTTTTTTTTTTTAAGATTTTATTTATTTGTCAGAGAGCGAGCGAGAGCAAGCACAGGCAGACAGAGTGGAAGGCAGAGTCAGACGGAGAAGCAGGCTCCCTGCGGAGCAAGGAGCCCGATGTGGGACTCGATCCCAGGACGCTGGGATCATGACCTGAGCCGAAGGCAGCTGTTTAACCAACTGAGCCACCCAGGCGTCCCAGTCTAGTAAGTTTTTGAGAAAATGAGCATTCTCATGCAATGTGGATAAGGATGTAAATTTATTTAAATAAACAGATACTGTGTGTTCAACACTGGACAACGCACATATTAAAGCAAAGGTTAGATGATCATGGCAACGGAGATAATTATGAATTCTGTTTGTGTTCAGAGACAGTGCAGAGAAAGAGGAAAAAGTGGACGACGAGGCTTGAATCAATCAAAAGCCTGAGGGATCTGTCCCATTTCTTCTCTCCATTTCTTTTTCATCTCCACCACCCAAAAAGAACAAAACCTCAACAGCCAAGTCATCATTCAGAGGAAATATAGGACATGTCAATTTATTCATTGTATTGGAAACATGTTTATGGAATGAGTAAAAATTAACCTTTTAGATTAATAGGAAGCAGATTACCCTAGTTTGGGCAAAATAAGTATACTTTTTTGGTAAATTAGTTGGAGCAATATTTCCCTTCAATCAATTAAATATTATGCAGAACATGAACTTAGCGTATCTTAACATATTTTATGATAAGTTCCTAAGAGGGAGGCCCGGGAACCATGTAATTCAAGAAATGAAAAAGAAACTTTCCATATTCCACCTGTTAGCTCTCTTTATAATAGAACTATTTCACAATGGGCCAAAAGCGATAATAGAAAAAAAAAAAACATGGAAAAAAAATTCTGGAAAAAAATATAGAACTTTATAAAAATATATAAAAAATAATATAAAATATAAAAAATATAGAACTTTATAAAAATATAGAACTATTTTCTGAATCAGACCAGTATGCAGAAATGATAAACAAAAAACGTCATTTGCTGAGAATCTCCCAGCTGAGGATTCTGATAAGAGAACACACATGTCTATATTCCAGAAGTTTGTAGTTGTGCCTTTTTTTCATTTAGGATTTTCAAATGTGCATTGTTAGTCTGGTGACTCTGAAAGTAGGAGCAGAAAATTGGGCGGCTTATAAAATTCCACTCATATGATAAGGTAGTCAACCTACTGATCTTAATAATATTTATTGCTTGTTCTTTATGCTAAAGAAAACCAGTACCTGATTTTTTATAAAAGATCCAGGAAGAATTTTTTTTACACAAATGTCTTAACAACCAGCAGAAAATAAGATAACAAGTATCACCTCTTCTCTAGTAGGTATTTTCAAAGTCATCCACACCTGCTTCTTTGGAATTTATGTAAGTTATGATATAGATTCATGGAGCTCATTAAATAAAACTATTTTAAATGTAAATTTGCATAAATATTTAAATATTTTCAGCCTTGTCCCAGTCAATAGCAATAACTGATTTCCAGTAAAATTGAAAATTCATTAATGCAATCAACAATGAGTAAGTTACAACTTCTATTAAAAATATTGGCGCGTGATGTGATGCGCACTGGGGGTTATATGCAACTGATGAATTATTGAACAGTACATCTGAAACTAATGATTTACTCTATGTTGACTAATTGAATTTAAATTAAAAAAAAATACTGCCAGTAATTCATGATAATCCCAAATGGTGGATATAACCATTCTCTTCAGCATTCTAAAATTGTAGTCACATAGTACTCTTTTCTTCTACCTCTTTTTCCATCTTTTTCTTCTTTTTCTATTTTAAACAGACTTACTCTGTAAGGGTTAGAGAAAATGGCCTATCTTCTGGGTAGTTAAATTACATGTCAAACATTTCAGAGTTTAGAAAGCAGCTAATGAGAGTGTAATATTAAAATGTCAAACATGTACATACCATTTTCTTCCTCTTCCTGACTCTGAAACCCTCTGGTAACAACTATAATGATCTGTTTAGGCTTCGGTCCATTGTTCCCTTTCCTCACTCATATTTAGTAATTACTTTCTCCTCCAGGCTGCACTTTTCTTGAGGAAAGTAAATTTCCAAAGCGGTGTTCAGTTTTGAATTAAATCCTACTCCGATGACAGCAAAGACGTATTAGGGGAGTGAATCCGACAGCTTGTAGCTTTCTCCATTTATTTCTATCTCTACAAAGTGCTCACAAAATATTCAAGTGTATTTTTCTGTTTTGAGAGGGATTTTTCCTTAGAAAGCTTTCTGACTAACTGCCTGTGTCTAACACCAGGGAGGATTTTAAACTGCTTGATATGTGTTATCCTTTTTGCTGCTCAGACAGGGATTGAGATGGGAAAAGGCAAAGATTTCTGCCCCCAAGTGCTGAGTAATTGAAAACAAAGTCCCTGTTGTAGCAGCAGGACAGGGCTACTTGAAGACTAAATGCAGAGTGGGAATTTTGTTATTAGTGGCACTCCAGAGAAGACTGTAATGTTTATAAGAACATGTTTTTTCCCAATACGAGTTGATGGTCAAAGTGAATTTACAATAAGACATTCTAGTGCCTTTCAGTATTCAGTAGAATTAGTGCAAAATCATCATCAGGAAATGTTCCATCATTGGAATGTGTCATCATGGAATGGGAAGAAATACATGATTAAGAATCTAGCGGGGACCATAATTGCTATGCTACTGTTTTTAAGTGCGAGGTCAGTCTGATACAAGAGGTAGTTATGATATTAACAACACTGTTAATACGACGTTTTTCATGCTCAAGTACATGTGGTTTGTTTCAGTGTTAACCATTAGCCTATTAAAAATAATTCAAAGCTATTGTCAACACTTGGAGTCTCTAGGCACATAAACAAAGGATGAGTAGAAGATTCAAATGTCTGCTCCCTGGTCCATTCCCATTATGCTGGTGCAAATTGTGGTATCGTAGATTGTGTACTTCAAAGATAAGTATGTTTGTATTTGTCAAGATATCATGGGGATAATCGTATTCTTTGTGCAAAAACAAAGAGCTGTGACTTCAAACGAGAGGAAGGAAATTATTAAGAAGTGTTACAGGGAAATGGTCCAGTTCTTACCCCTCAAAATCAAACTCTCCATCTCTGATTTTCTCTCTGAAAGCCCTAAAATGTAACTGCTTTTCCTGGTCTCAGTTATTCATTCATTCTTTTAACAAATATTTTTGAGTGCTTGTTATGGGCAAGGCATGGAGATTTACAGTGAAATTAGATAAACACAGCTTTATAGATAAACAAATATCAATGAATTATACCAAACATAAGTGGAGAATGCTGTGAGAATATAACAAGGCACTTTACTAGGTCAGGGGGTCAGGGAGGACGTCCCTGTGCAAATGATATTTAACTTGAGATCTAAGGAATGAGTAAGAGTTAGGGAAGGGAAGTGGGGGATAGGGGTTAGGTAGGTTAGGTCATGATAAAGTCTGTTGTCTCTTTGGACACCTTCTTCTAGACAAATATTGTCTCTCTGATCCTTTGTTGAGCTGAACCTTCTGTTAAGCTACTGGGCTTTATCTGGAAGTTGTGCTTCTTGATATCAGTGCTGTCCCATAGGGTGTTCAACCCTCTGGAAGCCTCTTTCCTCATTCCAAGCACCCGAAACATCACTAAAAAAGTGTAGCTTGAAGAAAAGAAAGAAGAGAATCATGATGATCTCAAGGAAACTTAAAGGAATAAAACATGAGTGTCTTTTGTTGAGGGCCATTCATGTTGGAATTTCGGAGATTTTTTTTAAACTTCTGGGCTAGTAGAAAATGTTCTATGTGGAAAAACTGGTACTACATATTAATTAACTGATCATTTGCCTTATGAATAAGCATCTAATATACCAAAAAAAAAAAAAAAGGCAAAAGGATCTAATCCAGTATGCCTCTTTTTCCAGTTTAATCTATATTCAAAGCAATACCAAATGTTCTGCTATTATCTTTATTCTGTAGCCTCAGCTCAGATCTGTGTCTGTGTTGTGTAAACCCATGTTGGGAGAATGAGGAAAAATACTGGCTTTGGTTCAATACAAGTTTTTAAACAAGTCAATCTCCATTCTGTCTATCTGATGACTCTATTTTCCTGTATGTTCTAATCAAAGACATAACTCACTTTCACTCAAACAAAACGCCCCGCCAGGTAAATCATGAGTGACAGTCTGACTTGAGTTCAATCCTGGTTCAATATAGCCTCACTAACATGTCAGTTATTAGAGAAGTCCTGTTGATCGATTTGTTCCATGTATACATTATTCTGACTCACAGTGATTTTAAGCATCAGACTCTGAAGTACAATTATATTCCATCTAAATCAACACCTCTAGCATTCTCAATCATCCACACACATAAACAGGCCCATTCCTTCTCAGAAGAGGGAATTTTATTTGTAAGATATTCTGTGACACGACATTAGTTTTGACAGGAAATAATTTCTACACCTGAATCAATATGAAAAATGACACTTTTATGTCCACAAAAGTCCATTTCATATAGGTCAGTGTAAGCCTATTCTTTTTCTCTTATCACTTGAATTAGATAATTAAAATAAAGCACATAATCTTATTTTATTATGATTATGTTAATTTATGGCCATCGTGGTAGATGGCCATAATGCAGAGGAAAAATATTATTGTTATATATTCAATTTTCTTTTAAAAATCTAAAAATGGAAAAATTCAGCTGTGGCCAAATAAACACAAAAGGATAATTGTTTGGCCTGAACTTGTTTGTATCAGGAAATCCAAATGGGTAGGTAGGTAACAGACAAAAATCACTGTACTGATGTACTTTGAATGTAGGATTTCTTGAATTGAAGCATGAGTCTGAAAATATGTAGTTATTATTTAAAATATGTAATGTAGTGTGGATTATTGTGTATCTGTTCATTATGAACTCTTGCCACCAACCAGATCTATTGGAAATTATGCCATAAACTTTCCTACAGTCCAAGAATGTTTTTAATTAAAAGTAAAACCAAAATCATAATATGTTGGTAAGAGTATAAAAAATAGGAAATGATATTTGACTAATAAGAATGAACACCTGGAGGGCACCTGGGTGGCTCAGCCATTAAGCGTCTGCCTTCAACTTAGGGAGCCCTAATTGGGCTCCCTGCTCAGCGGGAAGCCTATTTCTCCCTCTCACACTCCCCTGCTTGTGTTGTCTCTGTTGCTGTGTCTCTTTCTGTCAAATAAATAAATAAAATCTTAAAAAAAAAAAAAAAAGAATGAACAACGGGGAAGATGCCTGGGTGGTTAAGGGTCCAACTAGATTTTGGCTCAGGTCATGATATCCCCATCCTGAGATCAAGCCCCACTTTGGGCTCTGCACTCAATGCAGAGTCTGCTTGTCCCTCTCCACCTCCCTTCTCCAACTACTCTCTCTCTCAAATAAACCAAATCTTAAAAAAAAAAAAAAAAAAAAAAAAAAAAAGAATATCTGGAACCTGGTGAAAATTCAAATTCTTAGGTTCACTGAAATCATTTGATTGTTTATGTAAAGGTACAGATTATATTAACTTAGTCTGTTATAATTTTTAAAATTCAGAGATTATTCCTTCGTGTAATGTCAACGCAACCTAAATAACAAACATTACTGTGTAGTTAAGTGTAATATGCTTTCTATATAGTGGTATTATTTTATTTTGTCCTTAGATGTGGGACAGAACACATATTCAAAATAAAAGTGATTGTTTCTTTTTAATGATTTAGCTAAACAAATGTCTTTTATCGTTTCATCAAGCCTATGGATTTTATATTTCCTTTACATAGCTCAACAGTGCAAATATTGGGTTTGTAGATAAGAATTTAATTAGCATTTCAAAGAGGTCAAATTAATTCCCTCCCAGACAATAGCTGTTATTTCAGACTACAAAGTAAAACTCAATTCTACAGCACAAAACAATTTTTAAACCTTAACAGTAATTTTGCGCAGAAAAACAGCACTGACTCTTTAAACTGGATAATTTTTTAACTAAAGTCCTTAATTTTTGAAAAATATTTTTTATCTTCTCCAAAAGGTTTTTATGAGGGATTTTGAAGTTAATATCTGTGAAGTACTTCGGACCTTCCCTGGTGTATAATAAATGCTCTACCAACATAAGATATAATAAAATATCTAAATTCAAAAGAATCTTTAGTGTTTATAGTGTTATTGCTTGTATGGTTCCAAGATCACTGGAGAAAGCCAATGGCATATCGAGGAGCAAGGACACTAGGAATGTTCTGCCCTCAGTGCCTTCCATGTTGGGTGCACAGAGAAATTTAAACAGTAATAAAACTGACCAAAAGTAGTCAACTTTTAACTCTAATTATGTACTGGCAATTCTAAACAATCTCAGTGATAAAATACTCTCATCTGCCAGGGTCAACCACTGGTATGTGCTTTGGTATGCGGCTGCAGAAAATAATAGAAAGACAAATACATTTTGAACTCTTGAATGATAAAACTCTACTTTTATGTTCCCAAACTAGACATCAAAAAGACTTAAAATCAATATATGGTGGCATGAATCAGGTAAATTATTTTTCAGTCATATTTGAATTGCACATGGCGTGCCATCATAAGACTATGTATCTGTAAATTCAAATTAATAAAGCAGCATTCATTGGATTCAGCAGATTCAGGAATCAGTGGATGTTTTGTTTCAAAAGAACCCTCCTAAGTACTTATTTAATATCTGTCTTTCTCATTAGATTATAAGATTCACAAGGGCAAGGACCAGGTCTACTTTGTTGAATAAACTCCTGCTTCTCAAATATGGTGCATATTCAATAATTTTTTTTTAATTTCAGAATTTTTTAAATGTCACTAATTGCCAGTGAAGTTTAAAAATGTTTCTTGTTTATGTAGTCCTACAGTAATTATAAAGTATCATTTTGTTAGTACAATACCAAGAGAACTTCTGAGTCCCAGGTTTGTTTGTTTGTTTGTTTGTTTTTAATGAACAAATGATGTATTATCCACCCCAAGGGTACAGGTCTGTGAGCCATCAGGCTTACACATTTCACAGCACTCACCATACCACATACCATTGCCATTCTCTTTAACCCAGCCACCCCATCTCTCCCTCCCAACCCCCCAGCAACCTTCAGTATGTCTTGTGAGATTAAGGGTCTCTTTTGGTTTGTCTCCCTCCTGATCCCATCTTGTTTCATTTTTTCCCTCTCTACCCTCCACAGCTAACCCCCCCACCCTGGATCTCAAATTCTTCATATCATTAGAGATCATAGGATAATCATCTTTCTGATTTATTTGGCTTACCATAATACCCCCTAGTTCCATCCACATCATTGCAAATGGCAAGATTTTGTGGGAGATTTTTATGGCTGCATAGTATTCCTATGTATGTGTGTGTATTACCTCTTCTTTATCATTCATCTGTTGATGGACATCTGGGTTCTTTCAATAGCTTAGCTATTATGGACATTGCTGCTGTAAACACACTAGGGCACATGTGCCCCTTTAGATCTCTACATTTGTATCTTTAGGGTAAATACCCAGTAGTCTGACTGCTGGGTCATAGGGTAACTCTATTTTCAACTTTTTGAGGAACCTTCATACTGTTTTCCAGAGTGGCTGCACCAGCTTGAATTCATACCAAGCATGTAGAAGGGTTCCCCTTTCTCCACATCCTCACCAACATCTGTCATTTCCTGACTGGTTAATTTTAGCCGTTCTGACTGGTGTGAGGTGGTATCTCCCTGTGTTTTTGATTTATATTTCCCTGATGCCAAGTGATGTTGAGCACTTTTTCATGAGTCTGTTGCCCACTTGGTTGTCTTCTTCACCAAAATGTCTCCTCATGTCTTCTGCCCAGTTCTTGATTGGATTATTTGTTCTTTGGGTGTTGAGTTTGATAAGTTCTTTAAAGATTTTGGATACTACCTTTTTATCTGATATGTCATGTCTGATATGTCATTTGGAAATATCTTCTCCCATTCTATCAGTTGTCTTTTAGTTTTGTTGACTGTTTCCTTTGCTGCACAAAAGCTTTTGATCTTGATAAAGTCCCAATAGTTCATTATTGCCTGTGCTTCCCTTGCCTTTGGCAATGTTTTTAGGAAGAAGTTGCTATGGCTGAGCTCAAAGAGGTTGCTGCTTGTGTTCTCCTCAAGGATTTTGATGGATTCCTGTATTACATTGAGATCTTTCATCCATTTTGAATCTATTTTTGTGTGTGATCCAGTTTTATTCTTCTGCATGTGGCTGTCCAATTTTGCCAACACCATTTGTTGAACAGACTTTTTTCCATTGAACATTCTTTCCTGCTTTGTCAAAGATTAGTTGACCATAGAGTTGAAGGTCCATTTCTGGGCTCTCTATTCTGTTCCATTGATATATGTGTCTGTTTTTGTGCCAGTACCATACTGCCTTGATGATTACAGCTGTGTAATAGAGCTCGAAGTCTGAAAATGTGATGCCACCAACTTTGGCTTTCTTTTTCAACATTCCTCTGGCTATTTGGGATCTTTTCTGGTTCCATATAAATTTTAGGATTATTTGTTCCACTTCTTTGAAAAAAAATTGATGGTATTTTGATAGGGGATGCATTAAATGTGTAGATGGCTTTAGGTAGCAGAGACATTTTCACAATATTTGTTCTTCCAATCCATGAGCATTGAACATTTTTTCATTTCTTTGTGTCTTCCTCAATTTCTTTCATGAGTACTTTATAGTTTTTTTGAGTACCGATTCTCTGCCTCTTTCGTTAGGTTTATTCCTAGGTATCTTACAGTTTGGGGTACAGTTGTAAATGGCATTGACTCCTTAATTTCTCTTTCTTCTGTCTTGTTGTTGGTGTAGAGAAATGCAGCTGATTTCTGTGCATTGATTTTATATCCTGACACTTGACTGAATTTCTGTATGAGTTCTAGCAGTTTTGGAGTGGAGTCTTTTGGGTTTTCCACATAAGTATCATATCATCTGCAAAGAGTGAGAGTTAGACTTCTTTGTCAATTCGGATCCCTTTTATTTCTTTTTATTGTCTGATTGCTGAATCTAGGACTTCTAGTACTATGTTGAATAGCAGTGTTGATAGTGAACATCCCTGCTGAGTTCCTGACCTTAGGGGAAAAGCTGTTAGTTTTTCCCCATTGTGAATGATATTCTCTGTCGGTTTTTCACATATGGCTTTGATGATATTGAGGTATGTACCCTCTGTTCATTCACTGTGAAGAGTTTTGATCAAGAAAGGATGCTATACTTTGTCAAATGCCTTTTCAGCATCTATTGAGAATATTGTATGGTTCTTGTTCTTTCTTTTATTAATGTATTGTATCACATTGGTTGATTTGTGGATGTTAAACTACCCTTGCAGCCCAGGAATAAATCCCACTTAGTTGTGGTGAATAATCCTTTTAATGTACTGTTGGATCTTATTGGCTACTATTTTAGTGAGGATTTTTGCATCTGTGTTCATCAAGGATATTGGTCTGTAATTCTCCTTCTTGATGGGGTCTTTGGTTTCAGGATCAAGGTAATGCTGGCCTCATAAAATTAGTTTGGAAGTTTTCCTTCCATTTCTATTTTTTGGAACAGTTTCAGGAGAGTAGGTATTAATTCTTCTTTAAATATTTCGTAGAATTCCCCTGGGAAGCTGTCTGGCCCTGGACTCTTGTTTGTTGGGAGATTTTGGATGACTGCTTCAATCTCCTTACTTCTATGGGTCTGTTCAGGTTTTCTATTTCTTCCTTGTTCAGTTTTGGTAGTTTATATGTCTCTAGGAGTGCATCCATTTCTTCCAGATTGTCATATTTGCTGGTGTATAGTTGTTCATAATATGTTCTTATAATTGTTTATATTTCTTTGGTGCTGGTTGTGATCTCCTCTTTCATTTATGATTTTATTAATATGGTTCTTTCTCTTTTCTTATTGATAAGTCTAGCCAGGGGTTTATCAATCTTATTAATTCTTTCAAAGAACCAGCTTCTAGTTTTATTGATTTGCTCTACTATTCTCTTGGTTTCTATTTCATTGATTTCAGCTCTTTATTATTTCCCTTCTTCTTCTTCTGGGTTTAGGGTTTCTTTGCTGTTCTTTATCCAACTCTTACGTGTGTACTTGAGACCTTTCTTGTTTCTTGAGAAAGGCTTATATTACTATATACTTTCCTCTAAGGACTCCCTTTGCTGTGTCCCAAAGATTTTGAACAGTTATGTTTTCATTTTCATTTGTTTCCATGAATTTTTTAATTCTTCTTTAATTTCCTGGTTGAACCATTAATTCTTTATTAGGATGTTCTTTAGCCTCCCTGTATTTGCATTCTTTCCAACTTTCCTTTTATGATTGAGTTCTGGTTTTTGAGAGCATTGAGGTCTGAGAATACTCAGAGAACAATCCCAATATTTTGGTACCAAATGAGACCTGATTTGTGGCTCAGGATGTGATCTATTCTGGAGAATGTTCCATGTGCCCTAGAGAAGAATTTGTATTCTGTTGCATTGGGATGGAATGTTCTGAAAATAGCTGTGATGTCTATCTGGTCCAGTGTGTCATTTAAAGCCTTTATTTCCTTGTTGATCTTTTGCTTAGATGATCTGTCCATTTCAGTGAGATGGGTGTTAAAGTCCCCTACTATTATTATATTACTGTTGATGCGATTCTTTGATTTTGTTATTAAGTTGCTTATATAATTGGCTTCTCCCATGTTAAGGACATAGATATTTAAAATTCTTAGATCTTCTTGTTGGACAGACCCTTTAAGTATGATATAGTATCCTTCCTCATCTCTTATTACAGCCTTTGGCTTAAAATCTAATTAATCTGATAGAAGGATTGCCACCCCAGCTTTCTTTGGATGTCCATTAGCATGGTAAATTGTTTTCCATTCTCTCAATTTAAATTTGGAGGTGTCTTGGGTTCTAAAATGAGTTTCTTGTAGACAATATATCAGTGGATGTTTATTCTTATTTTTATTTTTATTTTTATTTTTAAAAGATCTTATTTATTTGATAGAGATCACAAGCAGGCAAGAGAGGCCGCAGAGGGAGAGAGAGAGAGAGAGAGAGAGAGGGAAGCAGGCTCCCTGCTGAGCAGAGAGCCTAATGTGGGGCTCAATCCCAGGACCCTGGGACCATGACCTGAGCTGAAGGCAGAGGTTTTAACCCACTGAGCCACCCAGGCACCCCGAGTGGATGCTTTTTTATCCATTCTGATACCCTGTGTCTTTTGATTGGGGCATTTAGCCCATTTACATTCAGGGTAACTATTTAAAGATATGAATTTAGTGACATTGTATTGCCTGTAAGGTGACTGTTACTATATATTGTTTTTTTTCTGGTCTGTTACTTAGAGGACCCCTTTCAATATTTCCTTTAGGGCTGGTTTAGTGTTTGCAAATTCTTTTAATTTTTGTTTCTCCTGGAAGCTTTTTTTAAAATATTTTATTTATTTATTTTCCAGAGAGAGAGAGAGAGAGAGAGAGCGAGCACACACAGGCAGGCAGAGTGGCAGCAGAGGCAGAGGGAGAAGCAGACTCCCCGCGAAGCAAGGAGCCGGATGTGGGACTTGATCCCAGGATGCTGGGATCATGACCTCAGCCGAAGGCAGCCACTTAACCAACTGAGCCACCCAGGCGTTCCTCCTGGAAGCTTTTTATCTCTCCTATTTTCAATGACAATCTAGCTGGATATAGTATTCTTGGCTGCTTATTTTTCTCATTTAGTGCTCTGAATATATCATGCCAGTCCTTTCTGGACTGCCAGATCTCTGTGGATAGGTCTGCTGCCAGTCTAACATTTCTATGGCTGTATGTTACAGACCTCTTGTCACAAGCTGTTTTCAGAATTTTCTTTTTGTCACTGAGATTTGTAAGTTTTACTGTTAGATGATGGGGTATTGGACCTATTTTTATTGATTTTCAGGGGTATTCTCTGTGACTCCTGGATTTTGATGCTTGTTCCCTTTGCCAAATTAAGGAAATTCTCTGCTATAATTTGCTCCAATATACTTTTTGCCTCCTCTCTCTTTCTTCTTCTTCTGGGATCCCAATTATTCTAATATTGTTTTATTTTATGGTCTCACTTATCTATTGGATTCTCTCCTCGTGGTCCAGTAGTTGTCTCTCTTTTGGTCAGCTTCTTTATTTTCCATCATTTGGTCTTCTTTATCACTAATTCTTTCCTCTGCCTCATTTATTCTAGCAGTAAAAGCCTCCATTTTTTATTGCTTTTTAAATTTCTACTTGGTTAGATTTTAGTTCTTTTATTTCTCCAGGAAGAGATTTCATTTCTTCAGGAAGGGATTCTCTAGGATCTTCCATGCTCTTTTTGAGCCCAGCTAACACCTTGATAATCCTCATTCTGAACTTTAGTTCTGACATATTACTAATGTATGTAATATTAATTACATACTATTAGTTGCATACTATTACTAATGTATGTAATATTAGTTACATACTATTGATTAGTTCCCTAGCCATTGGTACTGCCTCTTGTTCTTTTTTTTGTGGTGAGTTTTTCCACCTTGTCATTTTATCCAGAATAAGAATAGATGGGTGAGAGAAAATATACTAAAAGGGAAGCAGCAACCCCAGAAAAATATGCACTAACTGAATCAGAAGAGACCCAAAACTGGGGGGAGAAGAAGAGGGAAAAAAAGAAAAAAAAAATATATATATATATACACACATATATATTAAATTGTTGAGTAGAACAGAGTTACACACTTGATTTTGGGCGTACTTAGGTCTGCTAGAAGAAACTACCTTCCAAAATTTTAAAGAGAGAAAAACATATATATACAAAATAAAGGTAAACATGATGAAGGGATGGAATATGACTGTAAAGATGAAAATTTTAAAATATTCTAAAAAATAAGATAAGAAATAAGATAAAAATAAAATAAGATAAGTAAATAATAAAATAGTAAAAATAATAAATAAAATAATAAAAATAAGATAAAATAAATAAATATAAAATAAAATATAAAATAAATATAATATAAAATAAATAAGATAAGTAATAAGTAAAATAAGAAGTTGGTTGGAAAAAAAAAAAGAGGAAAGAATGTGATTAGGCTGGAAACTAGAACAAAGCTGTGCATTAGATTTAAGGTGTCTGTTGATCTATTAGAAGAAACTGTATCCCAAAATTTTAAAGAAAAAAACTTATATGTATACAAAAAACAAGGTTAAATACAAGGAAAGGATAAAATATGACTATAAAAATGAAAATTTTAAAAGATTTTTAAAAAGGTATTGATAAGATAAAATAGTTTAAAAACATTAAAATAGGAAATATGAAAAAGTTTAAAAAATAGAATAAGAAAAAAAATTAAAAAATTAACTTTGAAAGACTAAAGTATCATGGGAAAAAAGCCATGAATTCTATGTTGCTTTCTCCTAGTTCTGGAGTTCCACAGTTCTCATTGATTGGTGAACTTGGTCTTGGCTGGATATTCTTGCTGATCTTCTCGGGTAGGGGCCTGTTACCATGATTCTCAAATGTCTTTGCCAGAGGCAGGATAAACAATCTACTCAGTTTTGTTCTCAGTAGCTTTGTTCCCTGAAAGCTTTCGTACACCTTTGGAGGACAGGAATGAAAATGGTGGCTTCCTAATCTCTGGTGCCATAGGAGCCTAGAGCTTAGGGCCCCTCTCCTCAATGTGCCCTCAGAGAAAAGCACGTGATTCCTCCTCTCTCCCTGGTCTCCAGCAATGCTCTGTGCTCACCCAGCCTGTGACTGAGTGTTTCTGTCTCTGGTGCATAGCCCCAAACCCAGCTGATTGCTGCAATATGTTCCTGTGCCACTCATCCCAGGGGAGTCTCCCTGGGTCTGCTGCTTGTTGGGTGCCTACCTAAAGTGTAGTAGCCCAACTTTGCCTTAGATCACAGTTTAAGGTAACCCTGAGCTGAGAGTCCACTCCTGGACTCTGTCTCTGCAGCTGGCTAACCCCTTTCAACACCTGGAAGCTCTGCCACACTCAGACATCCCTGGTCTTTCTGTGACCCTATGGGTCTTGAGACCACACTGTCCCCATGAGGGCTCCACCCCCTGCTTAGCCTCTGGAGTGACATCCCTCAGTGGAGCCAACTCTAAAAGTCCTGATTTTGTGCTCTGCTGCTCTCTCACTTGCCGGGAGCCATCCTTTCCCGACGTGGTCTATTGTCCCCTTAGTTGTCCTGGATTCACTTTTCCATATGTCCTACCTCCCGAAAGTGATCGATTTTCTGTTCCTAGAATTGCTGCTCTTCTTCTCTTCTGTCTCCTATTGAGTTTTCAGGTGTTTGGAATGGTTGGATGACTATCTAGCTGAACTCCTGGGACTTGATGATATTTAGGTTTCCTACTTCTCCACCCTCTTGCTCCTCCTTTTGAGACCCAGTTTTTAATTCATGTGCTATTGACACATGGAATACAAAATAGGAATTAACAACAATCATAAGACCTAATAATATTCATTGAGGACTTAACATTTCTTTACAGCCTTCAGTGTGCTTTATATGTCTAGCCTCATTCAGTCATCACCTATTATCCCCAACTTCCAGAAAGTTCCATGAAGTAAATCCTCTTCATAAATGATCATTTTCTTCTTTTTTAAAAAGATTTTATTTATTTATTTGACAGAGAAAGACATAGCAAAAGAGGGAACAGAAGCAGAGGGAGTGGGAAGGAGAAGCCATCTTCCTGCTGAACAGGGAGCCCAATGTGGGGCTCAATCCCAGGACCCTGGGATCATGACCTGAGCCAAAGGCTGACACTTAACAACCGAGCCACCCAGGCGCACCATGAATGATCATTTTCAATGATGAAACATTAAAAATAATATAATAGAACAGGATAATATGCTATGCAAATGTGAAAAATGGTAGAATACAAGTTAAAGAGATAACAAATGAGTATGGGTTAAAAGGTTAAAAGAAAGAACCTCTACAATATTTATGGACTGTTAAAGGATTAAGAAGTTAGAATATAGATTTCCTGTCTTTTTTTACTTTTGTTCTTTTTCTTTTATTTTTATATTTCTTTGTCTTTCCTTTGTTTTACCCCAAAGAGGCAGTGATACTATTTTTTAGAACAGATAGAGGCAAAGAAAGGTATTTTTTCTTGTGATTCTGCACCGATTCTATAAAACTATGGGGAATGGTGGTTAAATGAGAATTGCAACTGCAAGAACTTGGACAAGTTACCTACCTTTTCAGTTGTGCCCGTCTCAACTTTCTTTATCCATAAACTGGGAAGGAAAAGAAATACATTTCATATGTGCATCAATCCATTGCAAATTATTAGGCTTACTTGATGCTAAAATTACCCTATCTTTGGTTAGCAGAAACTCTTCAGATGGGTTTCTTTTGACATATTGCTAGTTAAATGTGGTGGTTTCCTTGCTTTCTGGCACAACAAGTTTCAGGCTCATCTTTTATATTTCTTGACCAATACAGGGAACCCATTTCTCCATGGAACCCCGGTTCCTTTGAGTGGAGATTTAGATTAAAACAGCAAGCTTTTTAATATTTCCTTTGTTTAGGTGATAGAGTTGGACTTTATGAAAGTTACAAAGTTGTCCTATTTTCAAGTACTTGGTAATCTATTTGATGAGATTAAAATTAGGGGCACCTGGGTGGCTCAGGCATTGAGTGTCTGCCTTTGGCTCAGGTCTTGATCCTGGGGTCCTGGAATTGAGCCCCGCATCGGGCTCCCTGTTCAGTGGAGAGCCTGTTTCTCTCTCTTCCTCTGCTGCTCCCCTTGGCTGTGTACTCCCTCTCTCTCTCTGTCAAATAAATAAATAAGTAAAATCTTTTAAAAAAATGAGACTTAAAAAATAAATTAAACACAAGAAAGATTGCATCATGAAAAATGAATATTTTAAGTATTTTGGACAGCAGAGATTTCATTTGGGAATTGATTTTTGACTTTGTGATTTGTTCAGAAAATAACTGCACTCATTGTTAGAAGTGGAGATTTCTTCCAATTAGTCTGGTCAAAAAAAGAGAGAGAGAGAGAGAAAGAGAGAGAGAATTATGAATGAGCAAAGATAATTCTTGAGGGATGGGAGGTATTAGACATGGAAACAATAGACCAAATAAAAATATTTCAACCATCTGTACAGCAAAGAAGACAAAGACCATGTTTTACAGATTGAAAATAATTTTTTTGGATTGAATGCATTTGGATATGGAAATAGTCGGATAATAGTTTAATATATATGAACAACCATAACTAGATAATAACATCTAGGTTGGGTAGAGGTATAAGACAAAAGAACAATAGTGACTCTCCTGGCAGATATATTAATTCAACTAAACCTAAACTGCTATAATGTATAGATTCCAATTATGGTGACTTAATTATAAAAATCTACTTCCTTCTATGAAGTGGGTTTGAGGTAAGCAGTTTAGCTTTATAGGGCACCTCTGCTTTTCACAGTTGTTCAAGAATTAGGTTCCTTCTGAATGGTTGCTCCACCATTGTTTAGAGCAGTGTTGTCATCTGCATGGTCACAGCTGAGTCACTCCACTTCTTTATGTCCTCTGACCAGGAAGGAGAAAGAATAAAACAAAGGTATACATGATCTGTCAGTTCTCAGAGAAGGATATGGTATGTGTCACATCTGTTCTTTCTCTGTTGCTGAGAACTTGGTCCTATAATCACACATAACTAAGGCAACAAGCAAATAGAGAGAGCTGGGCAATTCCTAGCCTGGCTAAAATTCTGTGAGTATTAAAGAGGACAAGGGTAGGGGCCCCTGGGTGATTCAGTCAACTAAGCATTTGCCTTCAGTTCAGGTCATGATCTCAAGGTCCTGGGATCGAGCCCCAGGTCAGGCTCTCTGCTCAGTGAGGAGTCTGCTTCTCCCTCTGCCCCTCCTCCCCCACTTGTGCATGCTCTTTCTCTCTCTCTCTCTCTCTCTCTCTCAAATAAATAAATAAATAAATAATCTTATTTTATTTTATTTTATTTTATTTTATTTTATTTTATTTATTTATTTGATAGAGAAAGATCACAAGTAGGCAGAAGGCAGGCAGAGAGAGAGGGGGAAGCAGGCTCCCCGCTGAGCAGAGAGCCCGATGCGGGGCTCGATCCCAGGACCCCGAGATCATGACCTGAGCCGAAGGTAGAGGCTTAAACCACTGAGCCACCCAGGCGCCCCAATAAATAATCTTTTTTTAAAAAATAGAGGACAAGGGCAGATTTTAGTGAAGAGTTTATAGTCTCTGCCATATTAGTCTATTCTCTTTCATACCTTCCTGGTCTATATGTTTTCCATCTTTTCCAAACTTTATTACTTTTAACTTCCCATTTATTAGTTAAAATATCTTATTATCCATCCTGTCCTGAATATTTTAACTGAGTGTATCAGTTAAGATTTAGTCAAGAGACAGAAGCCACTCAAGTAGTCTGAACATGGAAAGTTTAATACTAATATGATTAAATAGTAGCAGGATATTAACCAACAACTAAGGGATGAAAAGAAGTCCAAAAAATTCTGAAATAGCAGATATGGAAAGCAACTACTACCTCGAGGTAGAGATAGAGTACCCAAAGAAGCAAACTTAGAAAAGCCTCATTACTGACCATCTACCCTGTCCCCCAATGCTGAGAGTCAGAGTTTGTTGGAAAGGGTATGGTGGTGACCGCTGGATGGCAAAGTTAGTTGAGGAGATACAGAGGAGCTGTAGCTAGCATGAAACCGTCTGCCAGGCTCCCATGGAAACTTACTGGGAAAGATGCCTGCTTGCAAGCTCACAAAACTTACTAGGAAGCTTCCCTGGGGGGTGCTGGTGAAGTTTGCAGGATGTGAGTGCCACTGGATGTCCTTGACTTCACCAGTAGTCATGTGCTACGAATTATAAATTGTACTAGAAGCAAGTAGAGAACCCCTTCCTCCTATAGTGTCCCCCCAACAACTTCTACCAACAAAGGCTAAACATCCTGCCAGCTGGAAAAGAATATACTTCAAGGATCCAGCCTCAGTATCATGAAACAGGACAAAGAAATGTGGATTTGAAGTGGAAAGACACTGAGTTGATAGGGGTGCCTTGGAATTTTGTAGAAGGTGCTTGTCTTAACACAAAAAAAGTTCCTCCTTATAGAACTGAATAGGATGAAAAAATGTTGTAGTTTTCCTCTCAATATAAACAAACAAAAATAGCCCCCCCCCCAAATAGGTGGCTTTTAATTCATGGATTATCTTCAATCTGAGAATTTGCCCTCTTACCTCCCCAAGTGCTATAATGGACCTCAACAAGTTCCTTACCCATATGTAGAGCAGCCATGAAGGAAAGTGTTGTCAATAGGCTAAACAATAAGAGAAGTCCATTTTCTTAATGGTCTTAGCTTAAAAAAAAAAAATCTATAGTTTATATTATCCCCTATTTTCACACAAGACAGGGTCTGTTTCATAGGATTGTTGTGACCATCCCTTCGATGACCCTGTCATTATCAGTGCGAGTAGTGAGAAAACGAAAACCAAAGCTGCAGATGTGTTCCTAGAGCCATCTGGCTCCTTTGGAAGGTAATTTACTTACCTAAAAATAATCACATGCATATGGACACCTCCCCCCTTACCGTAACATATTCCTAAAACTGTTAACATTCATCCCATTGAGTTTACAAAAAAAGCATTTCTCCTGTGCATACTTTTCTTTTGTTAATATTCATATGTGGTATCTAAGGAAAAGAAGCAACACTCACACATCCTAGGAAGCAGAAAAAAAATCTGTTGATTAGTTTTTTATTTTTTTAAATCAAAAGCATTCTTTTAGGCACATTCAATCAGTGGGTTTGTGTTTTTTCTCTTAAGTAGCTGTAATAGTGCAACATTTTGAAGTAGCAATTTAGAGTTTGATTCCAAACTAATTTTTCATAAGCAGAGTTCTGAAAGGTAGATTTCCAATAGGCTGTGATCATCTTTGAAAATATCTGGTTGTGTATAGCCCTGCCAATGTTGAACATTTGAATTCTTCAAGCATGGCATTCCAATCTGCCATCTAGAAAGAATAACGTTAAGGCACAGCGTAGGCTCTCATACATCATCGTACTGTTGTTTGGTTGAGTAACAATAAAGACAGTTTAAGGTTGTGGGTGTCATTCAACTACTTTAGTGATGTGATTGTGGTAGCCATATTGGCCCAGAATTTCTCTTCAGCAATTAGTGGATGAGTTAACTTATTATCACATAACATCTTTATACTCTGAAATGGTGGTGAATACAGAGGTGATGTCTGTGCATATCGGCCAAGTGGTCTTCAGCTAATGGTGTGCTGGAATGGTGTCACTCCGTAATAAGATGAACATGCTTTTCAGGACTAGATGTATGGAGGACCACCCATAGGTAAGGTTCTGTCCTTGTATGGGCTCATTCTGGAATCTCTTAAGATTGAAGATATAGGACATATAAATACCAAACCCATTGCCTGTATTCCAGAATATAAGCTAGTTCTCTGTTAGTAAAATTGGTTTAAAAAGGAAACCATTGATTTTATGCTGGTATCCGTAATTTTACCTGACGTATGCGTACCCTAAATTATAATGATGCTCTTTTACATTTTTAACTTGTCAAAGTGTTTTTAAATAGCCTCAAAGTAAGAGCAAAGTAGAGAAACAGCTGTCCCTTGTTATTTTGTTTCCTGAATACAAATAGTCTTAAATTGCTGTAAATGGAAAGGTTGGAATGAATTCAAACACTGCTTGTTTAAATACACTCCGCCTGATGTTTGTGTGTTGGAACCTTTGGAGAGGGCAGTGCTAGAAAACGCTCCACATTAACTTGTCGCGTGTAACAATATACGGTTATGGCTTCTCTGTCGTTTGTTAGATAGAGCTGCCTCGGTATCATTTGGAAATGTTTGTGACAGTAAATCACAAGAGATTTGAAAGAAGACATCCGAACAGCAGCATTAACTCCTGAAACATGTAGTGGTAATTTTTATTTTAACTCCTCTTAGGAAAACAAGAGCCCTTTTGGACTTACACAGTTAACTGAGTTCAGTGGGGTATTTGGGAGTTTTAGATTTGAGGAAAGGAATGAATGGATACATGTAGTCTTTGCTCTTTCTTTCTTACTTCTGATCATTTGCCATTTGTGAAGTTGGTCTATATGTAAAGGCCAAAAGAAGGTGATTCATCTGTTTTTCCTCCAAAACCCATTAGTTTAAGGTAAGCCCTAGTCCCAGGATGTTCTGTATAAATAGAGCTTTATCCAACAGTTTTATTGACTGTGTGGAATTGGAAAGATTGTTGAACAAATTCTTTCCTTTCGATTTGAGTAAACAGCAGCACAGAACGTTAAAGAAAATTGACCAAGGTCACATTTAGTGGCACAGTCTTAAATGAGTTTTTGGTGTTCAGACTCACCCTCCAGTATTTTTGTCATAAAATCATTTTCACGGTTCAGTTTAAGAACAGTGTACTTACTCTGCAGAGCACGTCAATCAGCCACTTCCTCCGTATTCATTATTACATTATTGCCTAATATTGCAAACTATTTTCCTAGTGGTCTTACCCACAAACTCAGTGGCTCATAACAGTCAAGCTTACAGAAAACGTTGTTATGCTCAGCCTTGGAAGTTAAAACTGCTGTGATGTGACTACCTCACAGATTCTTGAAAGATGGTAAAGTGATAATACCAGCCAAGGAAAAGGAAGAAAAGAGACTAAGGACCATTAAGAAATTAGACTTATTTGTTGGAGAAAATAATAATAAACTGTGAGATAAAGATCTTAAAGAGTTGTAGATAAAAGAACCAACGGTTCTCTATCCCCACCACAGCTCTGGACTAGAGAATAAGGTAAAGTAGTGATGTCATTAGATGTGGTCACAGACTGATTTAACACAGCGCCCTGGGGGTGCGACTGGCTCAGTCAGTTAAGCATCTGCCTTCAGCTTGAGTCGTGATCCCAGAGTCCTGGGATGGAGCCCTACATCACACTTTCTGCACAACGGGGAGTCTGCTTCTCTCTCTATTTCTCCCTCCCCTCCCCCGATCCTCCCTCTCTCTCTCTCTCTCTCTCTCTCTCTCTCTGAAATAAAAAATAAAATCTCAAAAAAATAAAAAAAAAAATAAAGCAACATCCTGAATGCAATATCAAGAGACCTGAATTCACATCTTGGCCTGGTTTTGTGCCTTAGGATAAACTAATGCCCCTTTTCTGAGTCTCAATTTCTACTTCACTGTGTGGCCATGAGGGATAAATGAAATAATATATAAAGTCCCCATCTTGCACAATGCCAGCACATGGTAGGTGTTCAGTAAATTATTCCTATTTTTTATTTTATTTATATATTATCATTTGTACCTTATATCATGTATATTGTATCAATATACTATTTTGATTAGTTATTTAAGTTAATACCATTTGATTCCTATTACTTTCCCATCTAGATACTATATAAATGTGTATAATTGGATCTTAATTTTCTATATAACTACATATATAATTATATAGAAAATAATATATGTTCTATACATATATATACTTATATTTATAATTGCATAATTCTTTTTTACTTATTCTTAGCACTAACTTAATGTTCAATGTACAGTGTGGAAGGAGAGTGAACAATACAACTTATTAGTACACTAAAATGAGTACAGCACATAAGAAGGTGTGTAATACTGAAAGGTGTGAGCTATGTTTGAAAATTAACTTGTTAATTAGGTCCTTAGAGGTACTTCCATTATTAGGTGAGAATTTTCTAGGCTTTTTAAAATATCATCAAATATTCATTTTTACAATAAAAATCCATGTTTGTAGGACATCTGTTTCCACATAACTGACAAAACATATCTAAGTGTCTCCAATCACCTTGATATGCCAATCATCCCTCATCGTCTGTGTTGTTCCTGGCCCTTATATAGTCCAATGGCTTTAGAATAAAATTCACATGCCATTCTTGTCAAAATACAGAACTCTGGTTACCTCTTCTCACAAAGAAGCAAATCATCTTTTCCCTTTTACAATACACTGCCTTGAGTCCCTCCCTTGCACCTTTTTCTTTTTTCTTTTTTATTTTAATTTCTTTTCAGCATAACAGAATTCATTGTTTATGCACCACACCCAGTGCTCTATGCAATACATGCCCTCCCCAATACCCACCACCTGGCTCCCCCAACCTCCCACCCCCTGCCCCTTCAAAACCCTCAGATTATTTTTCAGAGTCCATAGTCTCTCATGGTTCACCTCCCCTCCAATTTCTCTCAACTACCTTCTCCTCTCTATCTCCCCATGTCCTCCATGCTATTTGTTATGCTCCACAAATAAGTGAAACCATATGATAATTGATTCTCTCTGCTTGACTTATTTCACTCAGCATAATCTCTTCCAGTCCCGTCCATGTTGCTACAAAAGTTGGGTTCATCCTTTCTGATGGAGGCATAATACTCCTTAGTGTATATGGACCACATCTTCTTATCCATTCATCTGTTGAAGGGCATCTTGGTTCTTTCCACAGTTTGGTGACCGTGGTCATTGCTGCTATAAACATTGGTGTACAGATGGCCTTTCTTTTCACTACATCTGTATCTTTGGGGTAAATACCCAGTAGTCCCTTGCACCTTTTTTCTAGTCAAATTGTCATCTTAAAATGTTTCCCTACATGCATCTCCTAGTTCAGCATCCTCCCTGTCTCTTTCCTCTTAGCCCACAAAAAGCCCGAGTCCTTTCAATCCAATTAAAGACCCTCCCTTAATCCTGCCTCCCCTAAATCACTTTCCCTTTTGATTTCTTCCCATAACCTCCAAAACTCATTTAGTCTATATTTGCACTTTCTGCCTCCTCAGCTTTCATGGGTATCTGGCTCTCATCTTCCTTTCTCTCGGTTCAGTACTGAAAATGTCCTCTCAAAAATGCTAGTTATTGCTAAACCCAGTCATGTCTTTTCAGACTTTTTATCTTAGTTGATGTCCTGGCAGCATTTCATGACATGTCTTCATTTCTTCTAAAAACTCCTCCTTTGCATGACTCTCCCTGTACTTTATCCTTGTTTTCCACCTCCATCAATTCCTGTCTTGGTTTCTTCTCAAATTCTTCTCCCTCCACCACCTTTTAGATGCTGTGTTTCCTATGGCAACATCCTTAGTCATCTTCATTTTCATGTATAATGAGGAGCTTTCACAGATATTATGTCTTCAATCCTGGCCTCTCTTTTCTGAAGTCCCAGCATAGATTTTCCAATGGTTTCCAGAACACAGTTTCCTGAACACCCACAACTCAATCTGTCTCCTTATTCATGTTCTTCCTTTGATATTCACCATCTTGATTACTGCAAGAAATATTTGTGTATCTGTGGACCTTAATCACTATAATATTCATTTTTCCTCATCCTCACAACTGACAAGCCCCTATCAGTTTTGTCAGTCACCTCAGAAACATCTGTTACTTCCCTGGGCTCAGTTTTTGCTGATATTATTCTAATTCTTTGCAGAGTTCTCCCTTTTTATTTTTTTCTTTTCTAATCCAGCTTTCATAACTCCAACAGAATATCTTCTCCAAAGCAATATCTAATATTATCTCCTACTCAGAAAACATTTGTTTGTTCCTTATTGCTTACATAATAAAACACAATATTTTTAGCATTTTCCACAATCTGGACTTTGTCACATCCCACGTCCTTCAAGCAGTCCAAGAATTTTTCAAAAATGTTCTCTCCTCCATGACTTTGCTTATGCTGTTTCCCTTCCCTGCCTGTTTATTCTACTCATACTTCCAAAATATAGATCAAAAGTCCCACTGTGTCATAACCGTTAGAATTATCCTCATTATCTTATAGTCATTCTTTTTGCTAGCACTCAGCACAGTGCACTTGGGTCTTCTTCAATAGATATTGACCACAATTACTACTGTTATGTACAAAAGAATACCTAGAGACATTGAATACATTTAGAAGCATCCTGGTCAAAAATATCCTGGTAGATTAGTAAGAATTGGGGGGTGGAGCATTTTATATTTTTAATCATTATCTCTCTCTCAAAACTATTTGTATATGTAATAAAATGAATATTTTCAAATTAAAAATATGCATTTTATAATATGATAAGTCCAATGATCTATTTAAAGAACTTTAAAAACACATTTGCTGATTTTAACAAATCTACAAGGCAGTCTTCTCACATAAACAATATGGATTATTGTGAAAAATCTACTAAAATATCTAAAGGTGTGAATTTGTATAGGCTATATTTTTAGGTATAACATTACATAATGTGTTTCTTCTAGAGAGAAAAAATGAGGCCTTGATTTTAAGTTCCTTTAAAAATGTCTATAATATTAAATTCATCATCTTTTCCCCAAGACTCAACTAGTTGTAGGTGACCATTGCAGTCACTGACTCCTGTTTTACATTTATAAATTTGTGTTATCTATCATTCCATTTTCAGTCATTTTTTCCTTTCTTTAGCATACATATCTTTGTGAGTTAAAAATTATTAATAGCTTCTCATTATTCTCTTAAAACATCACAAACAGAAGGGGGTGGGATTATGGACATTGGGGAGGGTATGTGCTTTGGTGAGTGCTGTGAAGTGTGTAAACCTGGTGATTCACAGACCTGTACCCCTGGGGATAAAAATATATTTTTATAAAAAATAAAAAATTAAAAAAAAACACAAACAAAAACTATCATTGGGGTGCTTTGTGTTATATTTCATAGAAATTCCAACATAAATTGTCTTAAGCTTTTTAGAAGACTTATTGGATCATGTACCTATAAAGGGAAGAATTTGTCTTAGCAAAATTAGCTAAATTTTGTGCTGAATGGGTCAACACAGGATCAGCTTTATAGCCAGGCATGCTCACTGGCTCAGGCTAGGATTACTGGAATTTACTGGAATAGAAAAGAATACTTATTTGTTTAGACTAGTCAAAGCAATCCATACAATGGAGGACAAAAGAAGAAATCAATCCCTTTCAAATTACATGATTGCTATACATGAGGGGAAAGTTGAAATTAATAAAAATGAAGGTTGGGAAGACAAGTACAATGACCACAGTAAGATTAATTAATAACTTTGACTTCATTTAATGCTTTCACTCTGAAATGCTCTACATAAGACTGAAAATATTTAACACAAGTCAATGAATTAATTAATTTGCGTATTATACGCAAAGAAAGTAAAGACTTATTGAACTAATTTTCAATTTAATGTGTCTCTAAATAAGCATAGAATTTGAGGACTGTTGGATATTATGTCAGACTATTTCCTGCTCATTGTTAAAATCAATATGAAGTTATAGCACACTATTAATGACAAGGATTGCAGAATTTATGTAAGCCTCAGTATTTGCCCTCAAGAAATTAACAACTTTGATTGTGGAGACGACACCTACACACATAAAATGATTGAAAAATGAAACCATTTAATACATCATAAAGTGCTATATAGAATGGTGATATAAGATAAATGCTCCCTTAAGAAAGGGAAGTGTCTTTGTTGACTAGACGTAATGGAGGTAGGCTTCTAGAAACATTTGGGAATTGATATGATCCTGGAAAGGTGGTACAATTTGGATAAGTAGAAAAAAAGGCAGAAAAACCCATCTGAGGTAAAGAAAAGGTAAACAAGTAAAAATTATTACGGCAGGCGTTGACAGGGTATGAGTACATGTAGAAGTGGAGAAGGATGGGACAGGGAGGTGGCAAAGAACAAAATGGCGGCCTAGAGATGGAAATTTTTGTTCAAAATTAATATTAGAAGGCATTTTATTGTTAAGGTGAGGATGGGCTATACCTAAAATTCTAGTACAAGGACAGGTTTCAGAGGTATAAAACTTGGCTTCATCTGAGGGAAAACTTGATCAAAGCAGAAGTTTTTCAAAAATGTATCAGTTAGACTCATCCAAATTTGGACAGTAAGAACAAAGAGATAGACTAAGGTTCAATTTTGGGGAGTCTTAAATCCAGTCTCTTAAATCCAGTGTGACAAAAAGTGTGAACGCAAGTATCTTATCAAAAATCAGTTTCAGGGGGAGCCTGGGTGGCTCAGTGGGTTAAAGCCTCTGCCTTCAGCTCGGGTCATGTTCTCGGGATCCTGGGATCAAGCCCCGCGTGGGGCTCTCTGCTCAGTGGGGAGCCTGTTTCCTCCTCTCTCTGCCTTCTTCTCTGCCTACTTGTGATCTCTATCTATGAAATAAATAGATAAATAAGAATCTTAAAAAAAATTCTTTAAAAAAAAATCAGTTTCAGGGTCAAGAAGTGCAGAAATGGGTTAGGACTTTTCAACTTTTACAAGGTATGGGATCTTGAACAAGTAAATTTACCTCATGAGATTTTACCTCCAACATTTATACCAAATGTGGTTTCAAATATCTATTAGGTCTGAATTTATATTCTGAAGATGTTAGATATATCAACAAAATAATTTTCTTTATCACTTCTTTTACTCCTTGAGAAACAGGTGGCAAAGTGTGACAGGATCACACATGCAGCCCCCTCCTCCAAAGACAGACTAGTATGTAGTAATGCCACCACTTATCAGATACTTCAGCAAAATTGTAACATTTTAAGAAAAATTAAGTTTGTGGCATAGAGTGTTCTGTCTGAGAATTATGAGGAACAAACCATTTAAAAGGCATAATGTTATGTGGAAACACAAGAGTGTTGAGAGAGTCAGCAGTTTTCATTTAGATCTTGATTGATGTTGTATGGCTACATTAATAAAGATGTCTACTACACATTGACATGCTGGTGAGAATATATTAAAAGTGAACTCACAACAGAAGTTATCCCTATCTCACTTAACTTGTACGCCCACACACTTAGGTACTGTCCTCTGTTCTTGCACACCTGTTTAGTTCTTCCCTTCTCCCTTATCTCCTCCTCTCCTTCTTCCTTCTCCTCATCTCACTCTTGTACACTTGTAAATGCATGCACAGGCACACCCACTCTCAAAGAAAAACAAGTTTTAAGTCTAATTCTTCCAGTCAATTAAAATTAATTGAAAGTGCCCACTATGTCCTTGTGCTGGTTAGATTTAGAGTCCGAAGTTAATAGCACTGTTCCTATTGTCTTCTTAATAGTAGAACTATCCAAATACCCACTGGTCATTTTGTTACTGTATTCACCTAAATTATGAATTTAGTCCACACTGCTTATTATATGGCTTCCTCAATGAGAAGATTCGTATATGTATGCAAATACAGGCAATCTCTTCATTGGCTCAAACCGTTTTTCAAATTATTGAGATAATCCCTTTTGTTAAATACAAATAAATTTTTCTGAGATTTGTGTTGGCTGTTTACAGAATTCTGATGGACCAAGAAGTGGAAAATAAGTTTTAATATCTATTGGAAAAATTCAACTAAGTCTATACATTCACAATTTTGTAAAAGCAGAAGAAATTACATCGTATATGTAATAAATAAGAAACGATTTTTATGATAGTTGTCAGTATACATTGCAGACTTCTTAGTTCAAATGAATACTCAAGAAATATATTATTGGGTTGACCACAAAAACAAGTTACAAGTTACTTTTTCCTGAATGGTTTAGAGCCCTGATGCTTATCTCATCTAAATCTTAAAACTTACTTGAAATATTGAAAATTTGGAAATCACATGATGAAAAAATTTAAAAATAATCTAAAATAATTACATGAGGAAAATTTTAAATATTTGCCAATATTGCCAAAAAATAATTTGTCAATATTGGCAAAGCTTAAATAGAAATTTTTGGTGTTACATTCTATATGATACATAAAGTGAGTCATTTTTAAAATCAAGAGGAGACATCTGGGTGGCTCAGTTGCTTGAGCATCCAACTCCTGATTTCACATCAGGTCATGATCTTAGGGTCTTGGAACTAAGCCCAGGGTCAGGCTCCACACTCAGTGGGAAGTCTGCTGGAGGTCCTCTCTCTCTCTCTCTCTCCCACTGCCCCTCCCACCATATGCACTCCCTCTCTCTCTCTCTCTCTCTCACACACACACACACACACACACACAAATAAATAAATAATTTGAAAATAAAAATAAAATAAGAAATTTTATAAATGTACACACAAACATATATATGCAAACACAATATACAATGCATTTTAGGTCATAGTCACTAATAGATATACACACAACAACATATATATTCAGTTTTTATTTGTTGTAGAATGATCATTGATGTATAGGTTTAGTCTGACAAATACTACAATGATTCTTAGTTGTATTTCTCCCAGAATCACATAATTTGCTTTCAACATATTAATTTCTTTATGAAATACAAGGCTTTTCAATGCAGGGTTTTCCATATTGTCAGTACTTTGTCAAGGGTGATGATAAGCTTTTCCAACACAGTTCTACCATTTTGTTCCTTACTTTTGCTCATTTAAATTGGTTTTTGAAAATCCATGGTACCTATTCTAAAGAAAATATTGTGTTTTTATCTGCAATTCACATTCTAAAATCCAAGACCATGTACCCTATATGTATAAAACACACAAAACATTTGACTTTTTAATTTCTGAGAAGTCCTTTTGAAACAACAAGAGGATGGGCATCTGGGTGGCTCAGTGGGTTAAGCGTCTGCCTTTAACTCAAGTCATGATCCCACGGTCCTGGGATTGAGCCCTGCATCGGGCTCCCTGCTCAGTGGGGAGTCTGCTCCTCCCTCTCCCTCTCCTCCTCCCCTACTGCTTGTGTTCTCTCTCTCTCTCAAATAAATAAAGGATATCTTAAAAAAAAAAAAAAAAAAGACAAAAAGCAGATAGCTGAGAAACAGCATGAAATGACATTTGGAATTCTTGAATTTGGAACCAAGGAGACTAACTCAGGGCTAATTCTGGAATCAGCTTTGCCCCACTTGATAGTTGAGATATAGTAACAATCTCTATTATATCTTGTATTTAGTAATGGTGTACCATTTGAATATTTGTTTTTAATTATTACTTGTGTTTGATTAATATTTATTTGAACAGAAATTATAGTCATTCAGCATATATTTGTTACAGGACTGAATAAATGACTTTGAAGATGTAATTAACACTTTATATCCTGGCAGCTATCAATGAGGGATTTCCTTTATGATCTTCCACTGCACTTCAGTTTGGCATGAAATATTTCTGATACGTTTCTGGTAGTTAAATATTTTATGAGGTTTTCCCATGTGTCAGAGATTTAATTCTTCCCAATGCTATCTTAGATTAAAAATATATCCTCTGCCAACACCACCATCTTTGGCCCTTACATTCTTGACTTTGGCCCTTTCATGAGTGAACTTTCATCCTCTTAACTGAATACTTTGTTCATGACTTTTAACCAGTGTGCTAATTTGTTAGTCTAAAGTCTTTAACTATTTAAAAAATTCTTAACTATTTAAAAAATTCTTAACTATTTAAAAAAGTCTTTATTTAAAAACATTGACTTTGCCTTTTTTTTTTTAAGATTTTATTTATTTATTTGACAGAGATCACAAGTAGGCAGAGAAGCAGGCAGAGAGAGAGGAGGGGAAGCAGGCTCCCTGCTGAATGGAAAGCCTGATGCGGGGCTTGAACCCAGGACCCTGGGATCATGACCTGAGCCAAAAGCAGAGGCTTTAACACACTGAGCCACCCAGGTGCCCCTGACTATGCTTTTAATAGCTTTATTTTGTTAAGCTTTTTGCTTGTATTTTGTGTCTTCATTTTTATTTAGTCCACGCAAACTTCTCTTTTCCCTTAGAGAGTCCAAATAGTTTATAATTTCCCCTTTGATTTTCATTTGACCCATACATTGTTTAGAAGTATATTATTTAATTTCCAAATATTTGGAAATTTTCCAGGTATTTTTCTTTTATTGATTTCTAATTTAATTCCATTGTGGTCAGAAAAATTATTTTGTAAGTCATGAATCATTTTGAATTTATTTAGACCTACTTTATGAACTAGGATATAGTCTATCTCAATAAATGTTCCTTACATGCTTGACAAGAATATTTATTCTGCTTTTGGCAGAGTGTACTACAAATATCAATTAGGTCAATTTGGTTGATAGTATTATTCAAGTCTTATCTATTCTTAGTGATTTTCTGTCAAAATGTTCTATCAGTTGTTAAGAGCAGGCTACTGAATTATCTGACTATAATTATAGAATTGTATATTAAATTTATTATATTATGTTTTATTTTATGACAAAACACCTTTTCTCCTGTCATCTACATGTTACCATCTACATGTATTGTATTTGGATACTGCATTTTTATTACAGTGTTTTACTATAGTTTTCCATGCTATAGTTTATCATTCAAGCAACCTTATAAAACCAAGGAAAAGTGAGTTGAAGAAGACGGATCTTACTTTACACTAAATATTACAGTTGATACATAGTTGAACTACTTCAGATTTTTTGAATATTTAAAACACTACCTAATGCGTATAATAAAAAGCATTCACTATGCTACGTGACTTCAGACTAATCATTAAGCAACTTACAGGAAAATAAGAAGAATCAACTACCTTAATAGGTATTTCCTTCATATAAATAAAAGTATTTATACAAAAAGAGTTGGGATATTTTAAAAATATTTTATATCCCAAAGAGGTAAACCATTTTAAAGTATTCTTACCATCATATACAGTTATTCATGAACTTTTTATGTTTTTAAAAGTTCTAAACTTAACAGAAAATCTCAAACAGTGCAGTTAGTTCACATACTGCCTTGACTTGGATTCACAAATTAACATTTTACCAGGCTTATTTTAGCATCCTCGACTCATGTATAGTATTAATATATTACTATTGTTGTTGACTCATTTGATGGCAAACTGCAGAAAACATATCCCCTTACTCTAAATAATTCAAAGGTTACATCCTAAGAACAAGTAAAATCTGTTCTGTAGTCATAGTGTAGTCAAATTCAGAATATTTAACATTCATACCATATACTATCTAATATACAGCCTATATCTAAGTTTTGTCAGTTGTCTTAATAATATATCTTATGGCATTTTTTTTCCATCTAAGATCCACTTGAGTATCAGACTTTGAATTTAGTTGACTTGTCTTCTTAGTGTTCTTTAACTTGGAGGATTTTCCAGTGTATCTGTGCAGCGTTGTTAAAACTAAAGGGGCAATACTTTTCGCCTAATGAAATGTGAATGCACATACTGTACAGTATTCAAAAAATACATTACTTAAGCCCATTTTTGGGGATTTTGCATAAAAATGCCACATACTTTGGGGGAATAAAAGAATGTCTAGCATTTACGTAGTTAGAATGTGTTCTGAAAAGAAATAGTTCTAGTCTTTTAGAGCATTCAGTCATAGACCTGCCTTGGTATCTTAAGAGCAGTCAGTCAGTCTTTTTAGCTCCTGTGAAAATCACATTGTATAAATCACCATGTAAACAAAGTTACTCTATAATCACTGGGGATAATTTTTAAATAATTGAGTGTGTGTGTGTGTGTGTGTGTTTAATTTTAAAATGTCCTTTGCTGATCTATGTCCAGAAATTACAACAGTGCTGGTATGGCATTGTTGTTCAGTGTTAGAACTCTGGAGGCAGACTTATTTTTAACTCTTACTCTGTCCCTTATTAGCTGGGGATTGTTGCATAGGCTTTTCAAAATCATTAATTTCAGTTTCTTCATCTGTAAATATAGTGGATAAAAATAACCCCCATATGAACTTTGTGCGCTGAATGGTACTTGATGTATGTTCAATAACCATTAGCTATTATCAGTTCATAAAACCACCAAACTAAGATCATTTCTTAAATATTTGAACATTCTGCTTTACTGCAACCAGAAGCCACTATGTACACAATCTACATTTTCTTTAACGTATAATGCTTTAAAAAAGAAAAGTGACATCATTAATACATGTAAGTTGCAGAGCATAGGAAAGTAGCTGTCCAAATAATTACTTTTGAAAATATAAAAAGGAAGAAATCTCACAGCAAGTATTCCCCAAATGCAAAGAGGAATTAAATATTGAGAACCAAAATGCAAATTTAAAAAGTATTTCATGGGACAGTATGGTAAGCACTGAAGGAATTTGATAGGACACAAACTTTGAACCCATCCATGGTAGAATTTAAAGTCTAGTTGATGAAATAAGGCACACAGGAAAATACAAGAATTTGTTGAGTAAATACTGCTAAGGAACCTAGTTGAATATTAGCACTATACAGCAATGATTGTTATAAAATTTGAACAGAGACGATACCATCATGGATTTAATACTAAAGAAAAGGCTTTACAGAGGAATTGGGGAATTGGTTTGCACTTTGAAAATAGGTAAGATTCAAATAAGAGGAAAAAGGAAGAAATTTGGAAGGAATGGGTGCTGGGTATCCTATTCAGGTAAATAAAGATACATAAACACACACGTGCACAAAAGAATAAATTAGTCCACTTAGTGTAAAGCATTTGTTTGGGTAAAAGTGATGGCAATGTTGGAGAATAGAGCTGATCCAGATCCTAAGGGATTGATACTTCATTCTGCAGACGATCATACTAATCAGAAATTCCAAAGTAGGAAAATGTCACTACGCACAGTTCCTGAGTTGCACGCATCCAGAGTTTTTGGTTCAAGTCTTGCTAAAATAAGAAAAAGAAAATATTATAATTATAATCAGAGCTCAAATATTCTAAGGGAAATTTGGAGACAACAAGGCAGGATTTGGGAAGCCATAGATAAAAGACAAGTAGGAATTACAGGAAGGTATTCATAATAAGTATGTTCCACTTATGACCCACTTTTTGCTTGGGGCCATTCTAATTAAGAAAAGAAACTCCAACTATTTTTTTCTGTTTTTGTGACACATGCCCAAGATTCTAAGTCCCTGAAGGGAATGCCTCTCATGGGTCTGATGTAAACCACATGCCCACTCCATAGCTATATCTAAGTGGTAACTAGAAAGCTCTGATCCATTCTGTTATAGTAGTAGAAGGAAGGCAGATGGATTTCCACAGTATCAAGACTACACACAGTGAGCAGAGATATTTTTCTAACAGAAATAGGAGTGAGGTTAAGAACAGAGGAGGGGTAATGTAAACCAGGTAGCCCCCCCCAAAAAAGGAAGTGTCTACAACATATTAAAAGCAACATTTTAGAGAACCGAGACCTTGTAGCACTGTGCATGAGCCACTGGAACAGGGAAGAACCAGATAGAAACAATTACAGACTTGGACTATTCCACATATGTGATAACATTCTGGACTCAGAGACCCATGTGACCCCAGATGACAGAGCTTCTGACTTCCATACAGCGATTTCTAACACTCTGCTGTGCACCTGAACAGAATTCCTCTGCGTTTTTTCAACATATCTGAAATTTGGTCTTTATAATTCCTATAAGCTAGAGCCACAAAAATATGGAATGCACAGTTACAGCAAAGCCACACTGAACTGGCCAGCATTCATGGAATTTGTTTGGGTGAGGGCCAGTCAATGACTTTTTGTTGTTGTTAGGAGAGAACATTAACAATTTGGACATCCCTGTCTTCTCTTTTTACTGTACATGTAATAAATCTAATTTCATCAGCCTTTAAGAGTGCCAATGAAAGATAAATGGTAGCTTTTAAAAAAGGTACCACAGAGGAACATGTAACAGAAAGGGCCATTGGTGTTTTTTTCATGCCACTTAATTCAGTACGTATGAGAAAATGGAGGATTAGACATTTCTTAATGCTTGAGATGGGAAGACATCTTGCATACATAAATCTAAAAATATTTTCTTACGGCGAATTAAAAGTACAATTTAATACAAATTTGTGTCTGGCAGCTAGCTGGAGCAGAAGTTGTCTATTTGCTGCAGCTGATGCCTATCAGATTCGGAGGCGCAGTCTGTACCAGCTGAAGTCTGTCAACGGGGAGCCCAGCAGAAGGGCAACATGATAGTCAAAACAGGATGAAACCACAGTCTAAACAAGATGACGTGAGCATTTGTGCAATTAACAGCATCAGCAAAAGTAAAGTTGTGTTTGGAATATTCTGCCAGGAATCCCAAAAAGGCAGGATGCTTATTTTGCCACAGTAATGTTATGTTATATCTGGCTAAATATAATCAATGACATGATGGGAAACTCCGCATGGACAGGGGTAAAGGGTACAGGAGAAGCTGATGATGACAAAGTCTAAGACTGAAAACGTATCATAGCGCTTCCTAGTAGGAGCAGAGCCCATTTCAAACTTAGTATTTGTGCCGTCTCTCAACTATAGGTAGAGCTTGTCTGTTGGCTGCTAGCATTGTGTCAGTCATTGTACTGGCTTTTCAGTGGTCATTATCTGATTTAGTTTTCCAAACAAGTTATGTGGTCCACATTATTAATCTCATTCCACAGATGACGACAAAACCACAAAGGAACAGCTTCAAACACCGCTGTAGTGGAAATGTTAGACAAATCTAGGTGGAAATGCCAGTTCTGCTGTGCCTAAACTCTAGGGATTTTATGTAAACCACTGTATTTTTCTGGACTTGATCATTCTTTTTTTTTTTTTAAGATTTTATTTATTTATTTGAGAGAGATTTATTGAGAGAGATCACAAGCAGGCAGAGAAGCAGGCAGAGAGAGAGGAGGAAGCAAGCTCCCTGCTGAGCAGAGAGCCGGATGCGGGGCTCGATCGAGGACTCAGAGTTCATGACCTGAGCTGAAGGCAGCAGCTTAACCCGCTGAGCCACCCAGGCGCCCCTGGACTTGATCATTCTTATGTAAAGTATAAACTTTGGACATGTATAAGGGCTCAAAGGTTATTTACTGCTTTTCACACGATGCTTGATATGATGCAAGTATTCAACAAATGGTGGAATCGATATTATTATTGTGCTTATTAGGAGTAGAACCTTAAAGGCATTTTATAAATACATCCTCGTTTATGTAATTTTCATAGAAACTCAGATGGTTAAGAATACTGGTAACTGGGTGGGGGACATTGAAGGAGGTCATGTAATGTAATGAGCACTGGGTGTTATATGCACCTGAGGAATAACAGAACTCTACCTCTGAAACTAATGATACAGTAGAGGTTCATTAATTGAATTTAAAAACAATAATAATAATTGAAGCTAGTAATTACAGTTGCTAACCACCGGCACAGCGCTAAGGATCTTCTAAGCAGGGGTGCCTGGGTGGCTTAGTGGGTTAAAGCCTCTGCCTTCAGCTCAGGTCATGATCCCAGCATCCTAGGTTCGAGCCCCACATCTCTGCTCAGCGGGGAGCCTGCTTCCTCCTCTCTCTTTGCCCGCCTCTCTGCTTACTTGTGATCGCTGTCAAATAAATAAATAAAATCTTAAAAAAAAGAAAACTCTTAAAAAAAGAAAAGGATCTTCTAAGCGTTGTCTCATTTCTTTGTTTTAGCTCTTTATGAGTGAGTTCTTACCTGAATTTAACTGCTCAAGGACAGAGGCCTTGGAGGCTTTGAATCCAAGTGCTAGTTTTACTTCAGAGCTTCTCCTTCTCTAATCCAATGCTCATTCCACCTGTCTATTCTTTCCATAGATTTAAAGATAACAAACATAGGTAACATTGTTTACTATTAATCTAGCAAGTCAATCTTTACGGGATTTTCATTTGACATATCTCATATATAGTATCTTCTAATTAGTTGTATTTGTTTTTTAAATGCCATCAATTATAGCCTTTGCTCACAATTTTGTCCTTAGTGATGATTTTAATAGCAATATTTTTAAAAATATAGAATAATTATGAATGTCAGGTTTTATTCAAAATCAGCTTCCATAAGAAGGTTTGAGAGGTACCAGAGGACTCAAAGTAGAGTGCTAGCCCGTCTATAGTGCATTACATTGTTGCTCTTGTAAATATTTTATGAGTATTAACGAGAAATTTAAATCATGACTTCCTCTTGACAGGAATACAGGGGCATTGACCTCTGGGGTTAGTGCAATTTTCCTTAGTTCAGTTTCCTTAGCTAGTTCTTGAGTATACAGTCATAATTCCTACTACCTTATTTTTGTATTCTTATTGAACTATTAAGATTTGCAAGATTTTTATATCAAAACTTTTGTGATGATTTATAGATTTGGTGGAATACACCCTCTTCATGTGTCTAAGAGCTTGCTGCTATTTGAGAGCAGAATACATAGCATCTGGGGGCTCATTAGAAATGCAGAATGTGGGGCCAGACCCCAGATCTGCTGAATTAATACCTGCATTTTTCCAAGATCCCCAGGTGAATGGCCTGTACATTAATATCTTAAAAGCATTGTTCTAGAAACCACAAGCAGTAAAAAGCTTTGCTTTTGTTGGACACAACATAACTTTGATGTATAATGAGAATGGGGGAGATTTAGGATATCCTAATGTGGTAGCAAGAAGAGTTTAATTGCAGGAGAAAAAAGAAGAAAAACAAAAGACCTGATATCCTTTCAGGTGCAGAAAATATGGTGGAATTACTGAACAGTATTAAATGTAGAATGTATTAAATGTAGAAGTTATAAATTTAAGGGATTTAGGTTATTTTATTGACTTAGTGAACTTAATTTCCTTAGAAGAATTCTGGCTCCTTGTTGCTAAGGGACCTTGTTATCTTTATTTGTTTGTTTCCCCAGCACTTACATTATTTGTATAAATAGCGTGTTTAGGGTTAAAATGGTTCATGTAATGTTGTTTGTAATTAAGTAGATATGAGTTAGTTTGGATGCAACTGTTATAAATGATAGTGTAATCTCTTGGGCATATAATATGGTTTTCTAATCTTCCTGAACAGATTTCATATTACCAAGCAATTTTAGTATAAATTCTTCTGGATCAGTGAAATTTTCATACCAATAAATCAGGAAATGTAGAAAGATCTGTATATGTAGTAAACCACATGTGCAAATTAACCTACCTTATCAAGAGAAATGATTTTTCATATTAAGGCTGTGGGGTTCAGATCATGGAACAGTAGTAAGTGGAAACCATGTATAGTTTTTTTTTTTTAAGAAAAATGTTTATATATTATTGAATTTAACTTTACATGCTTGAGTCCCTGCCTTTTCCTCAGCAGTTTTTCTCTGAGCTTTACTTATACCTGGATCTCATTAGTTCCAGAAGTGTTTTATCCCAAATAGGATTTTGGGGTTCTAATTGTGTATACTTATAATATGCCTACATCTATATACCTAAAGCTATCCGTGTCTCTGGAAAGCAGAGTTTGTGAGGTTGAATTGCATTGGATTCTATTTTCTTTTCTTGGCATTCAATCTACAAGTATGGCTTTTCCTCCAGGGTCTCCTTCTTTTGCCTAAAACTAAAGAAGGAAGAAAAACCCAAGTCTTTATACACTAGCAATATAATGATGTATTTACTTCATTCGAAAGATCAACAGAGTAGAAACTTTAGGCTAGTGAAAACAATGAATTAGGGGTAGCACATTGGAAGAGAGGGAGAGGAGGAGAAAGAGGAACATGGAGGAGGAGGAGGAGAAGAGAAAGAAAGAGAAGAGAAGAGGAGAAAGAGGAAAAAGAAGGAAGAAGAGGAAGAGGAAAAAAAGAAGGAGGAGAAGAAAAGGAAGAAAAGACCAATAATTAAACCAGAAAGGCCTGCTAAAAGATTTTTTTTTAAGATTTATTTATTTATTTATTTTGGACAGCGCTAGAGAGAGAGCCTGAGCAGAAGGGGCTGAGGGAGACTGAGAATCTCAAGCTGACTCTGAACTGAACGTGGAGCCCCCCGTGGGACCCCATCTCACGACCCTAAGATCAGGACACAAGCTAAAACCAAGAATCCGACATTGAACTGACTGTGCCACCCAGGTGCCCCTGAAAGACCTTTCAGACAATATCCAAATTGTTTGTAGCCTGGACCTTATATAAATATTCTCAGTTTCTCAAATTGATGAAAATATAGTCATGTTTTTTGAAACTTAGAAAATAAAAGATTTTATAGCCTTCCAGAACCTAATAACCTTCGTTTAAAACAAGAGTTAAAACTCCAATACCATAGTTAACAAAATGAAACTTTGGGGTTTTTTTTAAAGCAATTTAAAAATGCTTACTTCTCATCTGTGTTCTAGAAATTACCTTATGGTTAAGACATTTTATTTTTTTTTAAAGATTTTATTTATTTATTTGACAGATAGAGATCACAAGTAGGCAGAAAGCCAGCGAGAGAGAGAGGATGAAGCAGGCTCCCTGCAGCAGAGAGCCCGATGTAGGGCTCAATCCCAGGACCCTGGGATCAGGACCTGAGCCGAAAGCAGAGGCTTTAAACCTCTGAGCCACCCATGCAACCCTGGTTAAGACATTTTAAAAAATGAAATGGTATTTAAGCCCTTCTGATAAAGTATGTTATCTAAAAATCTTAAAATAATCAAAAGACAACTGACAGAATGGGAGAAGATATTTGCAAACGACATATCAGATAAAGGACTAGTGTCCAGAATCTATAAAGAACTTAGCAAACTCAACACCCAGAGAACAAATAATCCAATCAAGAAATGGGCAGAGGACATGAGCAGACATTTCTGCAAAGAGGACATCCAGATGGCCAACAGACACATGAAAAAGTGCTCCATATCACTCGGCATCAGGGAAATACAAATCAAAACCACAATGAGATATCACCTCACACCAGTCAGAATGGCTCAAATCAACAAGTCAGGAAATGACAGATGCTGGCGAGGATGCGGAGAAAGGGGAACCCTCCTACACTGTTGGTGGGAATGCAAGCTGGTGCAGCCACTCTGGAAAACAGCACGGAGGTTCCTCAAAATGTTGAAAATAGAACTGCCCTATGACCCAGCAATTGCACTATTGGGTATTTACCCTAAAGATACAAACGTAGTGATCCAAAGGGGCACGTGCACCCGAATGTTTATAGCAGCAATGTCCACAATAGCCAAACTATGGAAAGAACCTAGATGTCCATCAACAGATGAATGGACAAAGAAGAGGTGGTATATATACACAATGGAATACTATGCAGCCATCAAAAGAAATGAAATCTTGCCATTTGCGACAACATGGATGGAACTAGAGCGTATCATGCTTAGCGAAATAAGTCAAGCAGAGAAAGACAACTATCATATGATCTCCCTGATATGAGGAAGTGGTGATGCAACATGGGGGCTTAAGTGGGTAGGAGAAGAATCAATGAAACAAGATGGGATTGGGAGGGAGACAAACCATAAGTGACTCTTAATCTCACAAAACAAACTGAGGGTTGCTGGGGGGAGGGGGGTTGGGAGAAGGGGGTGGGATTATGGACATTGGGGAGGGTATGTGCTTGGGTGAGTGCTGTGAAGTGTGTAAACCTCGTGATTCACAGACCTGTACCCCTGGGGATAAAAATATATGTTTATAAAAAATAAAAAATTAATTTAAAAAAATCTTAAAATATTTAAAGCTTCTGAAAATTTTATACAATGTAAAATGTCTGTAATTTGAGGGACTATAACCTTTATAAAAATTATTTTCAAAAATCAGCAGTAGTAAACAGTAATTTAAAATTTACAATGTATTTTTACATAAATTATCCCAATTAGTTTTTAGTTTAACTAGATATTGTTAACATGTCCATTTTTCAAATGAGATTCAGAGATATAGAATGGCTTAACCCAAGATCTCAAGATTAGTAAGTGTGGCACTTGGATTCAATCCCAAGTCTCCTGTTCCAAATCCTTTGTCCACAGCATTATACTATTATTACCTCATTCAAGTAACTAAGTCTGTCACTCCCTTTAAAAGTTAAAAAGTTTAAAAGTTAAAGTTCATTGTGTACCCATTTGACTTTTGATCTCCTTCCTCCATGGTGCTTCAGACTTTCTTCAAAAACGTTTATACATAGACATTTCTTCACTTTTGTATTCCCTTAATTTTTTTCAGTATTATGATGACCTTGATTTGTTCCTCTTGAATTTTATCATAATTAATTCTGAAAACTTGTAGAATTTCTTAAGGCTATTTTGTATTCACATTCTTTTCCTCTATAGTGCTGGAGATGTCATTCTCCATAACTTACCTGTAAAATTAAAGATCATGTTCACTCGTGTTCACAATTCAATTATCAACTGGTAAAAGTAACTTACTTTATTTTTTTTAATTGTTTATTATTTATTTATTTGAGAAAGAGAGAGCATGAGCGGCCAACTGAGCAGGAAGCCTGCCCTGGGGCTTGATTCCAGGACCCAGAGATCATGACCTGAGCTGAAGGCAGATGCTTAACCCGTGGAGCCACCCAAGAGCCCTGAAACTAATTTATTTTAAAAACACATACATACAGGGGTGACTGGGTGGCTCAGTGGGTTAAAGCCCCTGCCTTCAGCTCACGTCATGATCTCAGGGTCCTGGGATCAAGCCCCGCATGGGACTCTCTGCTTAGCAGGATGCCTGCTTCTCCCTTTCTCTCTCTGCCTGCCTCTCTGCTTACTTGTGATCTCTGCCTGTCAAATAAATAAATAAAATCTTTAAAAAAATAAAAAACATACATACACACCCACATGGATATGCAAATGTGTATATATATATATGTGTGCGTATGTTTACATTGCCTTCCACAGGCACCTACGTGAAAAAAAAAAATCTCAATTCAATGAAAAGAAAACTTACTTAAAGATGCTTTCTATGTATCTAAGATCAGGACGCAAGCTAAAACCAAGAATCCGACATTGAACTGACTGGTTACTGGTTAAAATTCTTAATAGTACGTCTAGAACTAACATTGTGGAACATGACTTATGTCACCTGAACTTGGCAATGGGCAAATACAACGCATTGCCTCTAATCCAATAGCTCTGTGCTATAACCTAATGGTGGTTGAAGCAAGGCAATGTATCCTAATTTAGTGATGACTTTTTGACATGTAGTATGAAACCAAAACTTTAAGAAATAAAATTGTATTGGATCTACTGCTTTTTCTTAGTTGGTCATGTTTGTCATTCTATGATAGATGCAGTTGATCATAAAGGATATATAGACATAGATACAGATACAGATTTAGCTACTAAACATATATACTTTACTATCAGTTAACAAAGTAGTTATTCTTTCACACTGGTAATTAACAGAATAGTTATTCTTTGTACATATGTTGGTCCCTAAAAGAAATATTTTACATAGATTGTTTACAGCTTACTGCGGTGAATATGAAGTTCTGTCCAAATTTCACCATGCAGACATTCTTACCATTTGTACTAGCTAGATTATATTCATAATGTACATATGGTAAACATCTTAACATGTTTAGAAATCTAAAAACCTGAAAAATGAGTGGATTTCTTGTGCTTTCACATTTGTGTCTCCAAATGACAGTTTCAAGGGGCAATACAGTAATCCCCCCTTATCCACAGGGAATTTATTGTTCCAAGATCCCAGTGGGTGCTTGAAACTGCAGATAGGACCAAACTGTGTATATTTCCTGCTTTTTCTCATTTATATGTATATATATACATGTACATGTATATATATATACATATATATGAACCTCATATGATATGATATCACACATCTATGATAAAACTTAATTTATACTTCAGGCACAGTAAGAAATTAAGAATAATAACTAATAACAACATAGAACAATTATAACAATATACTGTAATAAAAGTTGTACAAATGAGGTCTCTCAAAATATCTTCTTGTACTGTATTCATCTTTCTTTTGATGATGTGAGATGATAAAATGCCTGCATGATGAGATGAACCAAGGTGAATGACACATGCATTGTGACCTAGCATTAGGTTACTCTTGACCTATAGGGACCTCTCCTCCTCAGAAGGAGGACCATCTGCTTCCAGACCACCGTTGACTGCAGCTAACTGAAACTACAGAAATGAAAACCAGAATAAAGGGGGAATATTGTACTTCAATTTACTATTAATGAGAGCAACTTATTATTCTCAATGCTCAGTATGTTGTCTGGGCCAATATTTGGGAATATTTTGCTCTTTATGTTTGTACCTATTTAGTTGCTCTTCTGAGGTCATATAAGATAAAATAGCCTATGTGCTTAAGCTCTATGAACTATTCGTGATTCCTTATACTTTTTAAAAGTCATTATAATTAAAAACTTCAAAATTAGTTTTCTGCATGTTCCCTGTCAATACGCTAGCAGACAAAGACAGTCAATATATAACATATTCTCCGTGATCATTGCTATCTGCTTTTTGACCAATACTGCTCTGTTTCTATAATTTAGTGCTAATGCTGGTAGGCCTCGTGATTCACATCTTTCCTGGAACTTAATTAAATAATTGAACAACAATCAACTTATTCACTCTCAGTGGCCCCACAAGCTGGAAATGTCAATAATAATTCTCCTTTACAGGAGCAAATTCAGTGTTAATTTAGAGCTATTGGTCAGCTTTGTTAAATATGCCAAGTACACACTTGGTTGTGCCTACTTAGTTGATCTACTGTTGTATGATTTTTTTTTTAATGTGTCTTTTTTTATTAGAAGATGTGATGTAACAGGAACACTGTTCCTATTACATATTCAGAAAGGGAAAAATAATATTTCAATACATGGGCAGTAGTTTTCTAGAAGTGATACCTAAGGAATACCAGTCTCCAATATCACTTAAGATAAATGAACATTTTTAAAGACATTGAAATAATATTTATCATAGTTTGAAGGCCACAGGACGGTGTTGATCCCAGTGTTGATCAGGATATGCCAGACCAGCTACCAGAGCAGGTTGATCAGGCCAGGCTTGAATCTCTTTACCTTGTCTCTAGATAGAGTTCTCGGGTAGCTCATTCTGAAACTACATGTTACCAACACACAGAAAGGATCACACTGAGTGAAATGTACATGAGACTAAGGATGAATTAAAATAACTGTTAATTTTAGTGAAAGATAACTGGAAAGGAGACTACATACTTGTGTTTGGAGGTTGCCATATAGTCTGTGTATAAAAATAATACTGAAAAATGTTTTCTTATAAGAAATGTACTTGAGTGAGCTGAGAGAAGGAAGTCACAAATTTAGATAATCTGAAAAGTCATCCTTAGCTAAGAGAGATACAGACACCCCATGGTCTTTGTCAGTGCAACTAAGTATTCCGTCTGGCAACTGAAGCGCTCTCAACATAGTTCACAGCTTGATATTATCTGTTTTTTTTTTTTTCTTCAGAATATGCTTCTTTTGATGACTTATTGTTAAGAAAAATTAATATAATTATTGTGTGAGGGCTCCAAGTACTCAGCCAGCTTGTGATAAAGCTTATACTAATACGTAGTAAATGGTAGTGTAGGACTGCAAAATTTTCTTTCCTAGGAAGAATTGTAATGTATTTAGAGATTAGATATTTTTATTTTACTTTTCTTAGTATTAAATGTTCTTTCAGTCATGAAATTAGGTTGGGAGATGACAAGAGATTTTTTAATGATTTCTTAACAAAATAAAAATTGGAAACATTGTGATGGTCCCAGGGTTAAAGAGAAAAAGATTTAGTTGCAATAAAAATGTCAGTCTGGACACTCCTAATCTCCATCATTACTTCCTCAGGCTGTAGAGACAGTATTACAGAAAGCAATACCTCATCTTAGGATTCATGTGGGTATTTCTGTTGTTGTGGTTCCAGAAAAAAACACTTTGGTCACCTAATTCTTATACATTGCACAAGTGAAGTTGCTTCTGTTATCTGATGTTAAATTAAATAAGTTATGAGTTCTGGGATGTCTCATGGTCTTGGCCATGTGGCAGTACACTCGTAAATGGTGCTGCTTACTGTTTAACGAGAGGATGGAGAAGGGGTCAACTCGGTCTGTAACACAGAGGATTCCTGTGGTGTGACTACTCCCGCCATGATGAATTTCAAGTGACCAACATGAAATCTCTTCACTGAACGTGATCCTGAGAAAAGATGTGCACAATCAGCTGAACAAACTATGCTGGTACAAGCTTTAGAAACCACTGCCCCAATTTATCTATTTTAGTTTTATTCGTTTAATTATCAGCAGTTTCCATTTGGTCACATCTGCCACATCTGGGAATGGAGCAGATGACCTGCAGCGGATGATCCAGGCTGTGGTGGATAACGTGTGCTGCCAGATGTCTCTGAAGCAAAAGACCAGAGCGCTCAGATAGAGGCAGGGCTGTGTGTGGAGAGCTGCCTTCACAGCTGGGGGCATGAAAACAGAGTTCCTTGAGGATGTAGTTCCCGCAGTCAGGAAATGGACTGAGGCTGGAATGAACAGTCAGGAAATGGACTGAGGCTGGAATGAACAGTCAGGAAATGGACTGAGGCTGGAATGAAGGTGTATATCTTGTCTTCAGGAAATGTAGAGGCCCAGAGCTATTATTTGGTCATTCTACAAACTGAGATATTCTTGAGCTTGATGGTGATCACTTTGATACCAAGATTGGACGTCAAGTGGAGAGAGTTACCAAAAGATTGCAAACAGCCGTCGCTGCTCAACCATCGACATCTTCTTTCTGACAGACATGTCTCTAGAGGCCAGTGCTTCTGAGGAAGCGGATGTGCATATCACTGTGGTAGTGAGGCCTGGCAGGGCGAGACGGTTGGATGATGAAAAGTCTTACCACAGCCTCATCACCTCCCTTGGAGAATTGTACCTGCCTTCCTCATCCTAGAGGAGTGTGAGGAAGACTAACCTGTTCTCAGAGTTGTCCCTGTAGTTTAGTTTTATTATACTGGTAAAAGTAACTTACTTTATTTTTTTTTTAATTGTTTATTATTTATTTATTTGAGAAAGAGAGAGCATGAGCGGCCAACTGAGCAGGAAGCCTGCCCTGGGGCTTGATTCCAGGACCCAGAGATCATGACCTGAGCTGAAGGCAGATGCTTAACCCGTGGAGCCACCCAAGAGCCCTGAAACTAATTTATTTTAAAAACACATACATACAGGGGTGACTGGGTGGCTCAGTGGGTTAAAGCCCCTGCCTTCAGCTCACGTCATGATCTCAGGGTCCTGGGATCGAGCCCCACATGGGACTCTCTGCTCAGCAGGATGCCTGCTTCTCCCTCTCTCTCTCTGCCTGCCTCTCTGCTTACTTGTGATCTCTGCCTGTCAAATAAATAAATAAAATCTTTAAAAAAATAAAACACATACATACACACCCACATGGATATGCAAATGTGTATATATACATGTGTGCGTATGTTTACATTGCCTTCCACAGGCACCTACGTGAAAAAAAAATCTCAATTCAATGAAAAGAAAACTTACTTAAAGATGCTTTCTATGCAAAAGTTGTTTGAAACCACAATCCTAACCCTTATTGAGGGCAAAATGTAGCTGATAGAGGAATTACGGCAATGCGGATCAGACATATTAGGATTCCCAAGTCGTGTGACAGAATGGAAAGGTAAGTTTGAGAAGTTATTCTGAAGCCTTTTTATTTCAAAACTGGGAGTAGTTCACAGACTTATTCCTATAATAATTCATTTCTTTTGTAAATTATCAGTTAGAAAATTTCAATAGCAGAATTTCAAAATATTAGCCTCCTTCTATACAAAACCCAAAGTTACTTGTTTCTACTCCAGGAGAGTAAAACTGGGGAGGAAACTCATTTGAGCCTTGAGGAAGCAAGCATCAATAACTGAGGAAACTTACTAATCATCATGGCACTCCCAGAAAGTGTTTGCTTTACCAATGAAAAAGGGGCATTGATGTAACAGCTAAAACAGGAATATGGTTCTTAATGTTTAACAGAATAGTCCTAGTCCTGCCAGTTGTTAATGATTATAGATTTTATAGTTATTTTACTAAGTGCTTCTTAGCACAGTTTGAAAATACATGCTATTTACTGTTGAAAAAGAAAAGGTTTACTAAAATCATTCCATAAAAACCTTCTAAAAGAGGCCTAATAATGTAATATTTTCCTCCAGAATGGGTGTAAATTTCATAACAGCATTATTTATCAAGGCTTGATCCTAATGGGATGTCAAATCAATTTCATGTTGTGATTAATAAAAAGATTTTCTTCTTCAAAAAATGAAATAAAATAAAGTCAAGGAAATAGAGTAGGCATCACATCTACTGTATCTACTCGGAGCTCAGTGTGTAGTGTAGGTAGTGATAGCAAGCGCTCTCTTCTTTGGAAAAATAAACTTAAGGGGAGAAGTAGTATTTTTTTTTCCAACTCCATGTGTTCTTCCAAACTTTGATTTTTTTTTCATGGCCATATCTGTATTGTATACTTCAGAAAACAACTAATTTTGCAGCTAACATTAAACATAGTGATGGTTAAGAGAAATCAAAGTCCGTAGGCTTCCATCTCCAGCTTTAAAAAACAAAAATGATCCCAATATAAAAGAAATCCCATATTAGAAATAAAAATAATGCATTAAATTATAAATACTAATTTCAAAATGTCATAATGTACACAAGTTTTTTCAAAAGAAAGCATTAAAAACTATTTATTCTTTATTATAGTTGATAGGATAATAAATAGTATATTTAACATAGTATTGTGGTGGGAATAATAAGTTGATGTATGACAATTATTTAGAAATAGGTAGTTAACGATCAATTAGTATTTATTGCTGAGAGTAGTAGAAGCTATAAATTATCAAAATATTATGTTGTTCTTTTGTCTATTATGTTGACAAGATTAAGTTATGACAGTAATTTGGAAATCACTTATTTTGTGCTAGACACTATGTTAGCTCCTGGGATACAAAGTACTTTTTATCTTCTAAAGTTCTTACTTTGTCAAGATTCTATGATTTAATGATAAAAAGAACTATATGTAATCTTATTGATTGAACAACTACTATAGTTTGAATCTGCACTAAAAACTAAGTAGAACACAAGAACACAAACTGGAGGTGTCCCACCAATATGTCTTTGGCCTTACTTCATCATTGAGCTCTACAGATTTTTCCAAAAGCCTGGGAGTTTTGGCTAATCAGAGCAGACAAATACGCCAACTCCCTCCTTTGATACCTTCCTTTGCAAAACTGGGATAATTCTGAAGTATGCATTTTAAACTACATCCAGAATTTTCCTCACAGGACTACGCTTTAGTGCCCATAGTATCTGTCTTGATAATACTTTTCACTGTGATACGTAACATTCCCTATTTCATTCTCCTGTTGGTGGTGTTCATAACGGTAGCTCAAGTAAACCACCTACATTCTAATGCTTGCCTTGGGGTCTCTCTGCTTCCAGGCAACTCCAAAACAAAACACTAGACTAAATTTACAGTCTCACAGGGAGATCATATACAGAGGTTAATTACCCATGAAATTTTAGAATATTATGGCAAGTAGTACTGCCCTCAGAACAAAAGTACCTGAGCTCCTTGTCCTGATTCTTCACGATCTAGTTTTGAAACAAGAAAACTTCTCTTCTGTGGACTCAGTTGTCTCTTATTTATCAAGTAAGAGTTTGAATGGTGGAATGATGGAGACTATCCTCCTAGGCTAACTTTATCATTCTAAGTTTGTAAATCTCCAGAAGGTTTGCTTCCGTAAATGATCTGTCATAATTTTGAAAATTAAAGTTTGGGTACGGATAGATATTTCTTAGGAACCTGTAAAGTTTTGTGAATGCATTCACTCTCTCATTCATTTATTCCACAGAACTATTAAATATCTATTCTGCGTACATCACTATAGATGTACATTATTAATAGGCAGCTACTAGCCACATGTGACTAACTTTAAATTTAAATTAATTAAAAGTCAATAAAATTAAAAATTCAATTGTCAGTCTCTCTAGTCACATTTTAAGTGCTCAATAGCCATTATGTGTCTAGTGCCAACTATATTGTATGGCACAATTATGGAATATTTCCCTCATGGAGAAAATTATATTAGAGCTGCTTGGAATGATGAAAAAATTAAATCCGACAACCAGCCTTCAAGAAATAATACATAAAAACTTCAGTAAAATATGAATATACAGTTGGGCATAATTGATATTAAGTGAGTATTTTCAATCACATACTTTAAAATCATTTATACATAAGTCTTCAGGAAAGGATTCATGGTAGATAATCTGAAGGTTAGTCAGAAAAGCAGACTGTTACAGACTTTAGGGGCATTTAAATAGAAATGGGTCAGGGAAGTTCTTTGAACATTGTTTAGACTTAAATTAACAGAAATAAACAAACTTTAGAGTAAAATTATAAAATAGTCAAATAACACTGCTTTAAATATATCTTTATAACTGCTAATGTTATAAGAATATATAGATGAGAGTTACAGAAACAATTGAAAATATCTGTGTCTCTTATATTTCAATTTTCTTACTTGATGTAAGTGGAAATGGTTTATAATAATAGAGCACTTTCAGAAAACTTGCTTTTTGCATTAGGTTCTTCAAATTTCATATAGGTTGTCATTCAGGTCTTTCTAATTTGCATCCACCACAATACCCAATAGTAACTTAGAAATACCTGTTGGATGATGTCATAGGTAATTATCACTCCTCCAGTCTTGTAATCTTTCTTTTGGAAAATATAATATAATATAATAAAAATAAGGTGATTTAAAACATCTCTATAATGCCAAATATAGTTTAGTAGTGTTTACATGTGTAAATTTCCTTGGGTTGAATTTAAATTCTCCCCAAGCTCTGTGACCTTGAGCAAGATAAGTAAATCCCTCTTCACCATACTTTCCTCATCTCTAAATGAGTTAATAATATTACTTCTAGGGCTGCTTGGGTGGCTCAATTGGTTGAGCATCTGACTCCCAATTTCAGCTCTGGTCATGATCTCAGGGTCTTGGGACTCAGGCCCCAGCCGAGCACCATGCTTAGCAGGGAGTCTGCTTGAGATTCTCTCTCTCTCCCTCTTCCCCTGCCCCTCCTCCCCCACACTTGTGCTCTTTCTCTCTCAAAATAAATAAATAAATATTTTAAAAAGAATAATAATATTACCTCCATTGACTGTAAGGAAGTAAGTGAACTAAATAATCTAAAAACATTTAGAATAGTGCTTGGCCCAGAACAAATTCTCTATAAGGGCTTGTTTGTGATTATTGTTACTGTTCTTATTGTTGTTTTCAGATAGTCATTAGGACATCATTAGAATATCTGAAATCCACTACAAATAAGACCTGAGTTAAGAAGTCTAGCTGTATGATCAGATACACCAGTAACACTATCATTGATAATGAGTGAGCACATCCCTTTGTCCCCTTAAGTGGGATACCTATTAGGAAGTGCTTCAGTTTACCTATCAGCTACCTTTACTCCTTGAAAAAACTGGGGGGAAAGGTATTTTGGTAAATGCCTTGATATCCAAAGTAGATGTTATGGAATATTAATTCCCATCATACCCTATAAATATGGATTTTATAACTTCATCTTTCTGCATTTATTAATTAAAGGGAGATTATATTTGTTACCCAGACATTAAGTAAAGTGCTGAATCTAAAACCTGTACCCTTTAAACCTAATCTTGACCTCTTAATAGCAGAGACTCTCACTGCCTTGTCTAAGAAGAAGCTCTGTATGTTCTAGATGTGCGGTAATTATGTTGATTTGCCTAAAGGAATGTTGTTGAGATCATGATGTCATCTCAAGGGTAATGGATGCTTCAGGGTTGTTGAATATTTAATTTGTCAGAAGAGGTCAAAGGCAAGAGATGTTATGCTATGTTTCAAATGTTTTAAGACAGAGAATATGAGAAGCTCAAACAAACCCATAAAAATAACTGATGGAAACCTCCATATACACAGCCCCAATCTGAAAGAACAGTGATATTGTGTAAGAATAACATATGTATGATGTGATAAAATATCTTTCATTATAGTGTAGTAATTATAAAATTTACATTAGCTAATACATCTATATACTCTGCCAGTGTATTTAGCAGTTGATGTTGTAGCACTCTTATTATTTTAAAAGTGTCATGATTATTGTAAATATAATACTAAAAGAAAGTTCATATACATGTACATAAAAGCATTATCAGCAGTTTCCTGGGAAATATATATTAGTTAAATTTCGAGTAATTGTTAAGTAATTGTGTGCATTTAAAGAGCTAGTATCTTTGTTTATTTCTGGATTGATATATATTGAATTTGTATCTTAATATCAAGCCCCATCACACCCTTGAAAGTAGTATCAAGTAATCTTTTTAAAAACATACAACCTCCATGTTGTTACTCTTTAACTCTTGGACTATAGTAACACTTTCTTAATATTTAAATATTGTGGTTTTCTTTCCCCCTGAACAATTTTTTAGAGATGACAGAAATGTTGCCAAGATAATGAGTAAAAGGAAGCGGTAAGATGGCCACTTGGGACTGTAAATGTATTGCTTTTCAGAAGTTACTTGGGCTTAGATTATAATCACAAATTTCAATTTAACACATGTACTTATTCTTGAAGTCTTGTTCAAACTGGTTATTAGAGTCATTCTTTGTACATGATTTGAGAATGAAAATGAATGATACTTAATTTCTACCTTGTGTCATTATTCAAATAAGGTTTGTCATCCCCAGATTCATGGAGCATTAGGGACCCATGGATGGCCTTGGAGTGGTTACGATAAATAAGTTCCCTGAATTTATTACAAATCTGTGGGTGTCTGCATGTGTGCAATTTTGGGAGAAGGCCTATAGTATATTCAAATCTGAAAGTGTAGCACTGGTGGCAGAACTTTGAGATATGAAATATAGCCCATTGGATTAAAAAACTAAACAATGAAAGGCCACTGGAAGGATATTCCCTAACTGTTCATAATGCACAACATTTTAATCTTTAGGATATGGTTGTTTATTCTATGTCTACCTTAATCCATACTCTTTTATACCGTGCCTTACTTTTGAAAATGAATTATTTGCAATTAAAATTTTATTTCTTAAATTATTTATCTAGTACATTTACATGATAAATATCTTTAAAATGCAAGAAGTCTTAGGATGAAAAGTGTATATTCCTATACCACTCACCTAGTAGAGACGAGCATTGCTTTGAGTCTCTTGCCTACCCTAGACTCCTACATAGATGATAAACAGAAAAAAATAGATTCTATCTCTCTGGGTCTTACATTAAAATTAGAGCATATTCTCCCAAACCCCCTCCCCCCAGCAACCCTCAGTTTGTTTTGTGAGATTAAGAGTCACTTATGGTTTGTCTCCCTCCCAATCCCATCTTGTTTCATTTATTCTTCTCGTACCCACTTAAGCCCCCATGTTGCATCACCACTTCCTCATATCAGGGAGATCATGGGGTGGGATTATGGACATTGGGGAGGGTATGTGCTTTGGTGAGTGCTGTGAAGTGTGTAAACCTGGTGATTCACAGACCTGTACCCCTGGGGATAAAAATATATGTTTATAAAAAATAAAAAATTATATTAAAAAAAATTAGAGCATATTATACACAATTTTGTGGCTTGATGTTTTAATTTTAAAATACACTTTAAGGGGCACCTGGGTGGCTTAGTCACTTAAGCGTCTGCCTTCAGCTCAGGTCATGATCCCAGGGACCTGGGATTGAGCCTGGCATCGGGTCTGTGCTCTGCACAGAGTCTGCTAGTCCCTCTCTCTCTGCCCCTCTTCCCCACTTGTGTGGTTTCTCTCTGTCTCTCTCAAATAAATAAAATCTTCTAAAAAAAAAATACATTTTAAAGATCAGTCCACATTAGTACATACAGAACAACCTCATTCTTTCAATGTCTTCAAATAATCCATCGTGTGGGTGAACCATAATTTATTTACCTGTCCCCAATCAATAGACATTTAGACTGCTTTCAATCCTTTTCCTGCTACAAACTGTGATGCGATGAATACTTTTGAATGTAGAAAACTTTTGTATGTTTAGTTCCTTGAAATGGAGTTGCTGGTATGAATGGCATATGCATATTTAATTTTTATATGTTGGATGAATTATCCTCCATAACAAATGTTAGCAAATTTTCCTCCACAGACAACATTAACTTACACTTCCACCAACAATGAATGACTGTGATAATGCAAACTTTTAAGAACTCAGTGCCATTGACTTTGGTTCTGTCAACCAAATCGATATATTGGGAATATATTCAGATGACTTCTAGTTTAACTTGTTGGCATAGTTGGGGAAAAGTAACATTTCAGACCTCTGCAATTGTCTTCAAATGTCTTGTCTTGTGGAAAAAAATGCCACGATTGCTGTGCCAAATAAAATTAGTTGAAATCTTAGGACTATTGGATGTTAATACAACCCAAAGTCTTCTTGGCCTAATAGTTGCATTACTATTTTATTCAACTAATTAACATGAAAGAGCCCATTCATATTAAATATGTATTTATTTAAGCCATAAACTAAAAGGGGAAATAATTCTATAACTCTTCAAAAGATTGTGTCAGAGAAAGGCATCTAAAATTGTGTCTTTAGAAAGGCATCTAAAAGTTAAGCCAAAAAATATCTGAACCAAACAAGAATCAAATTGTATGTGAGAAAATAATGAAATATATGAAGTGTAGTTTTTACTCCTTCTGTGCATCCTCTCCTTGGCTATAAATGAAAGTGCTGAAGTGCTTCAGGAAATGTTATGTTTTTGTAGCATTCCAACCCTGGTAATAATCAGGAAGCACTAAAAATGCTCATGAAAACTGTGTTCCACAAATTAACTGAAATTCACACATGGTTAAGTAAGTAACCTAACATGCCTAAACAAACATTTTATATGGTTTCTCATTACTAAACCTTGAAAACAAATCCACTGAAGTAGTTTGTTACCATCCATTTAAATGATATTGTCTAATTTAATCAAAAGCTTTTCTTTAGGGCAAAATAGTTCAGTGTGTGTGTGGATGTTGATGTGAACGTTGCTGAAGAAATGAGGCAGACGTTCTAAGGATGACTTGGATTGTTAATGAGTATCTTTACACATAGCTTTACCATGACAAGGTGATCAATGTTTGGTTTCCCTGTCCTCCATAAACCACAAGACATAGTGCTGATTGTGGATACGGAGTTCAAATCTCAGACCTTTGCAATCTGCAGGCATAAAGCTAATGTTTTCAAAATATCAAAGAAATAGGTCTTTTTTTGGTAAGATTGCATAATTCCAAGATCAGCATCCATCTGTGTATATATTTTTTTCTCTTAGCTTATGTTAATAGCTTTATTTGACAATTTAATGTTTTCCTTTTTCCTCCTAACAGCAGGTGAAAGAATTCATAAATCTGCCATGAACAGTTGCCAATGAATATTCATATCTAGGATGTCTGATTGCAGCAGTTTGACATTTTTATTTGATTTCCATCAAGAAAAAGAAATGCTTTGTCTCTTAATTCGTAATGCATTCTAATCGGTTTCTGCACATTATACCCCTGGTTAAGTTATTGTAATTGTCAGTATCAAACAACTAATTTACAAAATAAGAATATTTGTTATGGCCCAGAAAAAAATGTGACCAACAATTATTCTCACAAACTCATTGAAAATACTATGCCTTTGAGTTTTATTGGGTAATTTGTATTTAAAAAAACAATGTCCATACTGAGGAACTTCATTTCTTATCCTAAATGTACTTTCTATTGAACGTGCTGATCTCCCCTGTTGGATGAGCTGATCAGGTCTCTAGTGATGTAGGAGTCTCAGGAGTAGGTAACATAAGCTTAGCGGGGTCTATTTCCTGTGGCTCATGGTTACGTGATTAAGAAGACATAATTGGTTCAACTGGAGACAATACAGATTTGGTACAAGTTTAGTTGGTATTTGTGGTTATCTGTTAAAAATCCAGACATTCACAGCAGCAAGATTAATTTTTTAATAAAGTGCCTTTCAATTGTCCTGCTTTAGGACTGATCATTTTCCATAGTGTTTCTTAAGTTAAAGCTACATAAGACTCATCTGGAAAACTTGTTAAGATACAGATTTCTGAGCAATCACCCTAGAAATTCTTATTCTCTAAGAATTGGGTGGGGCCCAATAATTTTTATTTCTAAGTAGTTCTTAGGTAGTGATGATACTGATCTACCAGAGTGTATTTAAATATCTTATGGTGCTGGCTCTCTATTGGTCTTCTATAAAATATATGTAAGTCTTTCAGATGAAAACACAGTACGGCAAATGATTAAGAAGCCTATACTGGCAGACAGATTGCAGGAATTAAATGGGGGAGGAATGTTCAGAACAACATACATATCCAACAGTTCAACACAGTGAATGTTTTCTTTAATCCGGATTCTGCATAGTGTTGTTTACATATGGTTTATATTATATGCAAGGAGTTAAAAACTAAGAGTAATTTATTTTTTAAATCCTCTTATGAAGTAGAATCTGCATTCCCCAGCTCCATTTTTTTTATTGAAAACCTGAATATAATGGAACATAAATTAATGAATCTCTATTCTTAATTATCTATGAATAAAATACAAGAGAAAAATATCTTAACAGATTAGAAGAGAAAACCATGGGAATTAGAGGGCATTTCCCTAGCCTGTTACTGAATTCAAAGGATTTATTTTTACTTACAACTTATGAAATGCTGAGCTCTTTGTTTTGCAAAGTAGACCCATATTTTGATTTTTTTAAAAATTTTAATACGTCTTCACTACCAGCAATAATGTTATTAGCCCATTGGATTTACACACTGACTGTGAATAAGAGTGGGTTTTTTTGTTTGTTTGTTTTTCCCCTGTGATGGTGGTGGTAAGGGTTGTTTTAAGCAGTAAATTTTCCCAAGACTTTGTGAGAAACCCAAACTTCTTAACTTGGTTTCTCTACCTCAGTATCATCCCTTCCAGGGGTTTTCAACTCTGTTTCCAGGCATTTTTCTGAAACACAAATATGACCATGCAATTTGTTATGTTACTTAAAATCTTTTGACAGTCCCATTGCTTTCAGCATAAAATGAATATCTCTTAGTCTCTCTCATCATTTGACCCCAGCCTACCTCTGTAGCTTTATAGCTAAACATTGTGTACTCCACCCATAAAAAAGCAATTTGAGATTCCTTAAAAATACCATGTATCCTCAAGCTACCGATCTCCATCCCTAAAATGTCTTCATCTCTTATCTTTCTCACTTAATTCCTATTTGTCTTTTTAGGACTCAGCTCATTCTTCTACTTCTTTTAAAAATTTTCCTTTGTGGCCCAAGTTTCTATTAAGTCCCTATTCTCAGGATCCAACTACATACTTCTAGGGTAGCAGGAGCTGCCCTGTTCACCCACATTTCTGTAGGTCTTAAACCCCCAGAGAATAGGAGGGTGCCACACATAGCCCAGTTTATCACAGTGCCAACAGATAACGGAAACTCAATAAAAACGTTTTTAAAAAGTTTTTACTTTTTATTTTTAAAAGTATTATTTTTTAATTATAAAAATGTTATTTTTTTGTTAAATTTTTATTTATTTATTTGACAGGCAGAGATCACAAGTAGGCAGAGAGGCAGGCAGAGAGAGAGAGAGAGAGGAGAAAGTAGGCTCCCTGCTGAGCAGAGAGCCCGAGGCGGGGCTCGATCCCAGGACCCTGAGATCATGACCTGAGCTGAAGGCAGAGGCTTTAACCCACTGAGCCGCCCAGGGGCCCTAAAAATGTTATTATTTTAAGGGTTATTTTTAATTATAAAAAGGTTATTGATTTCTAACCATGTCATGAGTAATGAGAAGTAAGATGTTGATATCTAAAGTTAAACTGTAGAAGATCTTCTAAGAACTATTACAGTGTTTTGAATGGGAAGGTGACACAATACACACAATGATTTAGGAAAACAAAGATAATGAATTTAAGCTGTTACAGTAGCTTATATGTGGGATAAGGAAGATCTATGCGTGTGTGGTATTAATGTTGTGAAATAGGGAGAGATATGTTGAATGAAAGCCTTGATAACCACATGATTTCTGGCCTGGAAGATAAGCGGTGTAATTGGAAATAGAGTGAGGAGAAGGAGAGACATTTGTCTCATGAGGGATGATGGGAATTTTGGAAAAACCAGATTTATGTAAAGGTCAATGGAAATCAAAGAAGATCTGTAAGCAGTTAAAAATTAGACTCCATGGTGTGAATGGGGTTCTGAGTTCGAGCTTTTGAATATGGGTATCAGTTGAAATAAAAACGGGGCCGACTTCATGAGCACTGAGCATCTACTTTGGCAGGTAAGACCAAAAAGAGGTTAGAGGATAAAGGGCCGTGGTAACAGAGAAAAAAGAGATCCAACCAAAGAATATATGGCTTTCAAGAGAGAAAAGGTAAAGGTTACCAAGATAGTGAATGTGCAAAACTTCTAAGTCTTTGTGTGCAATAGATTTTTAGTCATGTAAAGTTTAACTTCTACAGCTTAACTTCTAGATATTTTGAAGTTTTAGACACATACAGAAGTGAAATGTCCTTGTGACTAGCCCACATGGATTATTTTGCTGAGTGACTTTTCTAATGTTCTGCTCTTGGCTTACACCCAAGTACCCCAGTCCAAGTAGAGTGTGTGCAGCAGCACCGTCTAATGATTCCTGTTTTCCCAGAGCTCTGTTCTTCCCTTGTATCCCAATCTTCCCCCATCCTTGTCCTTGGTACCTCTCCACTTCCTGTCTCCTACATTCTATCTGCCTTCCTGCCCCTGCCTATTACTTTACATCTCTCCCAAGAGCCCCACCATGGGGGTCTGTGAGGATGTGGGAAGACCACATGGGAAAAGCACAAAGATTTCCCATAACTTCACTGAAACTGCCTCAGCCACAGTCTCTAGCAACATCTTTTCCCCCACCCCGCCAGTGGTGTCAATGCATCTTCTCCCTGTTCCATTGGCTAGCATAGGGCAGTTAAACATTCTTTGGCCAGCAGAGTTGCGATCTCCTAGACCACTTCCTTTGTTCACAGGACTGCCTTGCTGTTTAAAATTAAGTGTGACTCATCCGAACAATAAGGAAACCAGATGTGACATCTGTGGCAAGTCTACCTCTCACCACCACTGAGATATTTGAATGTGAATGCTATTCATCATTGACTGTGTTGTTATTATCTTGTATTACAAATGATATCTCATGGTTCCCGAAAGAATTGCTTGCCTTTGTGTAGCGATTGGTATTATAAAATTATTTTGAGTAAGTGATTTAGTTTGATATACAAACAAGGCTTTGATCTAAGGACAATTATCCTAATTTCACAAGAGACGTGACCAAGATCCAATGTGGCTGAGTGATTTGCTCTCAGTGACATGCGCGGATGTGGCATGGCTGACCCCGAGCTGGTATTTTTCACATGAAACCAACTTGATAACTTGTAGTTTCTTCATGTTTTCCCTGATGATAATAAATTTGTGGAGCATAGTCTCTTCTCAGAGGCTTTTTATTTCCATTTTTCATGCAAAAATACTGTTTCATTAGGGCCATTTACAAATAAGACAATTGAGAGATCATGGTTCTCAGGAGGAGTTCTGTCCATGAGTTTGGGGCAGAGCCAATACTTGAAGCCAAACTTCATGATAATTATCCCGATATGATTTTTATGGTGGATGCTGTTTTCTGGGTCCTTTTTGGTTTTGTTCCTTTTCTTGGTTCTCAGAACATACTCGAGGATGCATTATCTTCAGGCAGTCTTTATTTGGTACTACTCCTGAAACATTGAGAAAATTTACATTTCCGTGCTCCTACCCCATAGCCTATTGTCTGCCGCCTTTCCTTACTACTTGGCCCTTTAGTCTTCCATCTTTGTTTCACGTTTTCAGATAGTCTGATGACTTCTTCACTACATATGATAAATCATACTTAATTCTCTATGATCTAACAACAAACTTTTTAAAAACCCTTTGTCCCTATTTTTTTTCTCAGACTCTCACCTTTAATTCACAGATGAATGGTATGCCCTCCCGCCCCACCCATTTTTTAAAAACAGGGCTTTTTTAAATGTGTGTGTGCATATGTGTGTGTGTGATAAAAGGAAGGCATGGGCTTTCTCATCAGTCCATCCATATCAAACTCTGAGCCGCCATTCAGCTGAAGCGGTTCTCGTTCTCGGCGAAGTCACTGGTGACCTCCAAAATGTCAAATCTGGTCAGTGCTCTTTGCCTCTTCCCCTGACTTCTCTGTAATATTAGTAAGAGCCAATAACTTCATTATTTTCAAATTCTCAGCCTTTCTCTGCCCTGATAGTATAACTCTTTGAATATCTCCATTTTGAGAAAATAGGGTAGAATAGTGAAGAGGAAGGGCACATAGAGCCCCCTAATGGACACCACCACTGACTGTGTCATATTGAGCAACTTATTAATTTCTTTGTGCCTACTTCCTTTAAAATGGGGGTAATAAGGGCCACCTGGGTGGCTCAGTGGGTTAAAGCCTCTGTCTTAGGCTCAGGTCATGGTCTCAGGGTCCTAGGACCAAGCCCTGCATCGGGCTCTCTGCTCAGCAGGGAGCCTGATTTCCCCCTGCCTCTCTCTGCCTGCCTCTCTGCCTACTTGTGATCTCTGCCTAATACATAAATAAAAAATTTTTTAAAAATAATTTTAAAAATGTGGGTGATAACAGTATTTCACTTATCTGCTAGGTACTACTGATAGAGTTGTTTTGAGGATCGAAAGTGTTAATACATGTGAGGTACTTATGGTGGTGCCCAGCATCTAGTACAGGCTGTGGAAATGACCCGATTACTATTGTTACCAGGGTCAGCCTCACCAGCACCATCATCATCACTGTTGCTTTTTTCCCTTTCCCTCCCCCTCTCTTCTTTCACCCACAGCCTACACACTAGAGCTCCCTACGGCTCCCTTTTCTGCTCTCTTATGTCTTCTGAGTGGTCTCCAAGACCATCATATCTATTGTCAAGATGCCATGTCCATTTCACATATTTTTATGCCTCTCAAATTTTATGTCCAGCCATTCACACAAATTCCTTACCAGTATACTTCACCACCTACTAGACCTCTCCCTTTTAAAGTTACTCCGGTATTTTTAACTCAAAATTTCTAAATCTTGAAGTTAGTATCTTTCCCCAGAACATGAATTTTTACTCGGTAATCATCCAAGCTAGAAATCTCTACTTGCTTTTCCTCCTTGCCTCCACTTCTAACTGCTATATCACTCGGAAGAGATTTTATTAGAAGTGAATAGAGACCTCAGGTAGAAAGGGCTTACATATGATCATTTATTTTGTTTTAATTATATCTTCAGAAACTCAGACTCTTGTAGGTCACTTTTCTACCTTCCTAAAAAGGAGACTTCAAGGGAGCTCCAGCCATCATGCCTGTAGTTCTGAAAGCAATTAAAAGAAAGAGATTTAAAAAAAGAAAGAAAGAAAGAAAGATAGGAAGAAAGAAAGAAGAAAGAAAGAAAGAAAGAAAGAAAGAAAGAAAGAAAGAAAGAAAGAAAGAAAGAAAGAAAAAAGAAAAAGGCAAACCTTCCCTCTTGCAGGTAAGATTTGTTCCCTGAAGCTGCTACACAATATACATCCTCTTTATCCCATTTGCCAGAACTTGGTCACGTGGTTAGATCCAACCACAAAGAAACCTTGGGAGTGAAGGGTGACTTTGTTTTCTTCCAAAAATTGACATAGAAGAAGAGAATAATGTTTTTTTTTGTTGTTTTTTTTTATTTTTGTTTTTTTTGTTTTTTTTTTTATTTATTTTTTATTTTTTTTAATTATTATTATTATTTTTTTATAAACATGTATTTTTATCCCCAGGGGTACAGGTCTGTGAATCGCCAGGTTTACACACTTCACAGCATTCACCAAAGCACATACCCTCCCCAGTGTCCATAACCCCACCCCCCCTTCTCCCAACCCCCCTCCCCCCAGCAACCCTCAGTTTGTTTTGTAAGATTAAGAGTCACTTATGGTTTGTCTCCCTCCCAATCCCATCTTGTTTCATTGATTCTTCTCCTACCCACTTAAGCCCCCATGTTGCATCACCACTTCCTCATATCAGGGAGATTATATGATAGTTGTCTTTCTCTGCTTGACTTATTTCGCTAAGCATGATACATTCTAGTTCCATCCATGTTGTCGCAAATGGCAAGATTTCATTTCTTTTGATGGCTGCATAGTATTCCATTGTGTATATATACCACCTCTTCTTTGTCCATTCATCTGTTGATGGACATCTAGGTTCTTTCCATAGTTTGGCTATTGTGGACATTGCTGCTATAAACATTCGGGTGCACGTGCCCCTTTGGACCACTATGTTTGTATCTTTAGGGTAAATACCCAGTAGTGCAATTGCTGGGTCATAGGGCAGTTCTATTTTCTTTTTTTTTTTTTTTTTTTTTTTAGATTTTATTTATTTATTTATTTGACAGAGAGAGATCACAAGTAGGCAGAGAGGCAGAGAGAGAGAGCAGGAAGCAGGCTCCCCGCTGAGCAGAGAGCCCGATGCGGGACTCGATCCCAGGAACCTGAGGTCATGACCTGAGCCGAAGGCAGCGGCTTAACCCACTGAGCCACCCAGGCGCCCCGGGCAGTTCTATTTTCAACATTTTGAGGAACCTCCATGCTGTTTTCCAGAGTGGCTGGACCAGCTTGCATTCCCACCAACAGTGTAGGAGGGTTCCCCTTTCTCCGCATCCTCGCCAGCATCTGTCATTTCCTGACTTGTTGATTTTAGCCATTCTGACTGGTGTGAGGTGATATCTCATTGTGGTTTTGATTTGTATTTCCCTGATGCCGAGTGATATGGAGCACTTTTTCATGTGTCTGTTGGCCATCTGGATGTCTTCTTTGCAGAAATGTCTGTTCATGTTCTCTGCCCATTTCTTGATTGGATTATTTGTTCTTTGGGTGTTGAATTTGCTAAGTTCTTTATAGATTTTGGACACTAGTCCTTTATCTGATATGTCGTTTGCAAATATCTTCTCCCATTCTGTCAGTTGTCTTTTGATTTTGTTAACTGTTTCCTTTGCTGTGCAAAAGCTTTTGATCTTGATGAAATCCCAATAGTTCATTTTTGCCCTTGCTTCCCTTGCCTTTGGCAATGTTCCTAGGAAGATGTTGCTGCGGCTGAGGTCGAAGAGGTTGCTGCCTGTGTTCTCCTCAAGGATTTTGATGGATTCCTTTCGCACATTGAGGTCCTTTCTCCATTTTGAGTCTATTTTCTTGTGTGGTATAAGGAAATGGTCCAATTTCATTTTTCTGCATGTGGCTGTCCAATTTTCCCAACACCATTTATTGAAGAGGCTGTCTTTTTTCCATTGGACATTTTTTTTTTAAAGATTCTATTCATTCATTTGACAGAGAGAGATCAGAAGTAGGCAGAGAAGCAGGCAGAGAGAGAGGAGGAAACAGGCTCCCGGCCAAGCAGAGAGCTGGATGTGGGGCTCGATCCCAGGACCTGGGACCATGACCTGAGCTGAAGGCAGAAGCCCAACCCACCAAGCCACCCAGGTGCCCCTGTTTTTGCTTTTTTAATTTCAACTTTATTGACAGTATAATAGATGTCTAAAATTATAAGTTTTTTCAAGTTACATCATGGTGATTATACACATACATTCTGTATGTGAATAAAGACTCCTCCCACCTAATTAATGAACAAATCCATCACCTGACATGTTTATCTTTTGGGAGACTTAATGAGTGGTCTCCAATATCTATTATCTTATAAATTATAACTTTACAGTTTCTCACATTTTTCCTTTACTCCATTTCTCCTTTTCTCCATGGCCCCTGACCTAGTTTAATGTCGTCATTCAAAAAAGAGCAAATGCTATGAAATTTGGTCTCTACATTACTAATAGAGTCAACTTCATAGAACACAGGCCTGATCATGGAAACTCTCATCTCAAATTCTTCATTAACTATCCCATACTATAACACTGGCATTTTTTGTTAGAAGGGCAAAAATTGTACTTAGTAATGAACATCAACCTAATTATGTAAACTTAGCTCCCAACAGTCTTTGTAGCTGGTCTTGCAGCCACATCAAATTATTTGCAATCTCTTGAGGTTGCTCTTCATTTATTTGTCTTTGTGGGTTTGTACATGCTATGTCAAAAGAGCATGAAATTTTTTCCTCCCCTTCTATGTCCTTCAAAATCCAGCTCAGACATTACTTTCCTATTCGGTTTTTTGTTCATTTTTTTTATGTCCTTCAAGATCCAGCTCAGATATTACTTTTCTAGTTTTGCTGTTGTTGTTCTGTGAAATCAGGGTGAGTTACTCACTTGTACCTTCATACCCCATACATCGCTTTATCTTTTATACATCATACATTGTAGAGAAGAACTTACTCTGTTGTAAGAGGTATTTTAAATATCTATTTTCCCCTCTAAAACTGTGAATGCCATGGGTACCTGTTGGTCTTGCCTATTCATCTGCTATATAGATACAGAATTGTAGGTACTCAATAAAAGTTTATTGAGCTCTTAAATATCTGAAGTTAAATTTATTAGCATACATAATTATTATAATAATGCATGTTATGCCTGTAAAGAAAATAATCACCTCCACCAAGCAATGTTCCAAGCAAGAAAAACACTAAACTTTACAGCACATCTAAATCTATACTTGAAGAAATATAGTTAAATTACCTTTTACTCCGTAAGTAAGTGCCTTTTCTTGGTGTTTAACATGACTTTTGTTCTTTATATGAAAAGAATTCTGATGAGTATTAAGGAATTCTACTGTCGTGAAAGGTCAATGTTTCTAGTACAAAAGAATAATGTTTCCAGGTGGGGGCACATTTCCCAGGGGCCTAATGTAGTTCTCTGGTGTAGTAATCTTCTACATGTCATTCTAGTGAGTTGAACAAAATCCTCCTCTAGAATGGGCTCACTTTTTTAATAGGATCTGGGTCATAGATTTTAGAAATGATAAATGTTTAAGATATATATGGGAACACTATCATTCACAGTATGTTTTATTAGATGGCTACATGTCTGCAGTTTCTTGTGTTTACAAATCTGATTCTTTTTTATAATATTGAGACTCTTTTCATTGATTTATATTTTCAGTAAAAAATTCCTCACTGTATGAAAGAAAGTAGATTGAATAATTTCTCACTTCAATCATTTCATTCTGGAATATCAGTTAAGGTACCAAACTTCCTTCACTTTATCTTGATGAATAGGAAAATTATTCCACAGACATCACAGAACTAATCACAAGAATCTCTTAGTCTCTGTATTTCATATCCCATGTTCCATTTTTTCTCATCCATTATGTCTCTAAGGTAGAATTGCCAGAAACTCAAGTTGACATCATAGCATTTCCTACTCCCAGCGTGTGCCTTTATTTTGACATTCATCAAAAAATTGTGTCACCGTATGTGTGTGGGTGTGTGGAGGTCTCCACATTTGAGCAGCAATTTGCCATACATAAAGAAAAAGCAGTTTATCTAGCCCTTGATAGTAATTTGTGTTTAACTTTGATATCTGCAGCCAAAAAAAAAAAAAAAAGTTTTCTTGCCTAACAATTAGCTAAATAAATAATCAAACATTGTATATATATGGGAATGTAAACAACTAAAATCAATCTTTATAATGATTAAACTTCTGAAATGCTGTTTTATATCCGTGTTGTAAAAACTACCTAAGAATAGACTTGTACTAAAAAACCAGAAATGGCAAATGACACAATGTGGAACTAGTTTTCAGTTTTTTTTTTTTTAAAGATTTCATTTATTTATTTGAGAGAGAGACAGTGAGAGAACATGAGCAAGGAGAAGGTCAGAGGGAGAAGCAGACTCCCCATGGAGCTGGGAGCCCGATGTGGGACTCCATCCCGGGACTCCAGGATCATGACCTGAGCCGAAGGCAGTCGTCCAACCAACTGAGCCACCCAGGTGCCCCTAGTTTTCAGTTTTTTGAAGGTCAAGACAAGTTTTAATAATGCACAATATGATACTTGTCTAACTAATAGATTTAGCACAGCTAAACTGAAAGCACTGTTAGAATGGCAGAAAATCAGAATTTAAATTATTGAGCAATTGAGCTGTCATTAAAAATGTCAAGTATGAAGTTTATTTTCCCTAGAGATTATTCTAGTTCTACCCTGTGCTTTTTTTTTTTTTTCATTTTTTTAACATATCCAGAAATATAGGCAAGCATATCATCTACCCCATTTTTTGAGAATTTGTTTTTGTTTTGTTTTTGTATTCTGTTTTGGCCCAATAGTTTGCATAATACAATCAAAATGAATTACTAGAAAAATAGAAGGTCAAAGCCATGGAAATTAAAGCTATTAATTCCTAAATAAATGTTTTGTGATCTATCTGTTGCAGATGCAGATATTCATAAATATTTGACACTTTATTATTTTTTTTTTTTAAGTAATCTCTGCACCCAATGTGGGCTTCGAATTCCCGACCCGAGATCAAGAGTTGCATGCTCTACAAACTGAGCCAGCCAGGAATCCCCCGGTTCTTAAATTATTATTAGAATCAGTAGCAGCAAATAACTATTCAATTGCTATCAATGCTTACTCTCCAGCTTTGTGCCTAGCACACTGTGAACTGGTAACAAGCCGTTTGTGGACAATCATTGGTCCACAGATCACTCTTTGAGTAGCAATGCTTACACCTGGCAGAATACATGTTCTCCGGCACATAAATACAGAGTCAATCTTCTCTGTCCTACCGTAGTCTAAGTTTTTTAAGAGTATAGATCAGATCACTAGGATAATACCCAGATTTATTACAATGAACTTGTCATATTATTCCAGATTATCAAATAGGGTGACTGATATTTTTGTGACTAATATTGATTAGCCTGATCTATGGTGGAGAGACAAACTTTTGTTTACGGACATTGAATAAAATTTTAAAATCTAAGGACTACCCTGCTATACCACCTAAATTATTTCAAGCAGAGCTGATCTAATTCACTTTTTATTTAAATGATGTATTACATTTTGAATTAAGAGGCATTTTATTCCTGCAGGTAGAATTTTAGGATCAATTATAGCTGCCGTGTATTTTAGTAGGTACTTCAGTATGATTATATTAATTTAAACATAAAAATCGGGTTACTTATGCAGGAGCTGAAGTATGAAAGAGCTTCTCAATAGGCTCCTTATTTTAAGCCTTACCAGCCAAATTACAGTGTAATTGCTTTTATTTGATCTTTTCCTATCTAAAAACTGTCTTGAGGGTGCATGTTTCACTCCATTTAATTTGATCAAAGAAAGAGAAGTCCATGAGTTTTTCAAAGAATTTCCAGATTCAAAGTGGTAAAAAATATTCTATGTATTTTTACCACTCCATATGGGTAAGTAAATTCAACTGCTTTTAAAAGACAGAAGGAAAGAAAGAAAGACAAGAAGGAATGCATGTAGGTTAGCTGTGCAAAAGAGCCATTCAACTTCGTATTTTGAAGATAAAACAAGCTATTTGGAAGAACACTACTTATATTTGCCATGATTCATTTATCAATCACATAAAGCCTTTGCCATAAAAGGTAGGCCAACTGTTTAAATATTATTTTGTACATATTTTTACTGCACATTTAGAATTCGAAATGTAATTATTATTTTAAGATATTATTGCTCCCAAACTTTATACTCCAAAAAGTTAGTTTTATTAATTTCCCTTAAAACAAAGTCAATCCATTTGGGAGCTAATAATGATAAATTTAGAACTACCCAAGACCCCAAGTTTAGAGAACTATTGATGACCATCTCTGTTAGTTAGCCATGCTAAGCATTTTGTCTCTGTATCTTCTGTACATTTAATTCTCAAATAGCATCTTAGGGTTTAAGTCTTAAATCAGCATTTGTTCCATAAATCTTATCTGCCATAGATCTAGCAGTTATTTTATTTTAGTATTTCATTTTATTTTTGGCAAATAAAAAAACAAATGAAAAATGAGAGCGATTGTTTATATGTAATCAGGCTGAATAAGAGAAAAGTAGGATAATTTTCATAATCCACACTAGCTATAAGTAGACGCACCTGCACATCTCAACTGCTACTTCCCAGTGCCCTGGGATTTTCTCAAGGGCCCGATCTTACTCATTTAATGAACTATCTGTTAATTGTTCAGCCATTTCTAGTGACTTACCAGGCTAAAGTCACTAAGTGACTTGGAATATATAATGTACTGTCTCACAACAAGATAGTAGCTACATTTTAACTGAAAAGCATGACCACCACTTATTTTTAAGCAAGGAGAAGAGGAGGGCATTGGTTCAATTCAACAGACATTTATTAAGTGTTTATATGTTGAAGAGTATTAACACTCGCCTAAATTACTGTTATTTTGTAAGACAGGAGGAAATGGCATATAATGGACTATCAGCTCGACCTTTGCTCTCCAGGGAAATCCTGTTCAGTGAAAAACTTGTCATTTGGTCTGTCATAAGGCATCCATTTCTTACTTTAGTAAGAAATATAGGTTAATCGGGCTTTTCTACATTAGACAGATAGCAGTCCCAGTCTGGTGGATGGGAGTCCAATTGAGGCAGACAGGCTCAGGGATCATCTTCCAGATAAGACCATTTTATAAGAGGCTTATGTGCATGGTAGAATGTTACGCGTTGATGTTGCCTCTGTTGCTTTATTGGTTTGTGTTAATCTGAGTTTGGATTGAAGCAAAACTTAGCCCATAGAAATTGACGTTTTAAAAGGTCACAGTCCTTGGAGCTCCAGTTTGGGGGGAATGCATTTTGTTTAATGCTGTTCGTTCTCTGGGACAGAAAGGTATCCGGGATGAACTTGAGTGCTGCTTCGGTTTCTTTTAATAGCAAATGTTAGCATCAGTTTCCAAAGGAGTGCTTTAGCAGCCTTGGTCTTGTAAATTGCTTCAAATTAGAAAGGAATTCTAAAAATTAAAGAAATGTTTATTTAGGGAAAAACATTTGCTGAGTCTGTCCTTGAAAACTTACATATGGGGGGAAAATTTAACTCACTACATGAGAAAGGGAAAGGGCAGGTGCTTTCTCCATGGAGCTTTAGACATGATACGGGGGATGCCAGTAATACCTGAAGCAAATGATAAAAGTATCAGGTATGTATTTCATGCCCGGGACTCCCTTGACACAACTCTGCCCTCCCTCTTACCCCCCAAAAGTGTGTGCTTTCTCATGGCATTAGGGGCTTGACAGTATCATCCCCTTCCTACCCCACCCCCATACAAACTGATTTTTTTTCAGTATAAATTATCAGGCAATATGCATTCAGCCCTATTTTAGGAGTATTCTATGCATATAACAGTATACATTTTCATAGGCGGAGGGCATAAAGGTAGATCTAACCCAATTTCAGATAGAGCAAAAGAAATCTACATTTCGGTTTTGTAAATTACAACTATTTTTCTCATTCAGCACAGATTCTTTTTGGCAACCTCCCTAATTTATTAATGTTTGCTGCCCCTAACCATCTGCAGTTCTTGGGTTTAAGATTACAAATTTATATTCTGTCCCCGCAAAGAGTATGCTCTTCTAAATAAGCTTTTCTCTTCCTCTCAACTTCCACTTTCTTCTTTTATAACACGCTCGTCTTGATTCATTGCTCTTTGATGAACAAGAATTGACCACAGATTGTCTTTTTGGAGTCGGAGCTCTCACCCCCAAGGACACATTTGTTACATTGATCAGTTTGTTAAAACTTAGACAAGGCAAGTCAAGACAATAAATGACAACTTTCAATTTATAAATTAGGGCAAATTGCACTGGTAAATTTCTGATAGCATCTTAATAAAATCATATCCATACGGTTATCAGATGATACTCCAAGTTGCTTCTGTTGCTGTTAGAATCACTAAGGGGGCACCTGGATGGTTCAGTCAGTTAAGCATCCGACTCTTGATTTTGACTCAGGTCATGATCTCAGGGTCATGAAATAGAGCTCCATATGCTTGGGCTCCATGGTCAGTGGGGAGTCGACTTGAAATTCTTCCTCCCTCTCGCTCTACCCCTCCCCATCTTGCATGCGCTCTCTCTCTCTCAAATAAATAAATTGACCTTTTTAAAAATTACTAAATAAAGTGAATCTAAAAATCTCAGCAAGGGGTGCCTGGGTGGCTCAGTGGGTTAAGCTTCCGCCTTTGTCTCAGGACATGGTCTCAGGGTCCTGGGGTCGAGCCCCACATCGGGCTCTCTGCTCAGCGGGGAGCCTGCTTCCTCCTCTCTCTCTGCCTGCCTCTCAGCCAAATAACTCAGTAAGAAATCACAGGAACCATATTATGTTTTACAATAAATGGATTAACAATGGTAACAATATGGGAATAAAAAGGAAATATTTAGATAGTCTTTAAATGCCACATTACATGCACAAAACATATAAAATCACTCTCTGCTTTTGCAACATAACGTAGTGGGAACTAAATTCACATTTCTTAAATGAATAGCATGCATTGTGCTAATGTGCATTTCTTCTGTTAAGTGTATCACTAAAGAATATTAGGAATAATTATCTCTAGTCTTATAATGTAGGACTATGTGAAAACTTTAAATTCTAACCAGAACATTTTAGTTCAAGAGAGAAGAGATAGGTATGCATGAAAAAAGAAGCCCAAGAGATAATAACACTCAGTAAACACTCATTCTGGGCACACTTTTTTTTTTCTCCTTCCTCAGTTCTTTACATTTACATTTACATTTACATTACTCATTTAATCCTCTGCAAACCCTAAGAAATAGAAATCGGTATGCTGTTTATGTAGATGAAGAAACTGAAGCCCTGAGAGCTCGTGCACCGTGTTGATAGTGACACAGGCAATAGAGTTAGGATTCAAACCCAGTTAAGGATAACATTCCATATACTGCCTCCATGCTAGTAAGCATGTAGATCTGCACACACAGTTGTTAGGAACTTAAAGTACTTTTTTGGGGGGGCAGGGGGGCACCAAATGGATGTTTATAGCATTCGGCAAATATTTTTTGTGACTAGTAGATATTGACCACTTTTTAAAATATAATTTATTTTACTATTGAAACTGAGAGTATCAGAGCGAGAAGAGTCCTTAAAAATAACATATCACCTTCATTCATATTGAAAAAAGAGTCACTTCGTAATGGAATTTGCCCCTTGCTAGGGCTGTTTATGCCTCTGACGATATGCTAGGAGGATAGAAGTGCAATGGAAGGTGGATGGATTGGTTTCCGTTGGGTTCATTCTAAATTAGAAGTGTTCCTAACAATCTTAATTCTGTTCTTCCCACACCGTCTTCATGTCCAATCCCAAGTAATTATGACACACTTAATATTTTCTGCTAATTGATTTATTAAACTCTCAAAGACTTGTTTTCAATCGCTCAAATACCACATAACCTATCCAACTTCCTAAGTTGAATTAGGGCACACCTAGGAGGAACTTCAACCCACATGTATTAAATATTACTTCCCTGATCCCCAGACTGGAGAAATGTCGTATGATGACTGCCCCCCCCCCAACAAATTCCCCGGGGAAGTTTGTTTTTTTCTACAATCTGCAAGTTTCTGCAGCTTTGGCAATGCTGTGAGTTGAACAGATACTTGGCTTTTGCAATATTTCCATAAACAAGTGGGGGAGTGATTTTAGCCTTCTAGTGCAGAAATATTGGGGAGGGGGTATGTTCCTAAAATATACCTATAAGCTATTATCTACAAAAAAATTCTGTTTGTTTAGAATATTTTTGGAGTGTTTTAGAGACATGCTTGTTAAAAGACATTATCAAAGATAACATCCATACAAATATATTTAGCAAGGAAAAAGATTTTGTTAAGGGTGTTACTGACGGCCATGAAAGGGCTAATGAATATAATAATGAAGGAAAGAAGATACTAATTTTTAATGGACACAGTGGTAAATTTAATGATGTTTTTGATTGAAATTCTTCCGAACTGAACAAATGCAGGGAATTTGTGCGGGTTAAAAGTGAGCAGGAGTTCAAATCGATAATATCACCAAACGAATGGCAAACACCACTTTCCCATCCTTGTTTATACAGAAACTTGTCTCTGAGGTATAAAAGATGATAGGAGACAAGGGATAAAACTCCCTGTTGGATACATGACAAGACACAGTAAAGAAATAGACAAACAAAAAAGACTAAACATCATCCTTATCTATCATATTATGCTATGAAGATCTAAAAACATGCCCTAATTTTGCAATGTAGAGTACCACGAATTCCAAAAGCCTCTGTCAGAGGAATAATTTGTATTGTGCTAACATGTATTTCTTTTCTTTAGTGCTTGAGAGAATAATTGGAATCGTTTTCGAATTCAGTAATTAGATGTGAAAACCACGATGTGAAAACAGTATAAATAATAGCTCTATGGTCTTATGCCACAAACGATTGACTTCTTTGGATGTATGCCCCTCAAAAGAAGATTTTGAATCTTGCAGTCATTCATGAACTTGACTTTCATCAGAATGACTAAAGGGCATTTTAGCCTGAGCCTGAGTGGCTCAGTCAGTTAATCTTCTGATTCTTGATCTCAGGTCAGGTCTTGATATTGGGGTTGGGAGTTCTGGCCCTACTCCCCCTCTCCCATCCTGGGCTCTACTTAAAAAAAAAATTATCTGGGGACATTTTTAAAATTATGAGTTCTTAACCTACCTCAATAGTCTGATGCAATAGACATGATATGGACCTTAGGTATCTTTTTTTTTTTTTTTTTTTTTATGTTTTCCAAATGATTCTCCTACAGCCAATGAAGACTGCTATTTAGAAACCTGTGTTCAGGTGATCTTCCTGTTTTCTAGAAAGCCCAAGTTCCCATGTTGTATATGAGCTTGACTTTGGAGATTACCTCTGGTGTAAATGCGGGGTGGGATCTCTCTGAATTAAACCCCAGTTTCTCGCTGGGCTATGACTCCTAGAGAGCGTGTCTCATTCATCTTTTTTACCTAGGATCTAGGACAGTATCTGACATTCAATCAATATTAATTTAGTAAATTAAATATGCCAACAAATCAGCATAACTTTTTATATTAAATTAACTATAATCTCTCTTTATATCCCTAAATTAAGAGAAATACAGGTTAAATAGCAAATACTCTGTAAACCGAAAATGAATCTTGCTTAGTTTTGCAAAATGTCAGTTTTCTCAAAGATAAGGCAAAATGACATAGGTATACAAGATTTGAATGTCCACATACTGAGTCAAAAAATTATTTAATTAATTATAACCCAGCTTCCCTCCTGTACATCTTGTCATGTCCTCCAGTTACCTGCCTTTTCCAATGGTTGATGTCTTTCTTCTCTTTCTCTTTCTCTCCATTTCTTTCTCTCCATTTCTCTCTTTTTTTCTTTCTTTCTTCCTTTCTTTTTTCTTTCTTTTTCCTTTATTTCCTTTTCTCTTCCTCTTTTAGAGATCTAGTATAAGAGAGAAATTTCTTTTGGCTTTTAAATGAGGAAACATTAAAGGAACTCTGCTAATTGCTCCCTCATCCACCCACAAAGAAATAAAATTGGGTCATAAAGTATATTTAGTTATTTAGTTTTTATTTGATTAAGTATGGTGATTGTGAAATTAACTCAGGGAATGTTTCTAGAGTAGAACAGAGGATGTAGAGGGTCTAAATAACAGATTTACTTCATCAGACTTTGTAGCCCTTATACCCCTAAAGACCAAAAACAATAATGAAGGCTTTAGGCTTATTCGGTAGTTTGGGAGTTGAAAATGATATATGACTCAGTGACTGTTTTGGTTCTGCATCATGTGATGATCAGCTCTTCTCAGAAGCTGTTTTCTCTACATCCTTGGTCCTCAGCCGCTATTTTGAAATCTCTAGAGAATTTATACTTTAGTCTCAGTTTTAATTCCTCTGTACTTTGTGGAGCTTCACCTAACTTAATCCAGAATTTAGTCTTTGAAAAACTTTGAGTTAGCTAAAAATTCAAGCAATCACTAACTCACTTTGGGAAAATGATTGGTGGGATCTATAAAGAAATAATCACATTTTGCATGGAAATTGGGAGCTGAGGAACAGGTCTGTGATTGTTACCTAATACGGAGATTCATGACTGTGAATGGCAGCCAGCCTGTTTCCTGGAAAGTCAGTGTCTGGCTAACTGGGACAAGGGTAGATCTAAAAAAGACAAGCCTTTGGTTTTATCAAAATTGGGCTGACCATGGCTGTAATTAGCAGGGAAGGGCTGCAGATGGCTGTAGGGACGCAAACCTGGCGGAAATAATGACAGGGCTGGCACTCAGCAGTAAGTCTTCATCATTTTTTTTTTTTTTTAATTTTCTTCGGTTCTTTTTTTCAATGAAAGAGCTAAACTTGGAAAATTGTGACACCTGGAGATTTGTCATAAATGTCACTGAAATATTAATTGAGTCACCAACAGAGAATAACCACTTTTGATTTTCTTATATTCTACAAAGATAGTATCTCTTAAATTTTAGAAATATAATCCAAAAATGGTATTTATAAATTGAGCAAGGAACTCTACCTAGTAACTAAAGTGTTCCTGTGTCTTTTGTTTTTTGTTTTTCTGATTTATCTTTCAGACCAGAAACTAGTGTGTTCTTACTGAAAACACTTAAAATATGACTCGAATAAGATGTTTGGATAGTAACCTGAGAATTTTAATTATAAAAGCAACTCAGACATCCATAAAACACTGAGAAAATACAGAAAATATAGTGAAAACTACAAATTATTCATAACCTTAACACTCGGAAAAAACTTTTTGTTTCTTTGCAGTTATATTTGTGGATTAAAACCTATTTTCATTTTAGTCTTTAGAAATTAAAAAACTCTGCATATTAGAAAGAAATATATGAATTAAATTCTTATAATGTTTTCAAATAATGGATTGTATTCCAAGAACAGAATATAATAGTAACCTGTTTGTGAATTTCTGAAATTTAAAATCAGTAAGGCCACAATCTGTGTAAGTTTTGGTAGGAAATAAATCCTATGGCATCAGGAAATTTTTTCATATATTTTCCCCAAGCTTTAAATTAGAACTAGTTGCATCTTTAGCAACAAGTTTGTTTGCATTAAAAATATTCATACTTGTAGATCTAAGGCTTTGGATTTCATATATTTCTGCTTCTACAAAATACATTTACTGTTAAGACTTCTGTTTGCTTTCTTCTGTTGCTTTCCATTGCATCTGTTAAGTATTCTATATTTACATAGGCCAGAGTCATCCAATGTGTCTGGACAGAAAAAAAAAAAAAAATTGCATTCATTATATCAAAGTGAACAATAGCAGCATAGAAGTCCTAAATATTGTTAGATGCTGACAATTTCAAGACTGTAATAAAAAAGTTATATTCTGCTTTGTTCATACAAAGAATTCGTATGAATTTTGATGTTTTAAATATCCTTTATAAGTAAAACAAATCTTGTACTATTAACTCTTACTTGACTTAAAAAATCCAAAAATTTTTTGTTCCTCAGAAGAATAATGTTAAACCAAGATTACTTTTAGTGCACATTAAACATTACATAGGTTAATAAATGTCACATTACAATGGATAATCAGTCAATATTTAAGCCTCTTCTAAAGGCAAAGTTCATGGGCTCTAGGGCAAGGAAAAAAGCTTCATAAATATTTTAATTATTTCAGAACTGGAATAAGGGTATATTGAATGACTTGTAAACCATGGGAATTATTTTATTTTTTATGTAGTGTCTGGAATCGATATAGACTCCTGAGAACACTCAGCATTTTAGAAGTAGAAAATCTCCTTGTATAGTCAGCAAACAAACTTTTTGTTTGAATTTCCAATTTTTTAAAAACGTTCTCTGAATTATGGAATGAATTGAGCAATGTGCTTTCTGCAAATTTGTGGCACTTCTCAATTCCATTGGTCATCTTGTACTGTCAGTTCCAGAAACTGAGAGAACTGAAACAATAGCAGTAGCACACACTGCAGAAAATGTACTTTGCCCTGAAAGCTTTCTCATAAAATTCGCTCATTTGGCATAAGAGTGGCCAACGCTAGCAAAAGAGTTTCTCTCCTCATTCCTTTTATTTGTCACAGGCACACTGGGTATTCTGAAGTTTACCACCCAGAATGGCCAGGCTTTGGTCTCCTTCTAATTTGGTTATTGACCCTGGTGGCCTTGAAACAGAGAATGGCACTAGCTGAATAAATAGAATGGAGAAAGAACCAAACAGAAGCATAACAGAAGTAAGCTAAAGAATGTCAATTTCCCTCAGACCCCTAAGTTAGAGAGGAGAGCACGTTAGTGGGCCAGCCACATTTGATTGACTGAGAAGATAAGTCACTCTGGGAATTTGAGAAAAGGAATTTAAGTGCCATTAGGTTAAACAAAAGCTTTAGGTTAAACAGTCTATGTAGAAGTTAGTTGTTTGTTTTCAGACCAATAAAAAAAAAAAAAAGTGCCTTTGACTTCCAAGAGCCATTAACTCTGGGTTTGTCTGTCCACACTTCATCTTACCATTAAGAATCTTCCAAAGCCAAATCGCAAGTTATTAGGTGAAATAACTGATCAAGCCACCATCAGATTTCTTGACTTTTTTTCTCCTTCGATTAATTATTCATTATTGCCCAGAAATTTTCTTAAGAAATCCTGAGGGTATTCCTGATTAATTCTCAAACTATATAAAAAGTTCCAGAAGTCGGGTTGGCATGGTTTTGTCTGAGGTCAGATTTTCAAAGCCAAAAGGGTCCTCCTACTTTGATTCTCAAGCAACCATTTCCTCCACAGCCCAGAATTTTATGTCAAAGTCTTGAGGATAGAAGGAAATGATTTTTTTTTTTATTTTTTGAAAAACACACACACACACTCACACATAGTATTAATGAACTTATTTGACCATAATTCCAACAACCAAAATTAAAGTCCATTGAAAGTTAAATAGAAGAAGAAGGGAAAAGGTTTGAAAAGGTATGGAATTAGTCAAGAAAATTTAAGAGATGATGATTTTGTTTAAGTGATTCATAGTTGATGCAAAGACATCATGGTCCAGACACATAGTCCAGACAGGTGAGATGACTTCCTAAACTTACCAGTTAGTCAATGACAGAGGTAGGACAAGAACACTTATCACCTGACTCCATGGGAACAGTGGATTGAGATGCTACCTATGTAACTGAATTCACTCTTTCTGACTTAATTGCTTAATAATTTAATGTGAGAATCCTTTCCTTGCTATGGAGAGTGCTATCAGTTTCCTATTGCTGCTCTTACAAATCACCACAAACTTAGTGGTTTAAGACGGTGGAAATTTAGTCCATTCCAGAGGTTAGAGGTTTAAAATGGGTTTTTAAAGTGCTAAAATTGGGGTGTCAGTAAAGTTGCATCTCTTCTAAAACTTCTAATAGTGGATCCATTCCTTGCCTTTTCTGGCTTGTAAAGATCACCTGCATTTTTTTACCTCACTCTCAGCTCTGCAAAAATAAGTGCCCCAGTGTTCAGGGGAATAAGACCTTAACCAGAATAACTGTATGTAAGAAGTAAAATTTATGAAATTCTGGCTATTTCATTGCAATTAGAAATTGCTGACATTTTCTTCCAGAACAATAAATTGGAGTTGGTATTTGATGACCTAAATATTAATAAATGGATTTTTACCAGACACTATCATTTTTAAGATATTCAAATTTAGGGGAAAAAACTTCCAAATCCTAAGAAAATATTTTACATTTGCCATAAAAGTGAAAAAAAAAAACCAGAATATTTCCATGTTTTCCAAGACTCCCAAGTTTCACAAATACTTTATAAGAAGGTACAATGTAAGATGGTATCATTTTATTAGTATTTGAAAGTTAGAGCTTCTAATAGCAGTAGCACTGAACAGGAAATCTGATAATCAAGTTTTTCTGCACAAACCAGTTTAAAGTTAATTTAAAGGTTTTTCTCAGGAATATTTTAATTCTGCTCAAAGATTGGTAATCTGAATCTTATGCAAATAATACACAGCCAAATTTATTTTTCTTTCAGTATATTATGCTGTTAGATCAGAGACCAAGCCTAATTAATTTTCTATTCTGTGCTCTAGGGCCATGTAGAAGTTCTGGAATAGTAAGCAGTCGAGAGAGAAAAAACAAGGAGGGTTTTGTTTTGTTTTTTCTATCTCTTCTTGTATAATCCCATAAATTTTTTAGCAAGTGATAGTCCAGCCATACTTTTGGTGTTTTCTTCACAAATACTTTCTCTCTTTCTCTTTTTTCCCCAATATGGATAGACTGAAAATTTTTTAAATCTTTAAGTTTAGGCTCCTTTTTGCTTAATAATTTCTTCTCAACTCATTTCTCCTTTCACATTTTATGATAAGGAGCCAGGAGGAACCAAGCTGGTCCTTCTACACTTGGCTTAGAAATCTCAACTCAAGATCTCATTTCAATGTTTGCATGTTCTGTCCTCCACAACAAACCAGAAGACAGTTCAGGGACATTCTTTGTCAGTTAATAGCAAAAGTCACTTTTCCTCTGGTTTCCAGTAACGAGTTCCTTATTTCTGCCTCAGATTTCACCAGAATCACCTTTAGCATTCCTATTTCTAGCGTGTTCCTTAGAACGTTTCCCGCCTCACCTATTACGCAGGTCCAAAGTCACTTCTCCATTTTTAGGTTTTTGTTGCAGGAGAACCACATTTCTCAGTACCAAAATCAGTCATAGTCTATTAGGGCTGTCATATCAAAATACCCTCGACTGGGTGGCTTAAACCACAGAAACTTCCTTTCTCACACTTCTTGGGGCTAGAAGTCTGAGATTAGCATATCAGCATGGCTGGATTCTAGTGAGAACAGTCTTCTGGCTTGAAAACATGTGCCTTCTTGCTGTATTCACATGGCCTTTCCTGTGTGTGTGTGTGTGTGTGTGTGTGTGTGTGTGTGTGTGTGTAGAGAGACAAAGTCTGAAGGGAGAGTTCTTCCCCTTTATCTAAGACCACAAATTCTATCATATTAGGATTCCACCCTCGTGGCCTAATTTAACCATCATTACATCCTAAAAACGTAAACTCCAAATATAGTCACACTGGAGGTTAAGGGCTCGTTATATCAGTCTTGAAGGGACACAGTTCAGTCCAGCCTGTTTTGCCCCCATGACTCATTGAGTACTTCCTTTAGGAAATCTTCAGGAAACCTTATAAAAAATGGATATAGGGTTGCCTGGGTAGCTCAGTCTGTTAAGCACATGACTCTTGATTTTGGCTCAGGTCATGATCTCTGGGTTGTGACATTGAGTTCTGGGTTGGACTCTGAAGCCTACCTGAGTCTCTCTCCCTCTCCCTCTTCCCCACTCCCATCTCCTCCAACTCCCTCCCACTCTCAAAAAAAAAAAAAAAAAAAAAGGAAAAGAAAAGAAGTAGATACAGAGGTAAATAAAAGAAACTTTTGAATTCTGGCTAATGGTAATTTTATTCAAACATTTTTAACAACTAGGGTTTTGGAAAGTTCCTTAAGCCGCTAGCCTTCAATGAAGTGAAATAAAAACTAAAAGTGACTCAAAGGAGACTTACCCATTATTCCGCTTTATCAGTGATTATTCAAAATAATACAAAAGCAAAGCAAAGTCAAAATGTCTTTCACTAAAATTAATCCTTTTCATTCTAACAATTGTATGTAACTGGCTTCCAATGGAAAATATTTTAGGCTCTCTTTAAACATTTCCCATGGAATTAAATATACAAAAATCGGATATTTGTTTTATAGTCAATAAGCCAGATCACTGCTAAACTATAATAGTGATTAAGAAAGTCTGAGCTAACAGTTGGTTAAGAGACTGCCTTTGGCTCAGGTCGTGATCCTGGAGTCCCAGGATCGAGTCCTGTATCAGGCTCCCTGCTCAGTGGGGAATCTGCCTCTCCCTCTGACTGTCCCCTCTCTCATGTGCTCTCTCTCAAATAAATAAGGAAAAATCTTTAAAATAAAAAATAAAAAGTCTGAGCTGAGACCAATACTAAAACATTATAAACTAAAATTACCAAGTAAAATTTTGCCGCCTATCACTATTTTCCTTTATCATTTACTCAGTAGAGAGAGGAAACTTTTGTAATTGGAGAACAAGTAGTCTAGGACAAAATTCCACATACTCAAATGCCCACAGATACTATAAAAATAGAAAAGAAGCTGAAAAGGAACCAAGGCTTTGATATCCTGCAGCATAATGACTGAAAATTCTAAGCTTCCAAAAAGAAAGAAAGAAAGAAAGGAAAGAAAAAAAAAAAGAGAGAGAGAGAGAGAAAGGAAAATTCTAAGCTGCATGTTAATAATATGAAAATGAATGGTGTAAATGTTTGTTTTTATCTCTTTATGATTCATTTCATGCTCCCTTTTCCTTTCCGGGTGTTACAAAGAGGGATAATATATCATGGTTTCTAAAATTAAACAAAAATGCAAAACAAATAATGTATTCAGCTAGAACAATAAACATGTGAGAGGAGAATGATTAAATAAGATTCTTAAATTTAAATCTAATATATTTTGAAATTTGAATGTAAATTTCAACTGAACTAAGCCCAAAGATTTATTCAGCAAAAAGATCCACAAGGTGGAAATCACCACAAGGTGATTTCTCTAGTTGTAACTTTATCTAAACTTCCATTCCTCTACTGAATTTCCATGACATTTCCAAATTACTCTTTTTTTTTTTAATTGAAAGTATAGTCAAAGGAAATGTATAGGGAAGAGGAGAAAAATCACATTTTCATTTTTAAGCCAGTATGCAATTGGTGCCAAGTACAATGCTCTTAAAACTTGAATGTGCATTTGGATTTCCTGGGATCTTGTTCAAGTGAAACCTCTGATTCAGAAAGGTCTGGGTTGGAGGGTAAGAATCTGCATTTTTAGCAAGCTTCCAGCTGAGGCCCATGGGACATCACTTTGAGTATCAAAGTGCTAGAGACCAGATGACAATCCCTAAACAATCCCCATAAGTGTCACATCTTTCTTGAAAAAGAGAAGAGGACAAGGAAATTCAGATTTACGGAACATAAAAAAAAAAAAAAAAAAAAAAAAAAAGGCAGCATAGCAATGAATAAGCCTAGCAAACAGAATGTATCCATAAAGGCCCCTGAGGTTATTTTAAGTCTATAAGATCAAGGCTAACAAGGGCGATCAAGAAGCAGGAGCTATAGTAACAGAACAAATCTGATATGAATTGCATACAAAGAGAGACATTCTGAAGCAGTAATGTAATAATAATGACAATATAATGATAATAAAGCTAGTATGTTATAGCACCTTTATGCTGTCTATACTGTTTGCTCATAGTCGACTTGGATTATAATTAAATCTGAACCATTGTGTACTAAAACGGCTCAACATCTGTCCCTCTGAACAAAAGATAATAGTATTAAAAAAGAGTGAAAGCAAAAATAAATTAGAATATGGTATCTTTCATATTTGACCAAGTACATTTTGCTATAGGAGATGCATGCATTGGGATTCTGTTGCAAATTATTCATTTTAAGACAAAGAAAAATAATAGAAGTAGTTCTCAAAGTAATGAGTTAGGGCTTGAATTTTACATGTTTTCCAAGGGCCTTTATGACTATACATAATTCATGAATCCGTATTTCTGTAATGTTAGATTTTTTTTTCCCCCTGGAAGTGTTTTTTAATGATTGGGTCACATGGCCAGAGCAGTCCTTTAATGTCCTTTAATGTCTCTCTTTTTCCTGGTTTATCATTTTTCCATTTTGCTTAGGAATACATTAGCCTTTGCTATATACCCTCAAAACATCTACTTTTGCAATCAGCTTGGAACAGAAAATGAACAGTGGGACCTAATTGAACATTATGTATTTAAAATCTCTAAACTGATACAATTTTGAAATGAGGAATGCTTATACATATACACAATAAAGATTAAAAGATGATCAGCACAAAATAGAGGAATGTATGCCAGCTGAACACATTTCACTCTGTAGCCAAAAGTAGTTACTGAATATTTAAAAAAAAACATGCTGTCCTGAAATGATGCAAATTTTCTCTATGAAAACCAAAGGAGTTTCACAACCTAAGTTAATCTTTACCTATAAATAGTTCATTAGACATGTTAGTATGGTTTTTATTTTTAAAAATCAGGTTTTTAGAGTCTTCCTTCTTAAAAATTCTAGAAATTCAAATATAAATTCAGCATCAGAAGTCTTTGTTTTGCCTCGCAAATCGTTCCTATGAGTCCCCATACCTGATCCTTAATACCTCCAAATTGTTTCATACTCGCTTGGTAAATGCAGAAAAAACAATCCTTGCTGATTATACTGACTGAAAACATTTATGAGTCCAGTAAACATAAAAGCATATGCTACAGAACAACTACATATAAGTATTTTAATGCATTCTTTAAAAAGTTTGGACGTGGTGATATTTTAATAGCACAGACTTTTAAAAATGAGAGTTTGGAAGGAATCTTACTTTGTTTATTACTCAGCCTTTTCTCTCCTGGGAGAGTTTTCCTATATTAATTGCTTCTGTGCTCAGATGCTTCTAATTATTAACCTGCAGGTGTCTCTAATCACTGTGTCTTCCAGCAGAGTTTTGTTCGAGGGCCATTAGCTGTGATGCTTAATTACAATACACTGTACCTAGTTTTGTGTACTGTTTGATCTTTCAGATGGCTTCCCAGACCTCAGAAAATAGTCATTGGCAATCATTTTCTACAATTAACCACAGTGCCCTGTATCTCTTTCTCTGTTACTAAATTGGATCAGAGAGTGTAGAATTATCGAGTGAATCCTTAAAACCGAAGAGACTATTCTCTGAAACACTACCTATGATACCTAATGATAATCTCTGGGATATTTCAATGCGAAGAACGTAAATGTATTCCTATATTTTAAAGTCTGAAATCTGATGTCACAAAATGTATACAGGCACTGAATCTGGAAGTGTGCAGGGTTCTTAGAAATACTTCCGCTCTGGGGCACCTGGGTGGCTCAGTGGTTTAAGCCTCTGTCTTCGGCTCAGGTCATGATCTCAGGGTCTTGGGATCGAGCCCCACATTGGGCTCTCCACTCAACGGAAGCCTGCTTCCCCCTTTCTCTCTGCCTGGCTCTCTGCCTACTTCTGATTTCTCTCTGTCAAATAAATAAATAAAGTCTTTAAAAAAAAATACTTTAGCTCTTACGTTTTAAAATGAGAAAAGCACAGTTGCAAGAGACTTCAAGTTAGAAACTTCTGGGTCTGAACCTCATCTGTTACGTTGCACTGTTTGACTTACTGACTTACCATGCCATTTCCAAAATGTTCAGGAATATGTTAACTTGAATAATGTCACTATTAGGACATATTCCTGCTGCAAAATTATTCTAGAGCTTCAAACTATGTATCATCTACTTTACATCAGAATAAATTGTTGAATAAAAATCAACATACAACTAAAGATGTCCATGGGTCAATAGTTTTCTCCTACTCAGAGTGCTTATTTGGATCCCTGAATATGTCTTTTGACCCAGACGTGGCATCTAAATGGGGCACTATGATTATGGCCCTGCCTATGACAGAAAGAAAAAAAAAGGCAAAGCCTGATGTGTGATCAAACATAACCCTGTCTGCTGGTTTCCATGCCTGCCCTTGTAATTACTGTTTGTTTTGACTCAGCAAGATCACCAGGACATTTGTTGTGTGGTAGGTTGACTTTCCGTGGGGGTAATATTTATCTTGTTTGGTGTTTGATCTGTAGGTTGTAAGTTTGGGTTTTCTTGAAGCTGTTGTTTTTAGTTACAGTACTGGTTTTAACAATCCAAGTTCTTGTAGAGGTGAGAAAGGTGTGTTGTCAATCTGTTAATGTCACACTCAGTGATTCTAAATAATCAGAATTATTTAGCAGGTTGCCTAGACTCATTTACCTATCTGGATTTACCTCTTCAGGTACAGTTAATCTTCAGCACATTTGAAAATAGCAATGTCATCAATCCTCTTCCAGATAATTCACTTTCCCCTCTACCCTTGGAACTTATATCTCAAATACTTTTGAAGTGACAAAATAGCTTTTAAAAACTCTCTGCATTTCTTTTTCTTGAAAATAACATTAGTGTTTTTAGGACTTTCAGCATCTGTTACCTGTACCATGCTAAGCAAAAAATGTATTCAAGTAACAAAAATTAAAATGAACAAAAATGCACAGCTCTGATATAAATACAAAACTGAGGATATGATTAAATGATTTTAAAAATCTACTGAGAACTTTCTGGAAAATAATTTACTTGTATTAATTTATTCATGGTTATTTACCACATTTGTGCACTGTTAACTTTTTCTCCCCATCTATGAAATTGAAAGAGACTTACTCTTATACAGAATTTTATCCTAGGATCCTCAAATTTTATTACACTCAAAAAAGAATGTTCTAAGCTACTCTGCCTGTGAAGGAGAATTTCAAAGATGAGCAACTCTTAAAAATGAGATCTCAAATAGTGTTGGCTTCCCAGCATTAATTAGTTTCCATTATCCATTTGTTATGTCCATGCTAGGGATATTCATATCTGTAAAAGGATATTAATTTGGAGTTCTGCCTACAGGAAGGAAAATGACCTCATTGACTTACATGATAGCAAACAAAAATATCATCATCACCCATTAGATCACTTATTTTAGAGCTCCTCTGATTTTTCTAAAGCATTAATCAGCTATATTACAGCTGTTTAAAAGGAAATATAATGATTCTTCCTGAAATAATTACCCAGAATCATGAACAGCCATATGTATAATTTACTCCATAATACATATAAGTATAAATGGCTGACTTAAAATTTTCATTGAAAAAATCTTATATATTATCTCTTTTAATCTATTAGGAAAGTCTATACAATCAGATTAATTACTTCATAAGCTTACAAGAGAAAAAGTATGTAAGAAATCTTAAAATATTGAAACATATTCCTAATTACTTAACACTACTGTCATGCTTACTTTTTGTGATATATACATAAGTAATCAAACTTTGTAGTCATTAGCAAAGCCCTCTAATATGCTAGGAAAACAATCTACAGGCCTGTTATCTCAGTTCTTTATTCTAATCTTTCTGAATAATGAGGCAACTTCAGTATATTAATAGTGTCATTTTCTGGTTTTTGTCCTCAACAGAGGCATATGATGGAAGCCATTTATCTCAAACCAATTTAGTATTGCACTATAGAAAGAAGGAAGTAAATGGAAGAAATCTTGTATTATGATTTATTTCGTGCCATGTGATCTAAGGTTGCTAACTATCCATTTACTTTATCTGGTGTCCAATACGAGATTGCCTAATTAAATTCTGATGTCCAAGGAGTAGCTATTATCAAACCAATGGTTTCCTAAGACTGTTAAAAATATGCAGTGTAGAGTTGGTGCTGGAACTTGTTGTTCAACAAAGTTCTCTTTCAAGATTGCACTAGAGAGTTTTGCTTAAGAGAGTCCTCAATTTAATTATTCAAGTTAAAGCTATATTCAGGCAATAGAGCAATGCAATGAGAAAAATTCAACTCTGAAACTAGACACCAGCTGATTCTAAATGATCCAATATATATTGTCTTTTGTTATCTATAGCACATCCATAATAATTAATAAACATTTATCAAGCCTCTGTGTGAACACACTAGGGGGTTTAATTACCTCTTCTTGCTTAGTATGGGCATAAACAATATAATGAATCATCTAAGTGGCACATCTTCACTTGTTTTTTATGATAAATTAAAAAGCTTCTTAGGAATTAAGCTTAAATTCAGCACAATTTTGTTTTATAATATAACAATTAGAAATACCAAATAAACACAAATTATCCTCATTGTCAGTTAATGAAATTTATTTAATATAATATACTTTGAGAGGATTGTAAGGACTGAGAAGATTTTATGTGGAAACACAGCATAATTTAAGATTTTTCATTATATCTTTAAGCATTTATTGAGGACCTATCATCCTCTAAGCTATGCAAGGCATCAGGGAGATAGTCCTTGTTTTCACGGAACTCACTTTTCAACAAGTGAGTTCTCTGGAGAGAACCAAGCACAGGACTGTTAGAGTTGTAGGGAAATGCAGCAGAGAAGCCTTAGGAGGGGGTCGGCTCCTAGGCCAAGTCAAGATTTACTAAACAGAGCTCCTCTAGGACCATGACCTCTGCTAGCTTCAGTTCCCAGCTTTGGCATCTAGGAACACAGTTGTAAGCAACTCAAAGAGCAAGTCAGGGAAGGGGTCTTTACTTCGCAGTTTAGGGTTTTGTTTTTTTTTTTTTTCATGTTATTATTCCAGATACTTTCCTATCAGATTATATTTTAATCTTTCCTATTTTTAATTCTAACACTGTGTCTCTCTAAGGAGGCAAAGAATTATGTTCAAATGGGAGATGGCTGTAGGAAATGGTTCCCTGTCATATCTCACCAAATAGTCATGATAAATATGATAAAGTTACCTGCCAATAGCATAAAGAAGATGATATCGAAGTGCAAAGGAGAAATGGTTAATCTTTCTGAGAAGGTCTGGGTCAGCAGAGTTGAGTCACGCACTTGACTCTATTACATAAACAATAGATGCAAGTAAGCCAGAAACTCAAGGGCAAAAATGAAAGAACAGATGTGTGACTGATTTTAAGGCTTTTGTGAGATTCAGAGCCACACAGAAAACACTGACTGACCAAGACCTCGGAAATTTCACACAGGTTTGTATAAACAAACAAATAATTATATAATAATATAATAACAATACAATACAGTTTCTATAATGTGTATAAAGTTAATACTCTTTCTAGGGGGTGATTTAAATTATTTTCATGGGTCATTTCGTCTGTCCTCAATTCTCCCTCACAAAGGGACTTAGAAGTTAAGCTAAAGTAAGATTCAACTGTACAATACCATCCTTGGGGTCAAGGTGACTCTTTAATTTAGCCTTGAAGAGCGTGAAGTTCTGTTGGGGGGAAAAGGCAAAAGTCCACTGCACGTTAATAAAATGCATGTTGAGGGCGCCTGGGTGGCTCAGTGGGTTAAGCCGCTGCCTTCGGCTCAGGTCATGACCTCAGGGTCCTGGGATCGAGTCCCGCATCGGGCTCTCTGCTCAGCAGGGAGCCTGCTTCCCTCTCTCTCTCTCTGCCTGCCTCTCCATCTACTTGTGATTTCTCTCTGTCAAATAAATAAAAATCTTTAAAAAAAATTAAAAAATAAATAAAATGCATGTTGATCAAAACATTTTTTAAAAAATGATATATCTCAAGAGTATAAGATCTCGAAGATTAAGCTGTACAGAAGCGAAGCTGGTATGAAAACTACCGTCACTTATTAATATCAGAGTTAAGAAGGTCAGGCCATTATTCTTACTCGAACTATCCCAGGATATGTATTCTCTAAAAATATCTCTGTTCACACACTTGTTCACACACTGTCTATAATTACCCCATCACAAAAATAGAACTCAAATTAGAGGCTGTATGCATGCCACCCTTGAGTGCTAGGGTCAGGGAAGAAAAAAATAAAGTGGATGGTCTTGTGAACTGTGTCTGATACCTCTTACGTCTAAGAACCACTTAGTAGGATCTAGGATCTCTCTCTAAGGTTTTGGGTTATTTCAACTACCGGCTTCGAGTGGACCAGCATTGCTTGATGCTCTCATGGCACACTCTGCCTTTGTCCTTGAGGTTTTCTTACTGTTTCTGAGACAGGAGATGTCATGGGGCACAACATGGAAGTGTGTGAATTTGGGTGGAGGAGGGGTATGTGAACCGCTCATGAAGCAAACCTGTGACAATATAAATGGGACTGTGAGATATCATTTCTCCTTTCCTTGCTTCAAGATGGACTGAGATTCCCTCGCTCATACGACCTCTTAAAGATGGTGAAATTATGCTTGATACGAAGTGTAGAAAGATTGGTAATTCACCTCCATAATTTTGCTCGCCTCCTTTCCTTTTCCCTCACTGTGACTTCCCTGGGAAAGCACTTCCTAACACAATATTAGCATGAAAAGTTCTGCTTCAGGTTCCATGGCCTCAGGGCTAAGAGAATAACCTGTTACAAAAAATTCATATAGACACTGTGTATTATAGTCCCCTTTGACACAAAGCTTTGGAAAAAAAATAATGACAAATATTTCCGTAAAATTATTTGTATTAAGCTTTAAGTGGTAAACTTTTACTAGACTTTCACTTTCTAGCTCTCAAAAGCAAAACAAACCAAAAAATTTTATCTGGTCCCAAATACAGTAGACAGCAGTAAGCGCAACCTCTGGATTTATGGTCTTATATCTGGAACAAAAACCTCTGGCGTCTTGAAAAGTACGGAATGTCAATATTTATTCTTTGCACAAGGCATTAGAATGACAGCTGTCTTAAAAGTCACTCACTAAGACTCTATCTATCCAAATTTCATTTTCTCCCTTTTTTCCAATTCAGTTTCTCTGGGTAAGTCAGTACTTTCAACTATGCCCCTTCTTTAAAACACTAATCTTTTGATTTTTTTTTTTTTAATATTTCTAAATAGTGTACTGGCATTTCCACTTCCTTCTGATTCCTTACCTGGATACATTTAAATACTTAGTTACCACTTTATTTTCTTCTTCCTACACATTTCTATTAAAAAAAAAAAACCCACAAATAATTATATGTCTTTACTATCCCCAACTTTTAGCTTGATTTGCCAATTACATTCTCAGTGGTTATATATTACCAACTGCTTATACAACTTTATCACTTAGACATTTCACACTTCGCGATCCTCTGAATTTTTTGTACATCATCATTTTCATCATATTTCACTTAAAGTTTTTTTTTTAACCTCCCATATGTAATATCTTTGTTTGAAATCATTATTCTAGGTATTTCTTATGAAAGGCACATTGAAATTGTTTCTGAAGACTATTTTTTTTTCAATTCTATTCAACCCAATTATCAACATGTCTTTCAAACTCACATCTTTTTTTCCACTACCACTTGAATGACTCTAGTCCAGACCCTCATCACTTCATAGCTGACTATTAGAATGGATATCTAGGCAATATTCCACTAATAATCAACTCATCATACTACTACTGTTCGACTGAGGTGTGGAATTGGCCTGTTACTCTGCTTGAGAGTTGACAATATCTCTCAACATTGCATTCATGTTTTTTTCCTACCCAACTTTCAAAAATATGATTAATATAATTAAGTAGACATTTATTTTTTATTCTTTTAAAAAATTTTATTTAGAGGGTATTATGTTAAGCTAAATAAGTCAATCAGAGAAAGACAGTTATACGATCTCACTGATAATGTGGAATTTGAGAAACAAGGCAGAGGATCATAGGGAAGAGAGGAAAAAAGGAAACAAGAGGAAACCAGACAGGGAGACAAACTGTTAAGAGACTCTTTATCTCAGGAAACAAACTGAGGGTTGCTGGAGGGGAGGGGTTTGGGAGAGATGGGGTGGCTGGGGGATGGCCTGGGGAGGAGGGTATGTGCTATGTGAGTGCTGTGAATTGTGTAAAACTGATGAACCACAGACCTGAAACAAATATATGTTAATTAGAAGCCTCCCGCTGAGCAGGGAGCCCAAGGCAGGGCTCCATCCCAGGACCCTGGGACCATGACCTGAGCAGAAGGCAGAGGCTTGACGACTGGGCCACCCAAGCACCCCTTAAGCAGACATTTAAACAGTAATTTATTAATTCTTTTACTCATTTGTGCAAAATACATGTGACAAGTCTTATGCTGGTGACTGGCACATCTTTTTCCATAGAGACTCTTACATTCTCCAGGAAGGAAAAGGATAACAAAAATACAATTGCCCTAGGGAAGATTAAGTGCTGTTTACATTAGGTAGATGTTATCTAAACAGGATTAAGGTAGAAAAGGGTTAAAGGAAAGCATCATCTAATCAAAACACAAAAGGTGAGTGGAGGTTGGCTAGAAGAAGAGTGAGAAATTAGGAAGTCATACTAACAGAATGACTCAGAAGGAAATGGTTCCATTCATAAAACTGAAATTTTATTATGGATAAGCCACAGGTGATAGGTGAGAGTGTGGTAAGAGATGACATAGAGAGGAGGTAAGGTCTGGGCTGTCTGACTTGATAGCCCCTAGTCACATTTACATTACCTTACATGTATATTAGCTAAAATTATTATCTCCTTCCTCAGTCACAGAAGCCACAGTTCAAGTGCTCATTAACTGCATATGGCTAGTAGCCATCATATTGGACAGAGCAGGAATATCATAGGAAAGTTTTATTGGGAAGTACTAGGTTAGATCTTGGAAGATGTGGTGTTTTCCAACGGGATAACCAATAGTGTTTGTTAACAGGTTTTAAGTAGTAGTGTTTTTTTCAAAAGTACCTATTTAAAAGGAAAAAAAAAAGACATTTTCTTTTTTTATAAAGATTTTATTTATTTACTTGACAGAGAGAGAGATCACAAGTAGACAGAGAGACAGGTAGAGAGACAGGGGGAAGCAGGATCCCCGCCGAGCAGAGAGTCCATGCAGGGCTTGATCCCAGAACCCTGAGATCATGACCTGAGCTGAAGGCAGAGCCCTAACCCATGGAGCCACCCAGGTGCCCCATATATCTTCTTTTTTAAATGTGTGGGTTTTTTTATTACTAATGAGGTTTTTCTACCTTTGCTTCAGGAAGCTTTTTTTCTTTCTTTCTTTCTTTCTTTCTTTCTTTCTTTCTTTCTTTCTTTCTTTCTTTCTTAGGGTTGATGTGGTGAGAAAAGCACTAGTTCAAATTCCAGTTCAAAAATTAGCCATGTGATCCTAGGGAAATTATCTGGGTTCATGGCTTCTCTGTTGTTGCAGCTTTTAAATAAAGACATTAAGCTGCCATGACCACCTGTTCTTACTTCTAGGTAAGAAATAATTTAATATAAAATTAAAAATAAATTTTAAAAAGAGAACTTATTTTCAAAGCAACTTTTATTGAGTCCAAAATTACAGAAGGGTGTATTGAAGGTAGCACATTGTCACATGGGGTAGAGGGTGGGGGGTGGTTAGTGGGATGGTCTTTACCCTCTGCCTTCCCCCATCCAACTTCAATTAAAAAGAGGCTTGGGTTATTAAATTAAGACTCCAGGTATCGCTTCATTAAAAAAATGTTCTGCTACTGAAATCAATAAACACAGCTCTCTCCAAAATCTTTTCTGATATTCTCTGATTCAACAAAACCTGAATTCCAGCACCAATATTTGCCTGCAATCACATTCTGGGTAAACTGAAGTGCATTCTTTCCACAGCGTGCATGTATTAGTCAAACCTTAGGAAGTCATCTCAGACATATTATCTCCGGCCAAAGAGACTCGCCATATTCCCACTTGGATTACTGTTTGCATAGAACGGAACTAGTGAGTGTTTTGAAGCTTGAAGTTTATTGGAATAAACCCCAACTGCTGAGATTACTAACGTACAGTTATCTCTAAAACTCTATCACTATAGATTTATAGTCATCTAGCACTAGGGAATTCATATATTTTGGTTACTTTAAAGACATTCAAATTAAAATAGAATTGTTAGTGGATTGTAAGAGCCTAAAAAAGACTTTTAAATGAATCTAGTTCAGTATTATAAGGGTGAACATTAGTAGAAGCACAGTTAATACTGAATTTCCAAAAGTTTTATATAGGTAAATGGAAAATGGGTGTGGAAATCCAATTAAAATACATGTGAATATGGATTAGGTAAAAATTTATAATAATTTCAATGAAATTCGTGTATGTATTCCATCAGGATTATCATTGCAGCTATATATTGGGAGAATCATGTTAAGTAGATTTTGTTACCTTATGACACTGCAATCTTGACCATTTTTGAAGCATCATTTACACATCACTCCAAAAACTGCTTTTGATTGTCTCATGCCACTAAAAGATTTGGGCTCCAAGTTTTAATCAATGCCAGTAAGAGTTTAAGGAAACTGATTTATTGGCTGATTTTTTTTTTTTTTTTGTAAATATTCACACGCACATAACATGCACGCAATGCTTAAAATCCTCTAATCTCTGTTGGAACTACTTTGGTTCAGGCTTCCTCCAGAAAATAGTACCTGTTAAGGGCTTATAACCTTTAACATAAGGGCCAGTTTTTCCTGGATCTTGTAATGCCCTCAGAAGTTGACAGATTGTTTGGTGAAAACTTGAAGAAGTTCTTCATCATTTTTATTCATTCTTCACACAATTTAAACACCACAGTGGCTCCTCTGTTGGAGCAAGGCCTATACAGCTTCTTCTGAGCTTTTCCAAATCATAGCTGTGCCCCCAAGGCTTGACTGATGAGAGGTGTTGAGAATCTGATTCACATTTACAGTGATGGAGAGAAACCCTTTACCAGGCCAAGTTGCTGCCTGAGATGGGACTGGCTTGCCTGTTTGGGCACTGAGGCTGATTTTTTTTGTCTTGGCCATTGTTTCACAAAGTAACTTATGGAAAATACGTCTGAAATGTAGGCCTTTTTTCTTCTTTTCATTGTAACTTGTTAAAGCATAGGATCTTAAAGAAGTAGATATCAAGAGATATTTAAGGTTGGAGAGATTTGAGATTTGAGAGAGAGATACCTGAGATAGTAACAAAATCACAGGTCAGGATAATCCTGGACCATCACATCTACAAGGTGGCTTTCCTCTACCAAGAATTAAAGGGAAAAAAATGATAAAATCATCATAAAAATGTGCTGTTGAAACATGCACATTTTTAATATGTAATAGTCCATATTAACACTTGGTAGTAAACTCAATAGCTCCAGTTCATAGCAATGGTGGAATAACAATCATTGTCGTGCAACAACTATTTATTGAATGTGTACTGTATGCCAGGCACTGTTCTAGATAAAGGGGGAAAGAAGAAAACAGGTAAAGATCCCTGTCCCTATGTATATTACACTTTAGTAGGGAAGAAAATAATAGATACTTATGTCAAATATAGCACCAGCGTGCCTAGATGGCTCAGGCTGGTAAGGTCTGACTTTGACTATGATCTTAGGGATCCTGAGATGTTTCCCTGCAGCCAGGTCCCTGCTCAGCAGGGAGTTTTCTTGTCTTACTTTTCCCCCCATTTGTGCTCTCTCTTTCTCTTAAATAAATAAAATCTTTAAATAAATAAATATATATAATGCCTATTAGTAATAATGAAAAACTAATTTTAAAAGAAAATGGGACGAGGGAGTATTAGGGCGAGAGTTTGGGATTTGGTTTGCTTTTCAGTTTTAGACAGGGTGGTCAGGGAGGTTCTCTACAAAAAAAGACATTTGAGCAAAGAGGTGTTGGAAGTGAGGTACCAAAGTAGGTAACAAACTAGGTAACAAACTTAGGGTAGAAGGGCTTCAAGTACGGAGAGCACAAATTCAAGGCTCCTGGGAAAGAAATGGGAGTGGAGTAGGAGAAGAGAGGAACATAGGACCAAATAAAAAGGTCTTTAGTCCATTGTAAGGGCTGCTTTTATTCACATGCAAAGGAAGTCATTTAAGGATTCTGAGCCAAAGATTACTATCATCAAATATACTTTTTAACAGGGTCAGTCTGCATTGGGAACAGACTATAGAGAGTCAAGGGTAGGAGTAGGGAGACTGGTGAGGAAGATGTGATAATAATGCATTAGATAAAAGATAGTGGGTTATTGAACTACTGCCATGTGACATACATCATACTAATACATTTATGTGGCATATCTCATTTTAATAACAGTCCAGTAGAGAGAGTTATTATTATCATCCAATTTTTGTTATTAAGAACATAAAATCGAGGCTCAGAAGAGTAAAATTAACAAACCTACTTAGTATATTGTGTAGCCGGGATTTGAACCCAGTTTTTCTGTTTTGAGTCCTCATGATTGGCCACTATACTTCATTACCTAAAATCAGGTAAAAAAATCCTACTAGAATAAGCAGTTCATACATATATATATTTATAAATATAGATATATAAAGAGAGAGGTTTATTTATTTATTCATTTATTTGGAATAAGCTCTGCACCCAACGTGGGGCTCCAACTCACCACCCTGAGACCAAGAGTCACATGTTCTACCGACTGATCCAGCCAGACGCTCCTGGTTAAGCATTTTTAAATTCAAGTGCCTCCCCTTAAGGCAAGTTCCAGAACAGAGGCACTTTCCCAACATTTTGACAGAAAGCTTGAAAACGTTTTAGGATGATTTCTAGTTTTTTCATATGTTTTTGTTGCTTTGGTGAATTATATATTTTCTATCATATTTTATTGATCTTGTATACTATGTTTTTTCTCCATTGACCACTGACTTTTACTGAACACTCCAACCAGTTTCAATAAAATAATATTTTTTATTGATTATTTTGTGATATCTCAGTAGACACTATTATTAAATAATGACGATTTTGTGTCTTCCTTTTAATCACTTGCCCCTCTTTTTAGACATTTTTAAAAATTTTAATTCCTGTGTGTCTAACATAAAGCTCTATTTTAGTTTCAGGTGTACAATATAGTGATCCAATAGTTCCATATATGACTCGGTATCACTCGTCACTCTTAAATATCCTTATCTCACAGTTCACCTTAGTGGTAATGTTTCTAATACTTCACCATAAGGTGTGACATTTCTTGAAGGTTTCTGGTGGATACTCTTTATCAAATCAAGACAACTCTTTCTTTACCAAGCTTGCTAAACAATTTAAAAAATCTGAAATGGGTTTTGAATGTTATCAAATGTTTTTTCAACATCAATCAACATCACATGGTTTATTTTTTCACATTCCTCTCATTAACATGATGGATGACATTTGTATAATTCTTAATATTTAACCACCTTTGTATTGTTCATGATAGATTTTTTTTTGAATAGTTCTGGATTTTATTTGCTGGTGTTTCAGAATTTTATACTTCTCTTCATAATTCATATGAATTGTCTTCCTAATACTGAACAATAGTTTTCTTGTGTGCTAAATAATATCCAGTTTGTGTTTTAAGAATATGCTACCTGGTAGAAGAAGGTGGAGAGTTTTCTATGTTTTTCTATGTTCTGGGTCAGTTTAAATAACTTAGGAATTATTAGTTTTGATTTTTAATGAAAATCAGCGTAATGCCATTAGCAATTTAATGTCTTTTAGGGGTATTGATATCTGATTACTTTTCCAGTATTTTCCATGGTTGTGGGTCTGTTGGTCCTTTTACCTCTTCTTGAGTTGACATGGGTAGTGAAATGCAAGAATTATGGCAGGTATGGTTTGGGAGGGAGAGAGAGTTTTCAGGCAAGTGCCAATTAATTATATTTCAAGACAAAGAAGAGAATGACAGAAAGGTCCTAGGATAACCAAAATAAGTATTGTTGGTAGATGGCTGGACTTAATGGTGTGAGCTTCATAAAATTAAAATAAATTGGAGAGAGGGAGAGGAGAAATCATGCTCTAAATCTCAATGAGCTAAAGGATTCGAGTACTAGGAATATAGGATGTTTAAGGGATCGGACCTGATGGATTTTAGGGGAACTGTGACAAAGAAGGTATAAATACTGACATTATTAAAAGGGATGGGAGGTGGGAAAAGTCTTCTAGAACATGCAGAACTCTTTCACTCCCTGGTTTAGTAATCCTGTCCCTGTGTGGAGACCACACAAGGAAAGATACCAACAACACACAAAGATCTGCACTCCTAGGCAGTTTCACCAGGAGCATTCCTGGAAGCCTTAAGTCTTTGTGATTATGATATCCACAAGTATGACATATCCAACACTATAGTACCCTGTTTTCTTGACTCTTTGGCTCTAGTTATTTTATCCAATCTTTGCCTCTGCCAGTAGTCATTACCATAATCTCAAATCAAGCATTCCGCTTTTAGCTGTCATTTCCTATTTGTCCTGTCCATCCTATCCAGTGCCCAGATGCCAACAATATTTCCAGTCCTTTTGGATTTCTAATGCGTAGACTCACTCTCTGACAATCCCATTCAGCCTTCACTTCGCTCCTTCCTGACTTCAATTTCCTGGACCAACCTAATAATCACTTCCTCAAAGACATGCTCTTCTGGTTTACATTTCCCTTCATCTGCCCTCCTCAACTGGCAAAAATGTAAATCTCATTGAATTCCTCACTTACCTTTTACCTGCATAGCTGGAGGGAAACACACAACCAGACTGTCTTGGTTCATTTTAGATTCGTGACCCAGGAACTTTAATGGAGCCAAAAACTCCTCCTTCATTTCTCTAGCCAATTCATTTTCCCTCTTCCCAAAAGTGGATACTTACCCACTCTCTGCAGACCTCTGAGACATCCTCTCCACCCCTTCTATAAGCTGATTATTTTGCTTGTTAATTCACTGAGAAAACATAAGCAATCGAAGAGGATTTCCACATGCTCCAACAACCCTTCAACGTACCTTCATGACCTGCCTAGTATGGCCAACCTCCTACCTCAAAAGATAAATAATTGTTCTGGTTTCTCCTTAATGCCAGCTCTTCCAAATAAAACACCAGATACCATTCCATTCCTGGGTATATCTCACATTTTGTCAAATACTTAAAATTAACATTCTAGGCTTTTTGGAAGTATGTATTAAACATTGACCTGTGAATGATTTTTGCAATGTCATTATTATTTCTTCTATTGACAAGACACTTGCATACATAAATTTATTTAATTCATTCCTATTTCAGTGAAGAGGGATAGAATGGTCAGGGATAATCTTGGGGTAGGGAAGAGGAAATTCTTTCAAAATCATAATAAGGTCTGATTGAACAAACTGATTATTTCCGCTGGAAAACTTCCAATTTTTTCTTTCTTATTTTTATAAGCAAAATGTAAATAACTATCCTAACATGAAGCCTATATATTGATAAAAAGTTCTAGCTGATATGGGAAAAGTTCGCTTTTTCAGTACTAAGGATTACCAAAGCATTTCCTTGAGCAGTCTTATCTCTCTTAGAAGTCTGGGTCTATACCCTGCTATTTAGGTGGTAGTGTCAATTATCTCCAGAGAAAAAACATCTATTCCTCCTATCTCACAAAACCTCTTACCATTACTTGCAGTACAACTTGTTAATTCAATGCATTTCAGATCCTATTAGGTTTTTGGTATACAAATAGGATCTTGTACATGTTTTGATATTTCAAAATGTCATCTCTGTGGATCAAAAATATGATAACTGAATTATCTTTTTGCTGTTGCTGTGGATCAGGCTGTTGTCTTCTGAAACTGATAAATGCCTGCTTAAATCATAGATGTCTGTGATTTAGTGTATCTTTCTACCTTGAATTGGTATGTCGGAGTATATAAGAATGGCTTTGCTTTGATGTATTTTTGAAGATAAAATAATTTCCAATTATTATTATATAATTTTATTTCTATTGAAGAATGATGCTATGTCTTTGAAAAACAGATCTATTTACCATATTTGCTTGCCATTGGCAGTGTTGTTATATGAGAGAGATGTCTGAGAATGAAACACTCTATGACTTGAGCTAAAGTAGTCACAGGAAATTATGGCAGTTCTCATTTGAATAGTTCTGGGCTTCTGAATTGCTTCCTAACTAAAAATTATTCTAGTCAAATTCAATCTTGCTCAGAACTATAAAAACTTATTTTCTCTGTTCGTCAGAGTCAAGAGTACCTGGAAAAAATTCATTCAACTATACTGAGTCACCTTACTTTTTTCCGAGTCATGACAGGTTTGACTTAATCAAAATGTATTAGTTACTCAGAAAAGCCCAATTTTTTTTTTTTTCATTCAACAACAACAACAAAAAAATAGGATCATATTTGTATGACAGAACCAGGATAGTTTTCTTTTAGCTAACTTAATTTTGGGTTTTGTCCTCTTAGAAAATGTATTAAAAGGCATCGTGTTAATTCTTTCCATACTAAGCATGTTAGTAAAAATTGGAATTGTGAAAGCAAAAAATAGATTTTAGCTTCAAATTGCAGCATTTCTGCCATGGAAAGTATTTTTTTCTTGCCTCTTTTTTTGCTCTTTTCTTCCTCTTTTCCTTATCTGTCACCATCTTATTTATCTTCCTCTTCTTTCTTTTATTCTCTTCTTGAAGAATCTTCATGATCAATTAAATTTTCCAGGGTTTCCACCATGATTTTATTTGGCTCTAAAAAGTAAACATATAAGATAAGTTTACCAAACAACTCCATCGAGCAAAACAAATACATCCTGGTTGGTAGTATGCCAAATACCTACCCGATATTTTCCCTCGTTGAAATGCACTATATCTAAATCATCATAAATTTTTAAATAATTTAAAGTTTGAGATAGTTCAAGTAAAGACCAGAGGATCATGTTTAGTGCCATGAAAATTACACATTTCTAACCTATTTACAATTGAAATATAATGCATTTGTTATTTATTAACCTTTATCACAGTATATATTTATAGCACATGTCATTTCTTTAGTAATTACTGGGTGAAATCTATAGTATTAGGCCCAAGTACATGCTCACATAATGATGTTTTAAAGGTAGCTCTGAGAACAGTAGTAGGAACCTTCCAAAAAGGAAGCTTTACTTTCCTTTGGACTTATATAAGTAGCAAAATTAAGTTCTTGGGAGTCTGGAATAGAATAGCAGAATAGCTGGGGCACCTGGGTGGCTCAGTTGGTTGAGCGACTGCCTTCGGCTCAGGTCATGATCCCGGACTTCCAGGATTGAGTCCCGCATCGGGCTTCTAGCTCCTTGGGGGTCTGCTTCTCCCTCTGACCTTCTCCTCGCTCATGCTCTCTCTCACTCATTCTCTCTCAAATAAATAAATAAAATCTTAAAAAAATAATAGCAGAATAGCTAAAATAACTTCAAAATAGGATGAGATTACATCATAGAACACTTGAGAAAAAAAGTTTTATGTTCCTGTTTAAGAAGACAGTTTTCATTTACTCTAGCTTGGTTATTTTATGGTCACGCAAATTATTTTCTGATTTGGAATAAGGCATTTTTTTTGTGTCTTCCTCAATTTCTTTCATGAGTACTTTATAGTTTTCTGAGTATAGATTCTGTGCCTCTTTGGTGAGGTTTATTCCTAGGTATCTTATGGTTTTGGATGCAATTGTAAATGGGATTGACTCCTTAATTTCTCTTTCTTCTGTCTTGCTGTTGGTGTAGAGAAATGCAACTGATTTCTGTGCATTGATTTTATATCCTGACACTTTACTGAATTCCTGTACAAGTTTTAGCAGTTTTGGAGTGGAGTCTTTTGGGTTTTCCACATATAGTATCATATCATCTGTGAAGAGTGATAATTTGACTTCATAAGGCATATTAATTTTTTTAAAGATTTTATGTATTTAGTTGACAGAGATTACAAGTAGGCAGAGAGGCAGGCAGGGGGGGCGGGGAGCAGGCTCCCTGCCGAGCAGAGAGCCCGATGTAGGGCTCGATCCTTGGACCCTGGGATCATGACCTGAGCCGAAGGCAGATACTTTAACCCACTGAGCCACCCAGGCACCCCTGAATAAGGCGCTTTTAACTAATTTCATTTTCTGACAACTCGAATTCTCCCGGCTGGCCTATACATCCCTCACTTTGTCAAAAGTCCACTTCTTGTTTATTTGACCTTTTGCACTTGGAACAATCAGAATCTTTCCTTTTGATCTTTGGACAGTTCGCCTTCTCGTTCATCATAACCGTGTAGCGGAGTTCTCACCTCTGCTTGGAGTCCTCCACCTGACCCTCCACCAGGAGCTCATTGCTTTCACTGCAATGTCATTGACAGTTTGGTGTATTTGAGAGAAGACTGCTTTCTCTATCTCTGGCAGAAGGAAAACATCATTTCTAACCTTTCACCTACCTAGGAACCTCTTATGTTCTACTATAAACTTTATGTATGCTATCAAGAATCCGGATGAGACATCAATATTTCTATTTAGAGGAATCCATGTCACTTAATATTAAGTCGATCTTTATTTTTTGTATTTTTAAAAATATTTATTTATTTACTTGAGCAAGAGGGGGAAAGTACGTGTGCACACACATCCATGCACAAGCGGGGGGGGGGGGAAGCTGAAGGAGAGGGAGGGAGAGAGAGAAAATCTCCAGCAGACTCCCCACTGAGCTCCGACATTGGGCTTGATATCAAGACCTTGTGGTGTATTGATTGATTAAATTTCGCATTGAATACAAAGGCAATAATAATAATGTGATACTTTTATATTTTCCATAAATGCTTTTGGGTGAATAGAGTTGGGATAGATGATGTTCTTTCATATGTTTAAATGCTGTTATCTTCCATTTTAAATCTTAGAATAAATCCTATTCAGTTGATAAAATTAGTAATTAGAATTTTATCCAGTCTATGGGGGCGCCTGGGTGGCTCAGTGGGTTAGAGCCTCTGCCTTCAGCTCAGGTCATGATCCCAGGGTCCTGGGATCGAGCCCCACATGGGGCTCTTTGCTCAGCAGGGAGCCTGCTTCCTCCTCTCTCTCTGTGCCTGCGTCTCTGCCTACTTGCGATCTCTGTCTGTCAAATAGATAAATAAAATCTTTAAAAAAAAAAAAAGAATTTTATCCAGTCTATGAATTAAAATTAAGTGTTGAAATGATGGTTTTATGTAACTTACTTGATACAATTTTCATTTTCTGATAATATTGTTGACTGAGAATTTATCATATTTTCATTAGACAGGAACTATTAAGATTGAACTATTTTAGGATGTGAGCCCAATGATTGTGATGTTAAATACTTAAGAAAATTTAGGAGAACTTTTTAACATTTAGAGAATTTCTGAGTATTTTTAAATTATATCTTAAGCTCTAAATTTTAGCAGAAATCAAATCTTGACATAACTTGCTGTAAATTGCTGCCTCATTGCTGGATGACGCCAGGATTACCAAATTGCACTTAGCACTTAGTCCATAGTGTGGACAGCTGTCACTGCTGTTCACGAAAGCTAAACATTGTACCCCGAGAGTCCTTTCAGATCTTTTAGTTACACATGGGTTTAAAAATATGATGGACATTGAGTGTCCAAAATATGAGTGCCCAGTTTACATATGGCTCACAAACACTGTGCAAAGCAGTTTTCATTTTTACGTTATAGTTATGATGGATCTATCAGTAGTTGGAATAGGATTGAAATTTAGACACACATTAAAAATGCTAATTATATTCTTGTGTAACTGCATAACAACATCAGGAAACAGCTGCCTTCACAAAAAAAAAAAAAAAAAAAAAAAAAAAAAAAAAAAGCCCACTGGCTTTCACTTGTATTAAAGAGAGTTTCAGCAGTTTTGTAAAACTTTGAAACATCCCAATGAATTTTTTGATGATTTATGTGAGGCCTGGAAATTTTATTCCTGAAAATGTCCAACGCACAGGAGGCTCATAATCTTAAAAAAGCAAAGTAGAGGGTATGATACTGACATCAGTATCAAGCACATAGAAAAATCGTGCCCTGCGTCAAGTGCAGATGTCCAAAGTTGCAGACGCAGTAAACCAACCAACATGACTTGATTGTAAAGACGTAAATGCTGCAAGAAAAAAAGAGCCAGAAGGTCCTGAAGGTTAAATTCACCTTATCAATGTGTATTTTTCCCTTTATAAATGTATGTCCTAGTTCCCTAGTTAAAATGAAAGGTCTTCAAAGACAAAATAGCCTCCATTTTTTTTTTTAAATTTTTTAGTTGGATTAGAAATACAGAGTTTATATGTTGTTGACTAAATCAATAAACAACATGGAAGCTTTTTTTTTTTTTTTCAGTTGGATGTCCAGTGGATATACCCAATAGTGGCACCTTGTTGTCATATATTTAACCTATCTATTTAATTAATTAAATAAACAGTTGATGATAAATAACAACCAAAAATGCTCATAACCAACTCAGTATAGTTTTTATACTTTTGTAGTTATTTTATTTGTGTTTCTAAAATATCTTTGTGCATCAGAACACTCATTATGGTGAGACAACTTCCTTTCTTTAACATATAACGTATTATTTGTTTCAGGGGTACAGGTCTGTAATTCATCAGTCTTACACAATTCACAGCATTCACCATAGCACATACCCTCCCCAATGTCCGTGACCCAACCACCCTATCCCTTTCCCCACCCCCAGCAACCCTCAGTTTGTTTCCTGAGATTAAGAATCCCTTATGATTTGTCTCTCTCCCTGGTCCCATCTTGTTTCATTTTTCTCTCCTTTCCCCCCACGTTTGCTCAGCCTGCCTCTCAAATTCTTCATGGTAAGACAACCTCTTGACCACCAAAAGGTATGAGTAGAAATGTGTTACACTGTCTCTCAAAAAAGGCATGAGGGCTTGTTCACTTCCCCCAAAGAATTAAGAATAGCAGATATAAAAAAAAAAAAAAAACCAATAAAAGAAATAGCAGATATTAGTTATTGCTGGGTCTTTTGGTATACTTATTACTTATTTTAAAATACTGTATCTCATGGAGAGAAAAGAGGATAGACTACTTCTGTGAAATAAATAAATGTTATAACAATTATATGTCTTAGTAATATACAGGCTATATTTTTAAAGTGCTACAATTTAAATTATCTTTATACTTTTAGTACAGTTTTAACACAATTAAATCACATAAGTCAATCCAAAAAATATCACAAATGAATAATTCCAATAGATCTGATTCAATAAATTCATACACTAATAAGTATTAAGTTATAATTGTAAAGCAACTTTACTTAAGATGGTTACTGATAGAATTTATAGGTAGTACATACTGTGGAAACTTTGATACACATAGAGTTTAATTGTGTGTGTGTGTGTGTGTGTGTGTGTTTGTGTGTGTGTAAATTGTTGTGTTCTTAAAAACATTGTGAAATAACAGTGGTTTACATGCTAAGATCCTATCTATGTTTGGACTTTTAATCTCATTTTGTCATTTGACATAATCTCATTTTGTGAATGAATATCAACAATTCCTAATTTAAGGAAAATTTATATATATATATATATATATATATATTTATATATAAGGCAGGAGACTCTCCCCACCCAGCTGCCCAGTTCGGTTTCAGGAGGAATTTTACTTTTAGTCTTAATCAGTTCAGTGAATCTCCTACATCAGTTTGAGAACAGTAAAATTTCCTTCAGTAGCATGTATGGTGGAGTGGAGAATAACTATTATATTAACTAAGTTTCTCTGTACATTTGGGGTCATCTCGGATTCTTCGGTAACATAAATATTTCTTAAAAATAAATGTTCTACTATATCCAGCATAGAAAGAAAGAGACTATTTCTAGCTGGCATTTGTTATATTCCAATTATTGGGTGAAGGCAGGATTCCATCCCAGGAACTGCAGACATTCAAGTACAGAGCCCTCATTTTCTTGGTGTTGGACGGGAGAGAAGACTAGTTCACGTGATAACCCTAAGATGTAGAAGAAGGGTAATTGCACACCAGTTCCATGTGTTTTCAAAATCCCCAGCACCAGATGCAGGATGTATGCAACCATTCCTCCACTTTCCTCAAAAGGAAAATCTTTTTTTTTTTTTTAATAGCCAATCTAGTGTAGCGCTATAAATAAAACCAGATTTTTTTTTTCAAGGGAGGGGATGAGAAAGTTTTGATAGAGCTCTTGATCTGACATTTAAGTCTGTTCGCAATTTTTTCCTCAATCCTTTAAAAAAAAAATAGGGTGATTGAAAAAAGCAAAAATCTAATCCAGTTGTTATGTCAAAAGCATGCAAGCTCATATATGTAAAGATTACTATGTAAATAAAGTAAATACCATTGTATGACAAATGTAAAAAAAGTACATGGATTTAAATAATGCCGCCTGCTTACGATCTAAAAATTAAATTGTCTCTTAGATTATTTCACAAACCCTTGACAATCTTGCTATGTAGCACGAACATTTTAAAGTAATTTTAATATTGCTTAATTATAATCTTCATAAATTATTTTTAAATTACTCAGTTTCTTCAATAACCATTTTCTTCCCATAAAAAAGATAATTTGCAAGGATATGACCTTGACATCTACATAGACTTATTTGACATGAGCAGATACTATTTTTTCATTTATTAATCAAACATTTATTGAGCACCTTTTGAGTATGAGACATAGTTCAAAGCCTCATCTTCATTGTTTACATTGTATTCTTTCTCTGAGGTGTGGTTAATTTCACATTCCCTTACGGCAGTATCACACACCCAAAATTATTTAGAATTAGATGAATATTCATGAATACTTATTATACTCATTATTCTATATACTGTACTCATTAGTATATGTTTTTGAAGCATATAAAGGAAGGTGTATCCCTCTGAAGCAATATTAATGTCAGATTTAATGACCTTGTGTCATGGAATGGGAAGTGGACCCTTTTCCTACTTTGACTAACTTTAAGTTTGACTCTAAACGTAGATTAGTTGGAGAAGACCCTTCTGTCAGAATTCATGAGATGGTCTATCACTTCAGGTGGTGTCAAAACAGGACACCACGCATGATGTGGAAGTTGGGCCAGATCACTAAAAAGATTATCAATAGGAATTGATCCTGGGTTGTCATATTTTTTTCAAGACACTGTAAGATTTTTTTTCCCCCCTCTGTAGCCCGTGACAGGAGTTAAGCATAATTAACTTAATAGTGGTGATTTTTAAAACTTCCAAAGGGAAAGTGACCCACCAGCTAAGGCTAGAAATTAGGACCAATGCTGCTAGCCTATATGTAAAACAAAACAACACATTACAAGAGAAGCTGCTGTTGATTATTAAGAAATGAACATTCCTGTGGTTCATTTGAAGGCAAATCCGTAGTCGTCAGCAGAGGATAGATGTGACCACATCTGAGGCCTGGAATTTTCAAGTTCCTGTGCCCAATGAGAAACTCAGTATCACGGCGATGCAGATGAAGAAAAGATGGTGTCGAACTATTTCCTTTCCATCTGGTGTTTTACAGCAGCTGAGCTCACAGTTACTCTTAAAGGAAAATAGAATGGAGAAAAATACATTCGCAGCCGTGTGTTGTTTAGGCTGAATCATCTAAGCCAAATTATTGCTTGGGAATAAATTAAATACTGAATAAAGCAGAGTCCAAACAGAAGTGAGGTACCCTTGAGCAAAGTCGCTCATTGTAATGAGATCCCAAGTTAATCTTTCTCAGAAACAACAGCCTAGTGGTACCAGTCCCACGTAGGAGGGTTAACGTGGATTTTGCTGTTCTCTTCCTATATTAAATTGCAATATTCTGGCATTCTCTACCACGTTCCCTAATTTATTGTTGTCTGTAGAATGTATCCCCAAATACTGTATTATATATTAACTTTTTATTTTTGTTTATATTCTTTCTTTGGCGCTGAAATTTAAGCTGCACAAGGACAAAGATTTTGAAGTGTTTTAGACTAGGTTAAAAACTGCTTACAGTAGGCACTCAACATACATCTTTTAAAGAAAAATTAATTTGCTTTCTTTAAATATGGTACAGGGGGCATAATCCTTTATAGGTAAACTACAATGCAGCAAATATTTAGTCCAGATGCATTGTAGGTAACAAAGGACATTTCTGAGTCCTAGGGAAAATTTGTCAATTAATTATTTTATTTATTTATTTATTTTTTTACCAAGAGAAATAGGACTTTTCTTTTTAAGACACTTAATCCAGTTTAATTTCTTAAGAAATATGTTCATATATATAATTTACAGATTTAGTACATATGGGTTTTTCTTTTTTTTTTTTTTCCTTTTTCTTATTTAGTGTGGCTTCACCCTGACCTTTTTACTTCTTGCTCCCTCCTCCAACCTAACACACATACCTAAGGACAACCATCAGATTCATCTTTCTCCCCTCGAGCACATGATAATTTATATAAGGAAGACTCAAGTGCTTTTTGTCATATTTTAAGGTTTTGGGGGGGATTAACTTTTAAATGGATTTGCTGAAAACACTTTACTGTATCCTTAAGGATGTATGCATGTTTGTCCTAGGACAAAGACTTATTCAGTAATGGAAGTCTAGGAATTGCTCAGCATACCTAGGGAGTACAACAAAATGTATGAGTTATGGAAAAAGCCCTTCTTCAAATTTGTTTCAATGCTTTTTATTATACTAATGTTGCCAAATATAACAATTGGTTTTATAGGTAAGCTGAAAAAATGTACTGAACCAAAATATAATTGAAATATCTTACTCTTCTAATAATATTTTAAGACTTAGCATCTACTAATGGAATAATTCCAGAAAAGATTTTGTTTTCCAAGTCGAGGTACTAGGCTCCTAGCTCTTCAGTCCTGAACTCCCTTCTCACTGTCTCCACCTGCTGGCAAGTGAGATGGACAAATATCCATCCCGGACACCAGGGTCTAGGATTTGAGAACTGGCTCCTATGGTCTGTTTAGTCTAGAGATCCATTAGTTGGGTCCTGAATCTTTGATTTGCCTGTTCTATCTGTATTTACCCCATGAATGTGAACCTTCAAAGGCAGACAAATCTCTTATTTTATATCTCCAGAACATGATCATTGCTCAGTGGAGTTTGTGACTGAATATCCTATTTGCCTTTCCACTGTCACCAATGGTTACATCTGAACCATGTTTCTCTTGTCCAGGACTAACTCTGGTAAAGATATCCTTTATGCCTCTTTAATCTTTTCTCCCAAGTGCATATTCTTTGAGAGTTTCAAAGCATTGCTTCTTGTAAGTAGTGAAAAATAATTTTTGAGAAATCACGCAAGCTACATCTAAAGTTTAGTTTAGTTGTGTTTTTAACCTAAGTACAACTGGAAGAACAACAAAATTTCAGAATTTCTCTTAAATTCTGGCTACCCTAGACATACTTAGTGAGGACGTGAGTGAGACAAAAGGAGTGAATATGTATTGAGGAAATGGATGTGGTACCCCAGCTGCTATGTAGGAGGACAACCAAGGGGAGAGCCATATTTTCTTCTTTGCTCTTTAGTTCTTCAACTATAGGCCCTGCACACCAGAAATGAGAGAAGTTATAATTGGGATAACATGAGGGAATGAGATGAGAAAGGGCAAGGCAGCCCTTGTGCTGTGAAGGCACAGCAGAACCTGGAGGAAGGTATGTGCTGTGAATTGTGTGAGTCTGATGATTCACAGACTTGTATGCCTGAAGCAAATCATACATGATATGTTAATTAAAAAAAAAAAAAAACTAGTATAAACTTAGGGAAGCTTTCATGATCTGACACTTGAAATGATAATACACATTTTACCATTTACGTTTTCAAGTATCAGACTATCTTGAGGATAGTAGATTGATTTCCACCAGTTCACATAAAATCTTACCTTACTCACAACAGGACCATAACAACGAGAAGAGGTAGCACCCAAACCCTTTTTTCCAAATTCCCACCTCAGTGCCTCTTCATTGACTTGGCCCTTGCTAGAGAATGCTTAATTAAAAAACATATCTGTTGGGCACCTGGTTGACTCAGTCAGTTAAGTGTCTGCCTTCGGTTCAGGTCATGGTCTCAGGATCCTGGGTTGGAGCCCCAAGGAGGGGGGTGGGTGTCTATGCTTAGCGGGGAGTCTGCTCCCTCCGCCCCTCCCCCTTCTCAAGCTCTCTCTCTCTCTCTCCCTCTCTCAAATAAATAAATACAATGTTTTAAAAAAAATGTCTGTTATCTCTTCCATCAGAAGACTACCAGTACTGGAAAATTATAAATTGCATATAAAAATCAAAGATATAACTTGGGAATCTTTTTTTATTCTCAATATGGAATGCTGTGGATCTATACAAGCTTGTTATTTAGATCCCTGACTCAGTCACCATCTTTGAGATCAGAAACACCAGAATGTTGTCCTGAGACATTCTCAGGGAAGTATCTGTTACTACTATCACTGCTATAAAAATCTAGAACCCCTATATCCCAAATTTAGATCCTAGAGTTAACTGTATTTTTCATCTTTTAATATCTTTGTTTTTGTCATCATGTCACAGTTTTGAGACAAGTATAAAGAAAGATTGATAGCTATCAATAAAAACTAACAATTTTTTTTTTCCTCTGGGCTCATGTTTGTTATAGCAGTCAAGCAGAAAATGAACTGCTTCCCTTAAATTCGAAGCGAATATGTGTTGACATTAGATGAGATTTTTAAAACGTGTGTGGTGGTGTCCTGTTTGTTATTATAGTTCACAGATAATTATAAAGAGCTGTCATGAGATCCACTAGCATTTCTTCTGTCAAAAACGATCATTTTTGCCTTGAATTTTTTTTAATAGAAAGTAAAGCCTTATTACTGGAAATAAACATTATCCTTCAATAATATATTAATAAAATTACATAGTTTAATAAATATTTCTCTATGTTTTATAACCACGTGTTAAATAGACTAGATTGCCTGTATGTAATCCAATACAGTGTGTGCAGGTTTGGGAGATATATTTCACAAAAAAAAAGGGCAATGGGGATTTCAAAAGATTTTCTTGATTCATTAATATTTAGCTGCATAGACAGAGCACACAGCTGACAATTCACTGAGTTCATCCAATAATAATAATGATTATTATTACATGAAAAGAACCTAGAATGAAGTAATATATAATTATTAGTTTATTTGATCCTCACAATCACTCTATGGGATATGTACTATCATTTTTACCCAGTATATAGTTGATAAAACCATGACACAGAGATGTTAAATAACTCATTTGGGGGCACATCAGTAAGTGGCCTGGTTGGAACTAAAACTTAGGTAGTCTGAATGCTAGAATCTGTTTTCTTTTTTTTTTTTTTAAGATTTTATTTATTTATTTGACAGACAGATTACAAGTAGGCAGAGAGGCAGGCAGAGAGAGAGAGGAGGAAGCAGGCTCCCCACTGAGCAGAGAGTCCAATGTGGGGCTCGATCCCAGGATCCTGGGATCATGACCTGAGCCAAAGGCAGAGGTTTTAACCCACTTTTGAGCCACCAAGCACCCCTGGAATCTGTTGTCTTAGCCACGTTGCTACACAAGCTCGTGTAATATAATTATTTAAATGTTCCTCCCTTTTCCCCACTGTGCTATAGATTTTACAGTATCCTCTTTCATCTCTGATATGTCCCAGCTTGACTACAAGTGTATGAAATGATTCATTTTGAATTTGTAAGTCTATTTGGTTAAGATCCCATTAGACTGTAGAATAATTTAGTTTTTATGAAAAATGTTAGTATTTAAGTTAATTTTATGCCTTTCCTGCATGAAGATGATAGAGTTTCCCTCAGTAAAGCAAACATTTTAGATTCTTAGTGTATAATGAAGTGGAATTCTGTATTTTTTACTTCTTGTTTCTTTTGCCCCTCCTTTCCATCTCCTTCTCTCTTCTCTTGTAGCCAAGCAGATATATTTAATCAACTTAATGAGGGTAACAGATGCAATTTTTCACCATGAGTAAACAATGGAACAAAATAAGAATTCTTGACTACTCCAAGATTCATTTAATCGTTTGATAATATTTATTGAGTGCTTACTATGGGGTAGGGAGTCTATTAGATACTGAAGCCAGAGAGAAGAACAAAAATTTACCTAATTCCTACCACAATAGAGCAGTCTAATGGGAACACAGTCATTCATTAAATGGCTAAATGAAACGATCCTCAGAGATATTGGTACATGCCCCTCTGTTTTTGTTTTTGTTTTTGTTTTTCAAAGATTTATTCATTTATTTGAGAGAAAGAGGGGAGGTAGAGGCAGAGGGAGAGGGAGCAGACTCCCTGCTGAGCATAGAGCCCGACGCAGAGTTCCATCCCAGGACCCTGAGACCATGGCCTGAGTGGAAGAGTCAGCTGCTTAACCCGCTGAGCCACCCAGGTGCCCCGCTCTCTGTTTTAATACCATATTCCAAATAAGTCAAAGCCATAGTTAAATCGTCAACTCTAAACTTTTTTTTTTCTTTTTTTAAGTTTCTTTGTAACTTTGATTCCTTTCTGTGCTTTGGACCAAGCTTGGTGTGTGGTGGAAAGAATTAGTATTGACAATTTAACATGTGGCTCCAACTGGGTAGCCCAAACATTTTGGTACTGTTCCAATTTTAAATCTTGACGAAAATGATAAAATGTAGTTCGCTTACAAAGCAGCATTCCTAGTATAGACCCAGATGTAGCCGTCATTGACATGGGACCATTTGGTAGAAGAAAAACGAGGTTATCAGTTTGAGTAAATGTCAGAGTAGAAAGAGTCTCAAACCACAACCTTGCCAAGTTTGTCAACAAGACCTCCAGTCTTTTTTCTTGTGGCACTTACACTCAAAACTGTGCATTAAGCAATTTACTTAAGTAATCCTTTTCTGAATAGCTACTACTCCAGAGGAACAGAGAATTCAAACAGAGCTCAAAGGATAATTTGGGGGGAAAAAAAGATAAATCACAAATACAAGTGAAAGATATCCTTAAAAAGTTTCTCCTTAGGAGAGTTAATTATTTTACTCTTCATGTCATATATACTTGTTTTAGAGGAACCTGTATACTAGGGAAGTTGTGGGAATTACACCTCCAAAGTGATCCGTGTTCAAATGAAGGACTTGGTACATAATATCAAGATTATTGTTTTATTCCTTCAGTATGATAAAACTAAAATGACACACCTTCTTACTAGTTTTTAGCATCTTTTCTAGTTTATTTTTTAATTTGGGAGAATAATGAATCACCCTGATCCCAAAATTTTTAAGATACTCACCCTGAATAGCCATATGTAAACAGAAATGAATCCAAGAAGATTTTTAATCTGACTTCAGCTAAATTTGGTCAAATCGCAACATCCTTCTCCATTCAGTAATTATTAGTAGATTTTTTTAATTGACATTTTAAGCCAGCATCTTTTGGAACCCTTCTAATACTTAGGTCTCATTAGTCAAAATTAGAGTGTCATAATTCTAGATTACTAAACTCAAAATTTAAGACAAATTTTACCCAGGTAAAACTCTCAGTTGGTCTTTCCAAGGGAATAAAAATTAATATATTCTCCCCCCATTGGCATACAGTTTACTGGGAAGGCAGAATGATGTATGGAAAGGAGCCCTGGCCTTGACGTCAGAAAATAGGGTCCCAGATTTTCCTGTCAAGAGCTATTTAAACCGAGTAACTTTCTTAACTTCTCTGAGCTTTCACTTCTTCCCACTATTTTTGGGAAGACCTAAAGTCAACATGGAATCATGTTTATTTATATATATATATAGTATAAATGCTAAAAAACTAACACATAACTACTCCTATTACCCTTAGTCAAGATCTACTAAGTTTAGGTCAAAATGGCTATGAACTTTCCTCCTCTTACATACTAACTATTCTTCTCAGAGAAGTGTTACTTCCGTGCCCTACTCAAGGTGTCTTAGTCATCTGGTTGGGTCACTGTTCTCAAAAGTCTGCAACATTTGTTAACTCTTTAGCTGCTATGAAACGCACCAAATTGTAAAGAAACTAATACGTCCTCCACAACTATAGATGAGACTGTTGAATCTTGATAAACATGAGTCTATTTAAGTTACTTCTTTTCTTTTCTTTTTTTTTTTAAGTTACTTCTTTTCTTTATGCATATGAAATGATGAGAAAGCAGGTAAAATCTCATTTGAATGGGCTCTGAAAAAATGTTTTAGAAATCACACACATTTTGCCCATGTAAATAATGTTTATAGTCGATGAATGTGTATCAGAAAGCGTTAAGCATGAATGTACTTTTCACCTTATTTCCTTATGAGAAGGGGCAAGTGTCATGTAATTATTTGAAAAAGAGATGTGGGGCAGACAAGTTTTCATTACTTCCCAATGCTTTAAGTAGTTTACTTAAATACTCTTCATAAGATTGTCTCCTAAGTGATCTGAGAAAAATACATGGTTTTAATAGTGTATGTGTTGGTGGGCATTTGGAAAGGTTCTAAAATGTACCATCTGTACTTCTGAGATAAACAAGTTTGAGATAATTTAGCAACTAAGCAGGAACTTACTTTAAGAAATGAAAAAAAATGTCATGCTTGCTGGAGATTTCGTTTTTAAGATCAAAAACAATGTTGCACACAACAAGGTCCTTTTTGAGGAAATGAAAATGATTGTGAACAAGTGGTATAATAGATTGTTTCTAACATAAACCTTACTGATCTGACCTTGCCTTTTCTTTATATGTTATAATGGTGTATTTAAGTCTTTGTGAAATTCATTGCTACTTTTTATTTCCAAGAAGAACTGGAAACCCTTTCCTGAGTAGTTTTCTACTCCCTTAAAATCATGGGGGAAACATGGCGGTGGATACCAATTTAAACACAAAATGATGGGGTGACTGGGTGGCTCAGGCAGTTAAGGGTCTGCCTTTGGCTCAGGTCACTATCTCAGGGTCCTGGGATTGAGCCCAGGGTCAGGCTCCCTGCTCAGTGGGGAGCCTGCTTCCCCCTCTTCTCCTTGGCTCATGCTCTCTGTTGCTCTGTCTCTCTCTCTCTCTCTCCAAGAAATAAATAAAATCTAAAAAAAAAAAAAAAAAAAAAAGAAAAAATGAAAAGAAATTAGAGTTGTCTCATTTCAAGGATTAAGAAATATGTTGGGGGCACCTCAGTGGCTCAGTTGGTTAAGCATCTGCCTTCGGATCAGGTCATGGTCCCAGGAACCTGGAATCAAGTCCCACATCAGGCTCCTTGCTCAGCAGAAAGCCTGCTTCTCCCTCTGCCTGCTGTTCTGCCTACTTGTGCTCTCTCTCTCTCTGACAAATAAATAAATACAGTCTTTTAAAAAAGAAAGAAAGAAAGAAAGAAAGAAAGAAAGAAAGAAAGAAAGAAAGAAAGAAAGGAGTTGGAATTGAGGCAAACTTAAAATATTCAAAAGATGAACAAAGTTACAAAGAGCCTTACTCTAGGTGAGGAAAACTGTTGTTTTATGTGAGGGCTACTTTTTAAATCCAGTTTGTAAAGTAAGACTTTATTGTACCCAATTATGCAACTCTCTGAAGTTTGTCAGCAGTGCCTGTAACTATGGATGTTCTGTAGCTAAAAATTGCAGTTCTTCCAGATTCTTCCACTCTGTGCTATTACTGTTACCGAATTTGAATGTGTTTTTCATTCTCAAAATTCATCAGTGGATTATTTAACTAGAAAATATTTTTGACCAACAATGTATACATATCTATATCATGTGTTCTGTAAGTTTTCTAAGAAGGCAACAAAGAACTCAACGCTCCTCTAATTATTCTCCAGTAGGAGTTTCAGGCATAGCTAGGGTTTTCAGATTATAAAACCAAAAGCCAATTCTGAAAGCACGGTAGCTAAAATATTAAGCACTAGACATAGAACCCAAGTTTCTAAAGCTAATTGAGGCATGAGCTGTGTAACCTGAGCAGATTATTTCTCTGTGTGTGTTTCCTTTTCTGTGATGGGAAACGAATGGAGTAGATGCTCCCCAAATCCCTTAAATTTTTAGAGAAGTCATGATAGAGCAGCTCCTATTCCCAAATCAGACCTGAGAAGTTTTTAATAGTATGATAAGGCTTTTTAATACTATGATAAGGCTCATATTCAGAAATAAGATAGAAGTAGATCAGAAAACTCTATTTCCTCTCTGATTTTTTGAAATTAGAAGTATCCTGGGAACAACCTAACATAAATTGTCCAAGAATATCTCTCAGGGTACATAAATTACTCAGATTAAAATGCTGTTTAGGGGTGCCCAGGTGGCTCAGTGGTTTAAAGCCTCTGCCTTTGACTCAGGTCATGATCTTGGGGTCCTGGGATAGAGTCCCACATCGGGCTCTCTGCTCAGTGGGGAGCCTGCTTCCCCCTCTCCTCTGCCTGATTCTCTGCCTACTTGTGTTCTCTATCAAATAAATAAATAAAAATATTTTTTAAAAATGCTGTTTAAAAAAATTAATTAATTAAAAATTTTAAAAAATTAATAAAAATAGTTTAGTAGGTAAAACATTTACAAATCTGCCCACTTTATCATCCCACAATAATCAGTAGCCAATTAGCATCCTAGGTATTCTTACAATTTTTAATCGATAACATCTGTTTGCTCTGTTTTCCAATTACTATCTCTTCAACAAAGAACCCAAATAAAACTTCAAAAGAGGTAGACGTGAAAAAACTCCTATAGAAACAACTTCAAAATGGTTTTGTAAGAAAATAATTTATAGACAAAACTTCTGTTTGACTAAACTGAAGTTAATTAGTTAATATATAGTCAATCTTAGGCAATGAAGCCTCTTAAACATAAAGCATCTTTTTTCCCCCTGAACTGGGAGGAAGGGGACTATTATGATGAATTACTACTTTTGCTCTTCACGCTGAGATTTCTCAGTTGAAACAGAGAAATACAATGATACAGTCCAGAGCCAAGTCAGCTAAGATTACATTCTTCGTACTGAGGGAGTTTAAAAAAAAAATAGGCCTTAAATGTCCAAAGGGCACACAGATAACTTCTGAGTAACTCAAACATAAACAGGAAAGGAATTTGATAGAAAACCTTGGTGGTGGTCCAGATCAGGTCTAATTACTGTTGCTCCTTGTAAAAAATTTTGAATTAATGGGGTGGGAGAAGAAACAAAATGGGAAAGCATGATGAGCTTTCCCACTTTATAATCTGAAACCTTGACCCTCTTTCAAATGGGCCTCCCCCCATGAAACTGCCTGCGTTGATATATGAATGAGTATTTTATGGGGTGGGAGAGGTCTTAATGAGACATCTCGCTGGTCATTTTACCTGTTTTCAAGATCATCGTTTTGGAGGGAGTCAGGCACTCCCTCCTTGTGAAACAACCCCAGACATTTTAAAGGCTTAGCATTCAGTTACTCACAGCTGTCAATTTAAGTAAAAAATTAGTTGGGTCTATTATTTAGCATTAATTAGGGACATGTTTCTACCTACATGTTGTGTGTATATTTTACCTATGAATATTTCTTTTTAACGTTACTTCTATGTATTATCAGTACTACAATAAATCAAGAAATCTGTGGTTCAACATCTTAAGTCATTTTTTTTATTACAAAGATAGTTAAAAAATCTAATAAGCTTTTCTTTTAAGAAATCTGGTGAATAAATCAATCAATGCACTGTGTGTGTTGAAGAGATTTATTTTATTCAGCCCAGAAACACTGTGGCAATAACTTCAATTCAGCCACTTACTTGCTGGACCGCTGCAGGGCCATTCCAACCTCTTGCTGGTAAATAATGCCCCTTAAGATTAGTTAAGTGCAAAGCAGATTGAAATTCAATTGGGTTCCTGATATAATTTTGTACATTAAAATAATAGCTTAAAGTTAGAACTTTTACCAAAGCATTTGGTGTTGGGAGTTGGTAACGATTACTCTTAAATATTTATATTCATGGGAAACACTAAAATTTATTCTCAAATGCATGAAGTATGCCACATAGGTTAAACCCACCACATGCAACCCCAAGGTTATCAGTATTACACAGACTTCCATGTTAAGTGCCTCCTAAATTTACCAACAAGAGTAACATCCTTCTAAGCTGACCAACTATTTAGAATTAAAATACAAAGATCTGATGGGACATAATCTCATAATTTCCCTACTTCAATATACATAAGAAATTATAAAGGAGAAAGCAGAACATTTAGGCTCTACTTAGTGTATTAATGTTCATTAGTACATTATTCATTATTTTATATTTTTAAAATATCATCAATAAGTGTTACCTATAGTTATTATGATATTAAAAGTACTCACCTTGCTGAAGAGTCCCAAGAGAAATAATTATTGAATCTTGGTCTCAAAAACATCTGTGTCACTTCTCAATAGTTAACGTGTCTCTTACTTCTATTTTTTGGTCAGCGTTATGTCTTTCTGTTTCAGAGTTGCCAGGAGGTTGAACACAGTAATTGGGACAAATTTATTCAATCGTGCAGGTGCCTTTTGGTATGCATTACAATACATAAACCGGTATTACAATGACTACATCAAGATCAAAGGCAAAATAGGAGCTAATGTTGCATATATTTTAATATGCTTTCTTAATTTGGTTATAGGACAAGGTGCTAGTGCATGTGTTAGAAGAAAGAAAGCAAAGGAAAAAGATTTCAAAAGATGAAAAACAAGAGAGCCGTGTTCTAAAAAATGAGGAAGGCATGGGCCACCTGGGTGGCTCAGTCAGTGAAGCGACTAATTCTTGATATCAGCTCAGGTGATGATCTCAAGGTCATGAGATAGAGCCCCATGTGGGGCTCTGCTCTCTCCTTCTGCCCCTCCCCCTGCTTGTATTCTCTCTCTCTCTCTCACTGAAAAAGAAAAAAAAAAAAGAGAGAGAGAGAGAAAGGCAGGAAAGCATCGCATTCTCACTGGGAAAAGTGTGTTCTTGTATTCATTGGGCTTCGCCATTGCTGAGATGAAGAAATTACAAAGGGGAACAGAAACGTAATCCCTCTAAACATCAGTATAACTTCAGGGAAAACCTTCTCTCCTCTCTCTCTCTTTTTTTTCTCCCCTCTCCTCTCTTTGAAACACCTATTTGTGTTTTATTAATGTGGTACATTATTCTTTTATAATCATCATCACAGTTTGAAACTTTATGTTTACTTACTTATTGTTGGCCTCTCCCCCCAGAATGTAGGTCGCATGACAGAAAGGATGATGGGAGTTTTATGGGACCACATCATTCCAATGCTCAGCCACCTCTAGCAGGCAGTCTGAAATATACATGATACCCCTGAATCACGTGTCTTCTGTGTACTGAGAAACTCGTTATCAAAGGTTAAAGACAAAATAGGAAGTGATTTTAGTCATAGCACTCAAGGGCAAGGATGGGAAGAATGAGGAAAATGACTTTAGCGAGGCGGCTCTGCGACTTGGTCTCCTTTCTGCTTCCTGGTTTGTAGAGGTCTGTCTTCTCATATCCTCGCACAGTAGAGAGCAGGGAGCAAGAAAGCTTTCTCTTACCTTTTCGTGGAAGGGTGTTAATCCCAGTATGAGAGCTCCACCCTCATCTCCTAATTATTTCACAGTCCCTCCTAATACCAACACATTCAGGGTTAGGATCTCAACCTGAGTTTTAGGGTGACAGACACATTTAACCCATCACCTGTACAGAATGGGTTTTAAAATGTAGTGGTTGCTAACAGTTCTTTTGAATAAAGATGGGGTTGTTTTAACAAGCTCATCTTTTACTTGATCTTTTTGATGAGAATTACACAGATACTTGCTCTTGAGTGAGACGTTTTTGCAACAATCTTAACTTTAGTAAACAAAGTCTGATAGAGCAAAATTATTAGGAAATGGAAAAAATTATTAGAAAATGCCTGTAGACAGGCATGCTTTTTGTGTATTAAACACGATTTCTGCAAACATGTGTATACTTAAAAAATACTTGTGAGGTAGTAAGTTGCCGAATGATTTTTATGTGGTCATTTGAAATTAAATAAAAAGAGTGAGCGACCTAACACCATAACATTTCCATCTTGTTTGTTTTTTCTTTCTTTCAATATATTCAGGTAACATTCATCATCTCATAGATACAATAAAAGAAAGAAAAAGAGTGCACCTGGGTGGCTCAGTGGGTTAAGCCGCTGCCTTTGGCTCTGGTCACGGTCTCAGGGTCCTGGGATCGAGTCCCATATTGGGCTCTCTGCTCAGCGGAGAGCCTGCTTCCCTCTCTCTCCCTCTGCTTGCCTCTCTCTCCGTCTACTTGTGATCTCTCTCTGTCAGATAAATAAATAAAATCTTTAAAAAAAAAAAGGAAGAAAAAGAAAATTTTCTTCTTGTGATGATAACTCTTAGGATTTACTTTCTTAATAATGTCCTGTATATCAAACAGCAGTGGTAGCTATGAATTTTTTTTTTTCAAATGTTGTTCAAAAGGAAAATAAAAAAGAATAAATCCAAAGGGATTCTTTGAGTTCACACAAAAATATGAAAACAAAGGTTTTGCTTCCCTCACTTATTATGAGCCAACATATATATATATTTTTTAAATTAACAAATGTCTAACAAATAAGGAAAGTACTAATCCACTTGAGGAACAGAGAGATTATGGACTATTTTTTTTTTTAGTTAATTGTAAGGTCATTCTTCCCAGAAGCACAAATTGACTAGAAAAGCAGATATGCCTTAACATAAAAGGGGCCTTTAAATTTTAGTGGCTCTTAAACACAGGCATTGATGATGATAACTGATAAACCCAGGCTAGGCTAGGAACCATGGACAGGGTGGTATCCATACCCAGAGGGAAGAACACTGCAGCTTGGCATCAGGCCCATAATGTTTCTGCTTCATTTTTATGTTCTACGTATGGTAATCAAGAGTCCCATTAAAGTAAAGAATGAAGTCTGGTAGTCTGTTGGTTATTATGCACTGGGATCATTGCTATTTGCTTTTTCGGTAATGGTGGTTTCTTTTCTTTTGAGAATTATAGAATTTTCCAAGGAAATTCTTACCTTGAGAGGCTTCAAAAATTGCAATACCTTCAGGCAATACCTAACATGGAAACAAAAAAAAAAAAAAAAAGAGAGATTTTTACTGACAAGAAAAATGATTGATAAGTGTATGCTGAGAAAACCATGAAAATGTTAGGAAACCCAAGAAAACTATTCAGTGGAATCAGCTCTATGCAAATGAATACCAACATTTGCATATTTCCTTTTCCTGCTTCATACATTAAGAGGCCCCAGGTGGTGCTGAAAGACGAGTGCAGTTTGTTTGGGGATTCTGTAACAATTTGTGTCTTTTGCTCATTCACCAGCTGTGTCAAATATGGCTGGATGGCTGGTGGGAACTTCTCATTGAGGTCACAAAAAAAAAAAAAAAAAAAAGAAAAAGTTCTTTTAAAAATCTGGCTCCTGATAGTCATGCAAGTGGATAATCTGGTGAGCTAGAAAAATATGGTTTATTATCTGAAATCCAGGATTATTTTTTCTTAGCTCGCCAGAAAATATGAGCAGGTACAAAGAAAAATATGTAATTAAGGAGACTCAAAGCATTGGAAAAGGAAAGAGAAAAACCAGGATAAGAAATAGTTCTATGTTGGGACGCCTGGGTGTCTCAGATGGTTGGACGACTGCCTTCAGCTCAGGTCATGATCCCGGACTCCCGGGATCGAGTCCCGCATCGGGCTCCCATCTCCATGGGGAGTTTGCTTCTCCCTCTGACCTTCTCCTCGCTCATGCTCTCTCTCACTGTCTCTCTCTCTCAAATAAATAAATAAAATCTTAAAAAAAAAAAAAGAAATAGTACTATGTTAACATTTCTAAATATGAAATGAACTGAAATGAAAACTTACCTCTTGTCTGTTTATTTTAAGAAAATTGGGCATAGAAGACTGATTATGATGGGTTACACTACTTGTAGAGCTCAATGCAAAATGAGAGTGTGGAGTCCCTTGTTCAAAAAGCAGGAAGAAGGGACGCCTGGGTGGCTCAGTTGGTTAAGCAGCTGCCTTCGGCTCCGGTCATGATCCCAGCGTCCTGGGATCGAGTCCCATATCGGGCTCCTTGCTCCGCAGGGAGCCTGTTTCTCCATCTGACTCTGCCTTCCACTCTGTCTGCCTGTGCTCGCTCTTGCTCGCTCTCTCTGACAAATAAATAAAATCTTTAAAAAAAAAAAAAAGCAGGAAGAAAAATACAGCTAAAAGTAGTAAGATGTGAAACAATTTCTTTTAAAATAATTTATTACAGGAGAGCCTGGGTGACTCAGTCATTAAACTCTGCCTTTAGCTCAGGTCTTGATCCTGGGATCAAGCCTGCATTGGGCTCCCTGCTCAGTGGGAAGTCTGCTTCTCCCTCTGCCACTCCCCATGTTTGTGTTCCCTCTCTCACTGTGTCTTTCTCTGTGAAATAAATAAATAAAATCTTTAAAAATAAATAAATAAATAAGAAAATATTTTATCACTTATAAAACATGACAGGTAACATATGAGTAATAACTTACAAATCACCAAAAAGTATTTGGGTGTCATAATTGTATATAGTACATTAGCATTTTGTTAATATGATATCTTGATTGATCATAAGATTGCTCTGGCTTTTTTTCTATGGATTTATTAAGTCATCCAAATTTATACTTTTAACAGCTTTATTTTCAATCAGCATTATTCAGAGTGGTGTCAGCTACTCTATGCAAATGTTTGATGGCAAAAAACATTTGATAACTTTTAATTTTAAAGTATTATTATGGTGTGTGGGAGTGAAGAATACTTTATAGACAATATTGGGATAAATTTCTGATAAATTACCTTAAAATATAAGTTTTAGTACTCATGCAGCTGTTGATGCTTTATGGGAAATTTTTTTTTAAGTTTATCACTTCATACAAATCAGTTTCACCTTAGTCTGCATTTAATTTTCAATGTAATTTTATATAACAGCATTTTCATGTTTTCTTTGATATTTCCCACAACTTGTAGGGGCCATACCAAAAAAAACAAAAATGGCTTTGTGATTTATATATATCTCAAAGCACTTGCAGGTGCATTCTATCGATGCATCTTTACTTGCAGAAAGCAATAATTGTCTTCTCCCTTAATGACTGGTTCATCTAAACTTTGTATTGAAAATAGTATTCTTTTGCACTGAAAATCAATCTTAAATTTAATTTATATTTTTAAACCTAAGGCTATTTGCTTTGCAATGTTGTAGCAGTTTTCAAAACTAGAAATTCTAAACTCTTTGCAGAAACCTAATAACTCTCTGGTATGCTTTATTGCAATGTCATGTATAAGCTTTATTTTGTGATAATTTATTGACAAAGTTTACTACCTAATCAGTTATCCTTTTAAAGTATTAATTTAAACAGAAAACCTCCCACTTACCTATTTATTTTAATTAAGAAAATTAGACACGTAAGACTTTGATCAGAGATGACTATGCAATTTGTAAAGCCCAGTTCAAAACGGAGTTATTGAGTCTTGTTCAAAAAGCAGAGGGAAAAATTGTAGTAATCCAAAATCCGGTAAATTCAGGTACTTTTTTGCCATCCAGTATATTATTTGTCTTTCATCTCTTTCATTTTTTCTTGATTTTAGAATATTTTTTCTTCTTGTTTTTTTTGAGAAGAAAAAACAACTTAGCCTAAAGTCATTATATTATGATAGAAATCACAGTAGACCTCTAAAACTTACTTATCTTGCATTAAAAAAAAAAAGACCACTTTCTACCCATAAGCAACAAATCCCAATTTCTTCCCTCTCCTCCCAGTCCCTGAAAACCACCATTTTATTCTTTGTTTTTATGAGTTCAAGTATTTTAGATAGTTCTTGTAAGATTTTATTTATTTATCAGAGAGAGGGGGGGAGAGAGCAAGCACAGGCAGACAGAATGGCAGGCAGAGGCAGAGGGAGAAGCAGGCTCCCTGCCAAGCAAGGAGCCCAATGTGGGACTCCATCCCAGGACACTGGGATCATGACCTGAGCCAAAGGCAGCTGCCCAACCAACTGAGCCACCGAGGCGTCCCAATATTTATTCTTTTGATTAACTTATTTCACTTAGTATAATGTTCTCGAAATACATCCATGTTGTTACAAATAGCTAATTTTCTTCTTTTTTTTTTTAAAGACTTTATTTATTTATTTGACAGAAGAGAGAGACAGTGAGAGAGGGAACAGGAGCAGGGAGAGTGGGAGAGGAAAAAGCAGGCTTCCCGCTGAGCAGGGAGCCCAAAGCAGGGCTTGATCCCAGGACCCTGGGATCATGACCTGAGCCAAAGGTGGAAGCCTAACGACTGAGCCACCCAGACGCCCCCGAATTTTCTTCTTTTTTAAGGATGAATAATATTCCATTATATGTATATACCACATTTTCTTTATTCCTTCATCCACCAATAGACATTTGCTTTGTTTCATATCTTGGTTGTACAACATAGTTTCTGTAGTTAATAATAGAATATTGCACACTTTAAAACATACTAAGAGGATAGATCTTGGGTTAAGGGTCATTATCACATACGCACACATACACATATGCACATGTATATCAAAGAATACGAGGACATGTTTGGAGGACTTGATTACGATGGTAGTAACACAGATGTATGTGTATGTCCAAACTAATCCAAACCATTTTTTGCATATCAATTATATCTCAATAAAGCTTAAAAAAGAAAAGAAATTATAACACATTAGAAAATTACACTTGAAGAAATCAAAACTCCCTTCTTTTATTGATGAAATGTTCTCAAAATGAGATTTTTAGAGAAAAAATATTATTAATAAATGTTCTGCTATCTTTTATATCAGATTTCATTAAGGAATAAAATTTGGGTTATTTTTTTGCCACTTTTTGGTCAATAGCAACAACTAAGTTTTATTACAGTTTAAAAGTTCACCCTTTCCTGGTCTCAGTTTGAAATATTACTGTTTGATCTCTTCTAGAGAACAGAAAAATCTTAAATTTGTAATATATAATAAACTACAAAGCTGTTCATTTGGTGCTGTGTCTACTGCACCAAGCTAATACTTTGGAAATTTAATTCAGTCTCTGAAATACGTTGACTTTCAAGGCTGTAGCTTACTTAAAACATTGCATATGAAACTAACACACTCTTTAACATGAATGCGAGTTCTGTTTTTAAAGTTTACATAATGCATGTGTTCAACATTAGTATCAATTAATTAAACTAGTTTATACTCAAACCTTTTGAAAAGAAGATGCAAAGTGATACAAAATATATTCCAAACTACCAGTTAAGTTTGATTACTAAACAGACAAATTTAAATAGAATGGGTTTTAAATAAAAATGCAGTACATAAAATGAAAGCTAAAACACAGCAATGGTTTTAATAAAGGCTCATTAAAAACTGTGATTCTTGGCAGGCATATCCATTACTACGTTAAACTATAAAATCTATATGTTCAGAGGGCAAACAGTATTCTCTTTGTTGAGCCAGAGAATGAAAAAAAAAAAACTATTTCAAGCTACACTAATAAATTTTTAGTGAGTCCTTTCAAGTTCCTTGCCAAAACATTAGACAGGTTTAGGGGAATGCTTGGCTGCAAATTGATCCATAATAAATTGATTGATGTCATCACTTGAATATATGCTTTCCATGGTTTGTGATTTAGGATGTATTACAGTTGGATCTGTGTTTGACCCATAAAGAATTCCTCTTATTAATGTTGTTTAATTATAAAAAGTAAATGTAAAAAAGACTATGTGAGAGATATCCATATAAATATAACCAGTTTTGCTATGTACAAACTCAAATATTTATAATGATAATTTATAAAGTATTGACTGTTTTTAGATGACAGGTATCATTCTTGGCACTTAAGATGGTGACAAAATAGTCATATTGCTACTATTGTTCTACAAGATGAAAATGCTAACAGAATTGTTAGAATTAGACTTTGTAGAGTCATGTGAGCCAGGATAATTATCCTTCTTTTTTTTTTTTTTAAATGTGTTGGGATTTTGGTAGGCATACCAGAAGAACCATACATTTCATTGTTTTTTACAAAGCAGAATGAAAATACTTCTCTATGAACAAATAAAAATACAAATAGAACGGAGTCAAAAAAATACTACAGAATGTGTAACGTGTGGGCTACTGTGATAGAAGCTGGAAAGTCTAAAGCTGGAGGAGGCAGAGTCCTACACTCTGATATTTTTACTAACCAATTGCTTCAAAAACACAAGGAAGAAATAATAATTGGAGCTTTAGGCACCATTTTGGCTTAAGTTGTAAAACCGAGACCCAACCAAAGCATTCCACTGAAAGAACCTCACACCTTTGTTCTTAAATCATGAAAAGGGTGAGGAGAAGGTGTGATTCTGAGGCGAGAGTTGACGTATTTCAGGAGGGAGGAAAGTGAGCCAGGAAGACCTCCCTCAGAATGAGAAGTGAAAAGCAATTTTATCCATCCAAGCTTACAGAAAATTATCCACTTGTCTTAGCATCTCACCGAGTTCGAGAGGAAAAGCTAGAACTCATTCCTTATTACTTCTCCCACCCCAGATCTCAGTGGACAGGCTTTTGATCCAGGGGCCTTCCAGAGTCCCAAGAGTCCTTGTAAAGGCTTCACACTCTATGGAGAGCTTTTGGTTCCATCAAAACCTTGTAAGAGTCAATGCTGTGTATTGGGATGCTAGTATTTCATTTAGTCACTGAAACTCAGCCTTCCAACTTTCCTGACAGAGTGCAAAAGTAACATGCTTTCAATCTTCTTGTGATCAGGAATTCATTTGTATCCCCTGTCAAGATAACTCAATGAAATAAAGCTTTGTTTCCTGAAGAACATGGTAATAGTGGGGAGGTTTACATTTATTTCTGTTTCTGGCTGTCGCACAGTTTGTTTCTGGCATACAGGGCAGAGTCTATGGCTGCATTCCTTCTGGTGCCCCCAGGATTTATGTCTTCATCCAGGTATAAAGAGGCTGCTCTGACAGAGAAAAAGCTTACCTCACTCCGAGCTATCAAAAATACGAATCATTGCTGGACACTCGGAGGAAGGGCCCCCTGCCATTTAGCTTCACCATTATCATCCTTTCTAAAAATAGAGGAAAATGTTCCCTGATAATGTGCCCCTTTGGAAAGTCAATCTCTACATTTTAATTTTGCTGTGATTTGCCCTAGAAAGAAAACACATGTAAGTAAATAGCCATATATCATAACTAGAGCATAGCTAAGATGGCACTGCGACCTAAGTGTGTATCTGATGGTTATTAGCAGGAATGCAGTCCTTGGGTCACCAAATAGGCTCCATACAAACACAGTGAACTGCAGGAAATGACCATAATGAGAAAAGGAAAATGCTAACAAGTCTAGCCCCTTTTTGGTTTTCTATCAGAGTTCCTCTGGCTCCTTGGCCTAGCTCCTTGGCCAGGAGCAAGGGAAAAGAGCAAGTAACTACTAATAATCATTCTGTTCTGCAGAGTATCATTGGTGCCTCAGAAAAATGAATTGCAGAAACTCACCCAGCTGACAGTTTGCCCCTCTGACACTTAGAGCCTCCGCACTTCATTTCCTCATAAGCAAAATGAGAATAAGTCATATATAGAATAAGTAAAATGATAAAGTGAGCATATTATATGTGTGAAATGCAAAATACAGTGATTAACATTAAAAATCTTCTCGTTCATGTCTCCTCTTCCAAACTTCAGAAAATGCTTTTTGCATAGATAATAAGTAAGTAACTATAAAGACCTTACAAGTTCTGATTTATCTCTGGGTTGCATTATGTATTTGCCTAATAAAACTCAAACTTCACATTTGAACTTGAGTAAAATTATAAGTATTTTTAAAGTCAGTTTTAGTAAAACATCAGTGAATTAAGTGTCTTCCGTGTCAAAATGTTAACCATACCTAAATATTAAAGTGAAGTTGTATGTATTGGGGGAGACGGCACATAAACAACCTAGCAGAGGTGTCTTTAATTGACTAAAAGGAGTAGAATATTGTTTCACATTTATCATGTGTGTTCCTCACATTTTCTTGTGCTCTTAAGTTCATGATGCCCAGGAGGGAACACAGTAGTGGGAGGGGTGGATACTAAGATTAAGGAAATGGAGCCACCTAGGAAAGAGAACAAACTGGAATTACAAAGATCTCATGACTGAAACAATCATCACCAGATCATGGTGGATTCATTCATTTATTCAGAAAATATTGAGTGAGTGCCAACTACGTTCCATAGAATTATCTGGGTAAAGCCAGATCAGAAAAAGCCTGTGCTTCTCTGAACAAAGAAAAGATCAAACTGGCCTTCAGAGATGGAGCCAGTGGGATGATGCTAGGGACAGACCTGACTCCTCTCCTGCAATGCATCTTAAAAACCGCCATACGGCCAACTGGTTGGAAGACCAGTGTCTTTTTATTTCCATCTCAATTAAGTCTGGTGACTTTAATTTTAACTTCTACGTAAAAATTTCATATTTCCCCTTTGACTGAAATTGCTTTTCCCTCTCCCGAGTCCCAGAGTTGCTGTCACAGAATTCTGACTATGTGGTTATTCTGGTTATATGGTTATTCTAGTTATTCCTACTATGTGGTTATTCTGACTATACTATTCTGGTTATGAAATTGCAAGGACTTTTATTTCTTTCCATTTTAAACTTTGAAAGGAGCAAATTTATTATATACTTCATACCTTCCCTCCACAACCACTTCACCCCCACCACCAAATAGTTTCTCAATTTGAATTTTTGCTATTTATGTTGCTATTTATGCACATAGTATCTCCAGGTTGAATATTATTCTTTAAATATAAAATTCATAGTCAAATGTAGCCACATTTCTTGGGCTCATGTTTTGAAATTCCTCTGGTTGTCTGAAAATTTGGGCTTCTTGTTGAGCATGAGGATACTTAAGCAAAGAGGCGAGCGTAAAAAAGTGTTGGCATTGTAATGGTGTATGAAGAATACAAGAAAACTGATCCTAGGAGCTAATTGTGTTTCCATGGAATCTTTCAGTGGAAACAAGGCACCATACTCATCTACAAATCTCTTTAGGTCCTTTTGGAGACTTTTATTTTTGCCTTAATTTTTTCTCATAAAAATCATCAAGATAATGCATTTGAAGTATTTGTGAAACGATGTTGTCACTAGTAGCTTCACTAGTGATTTTATAAAGCTTGGTTTCCTCCCACCCATCTCATATCCATAAGTAATTCACTTCACTAAAGTGGATTTATATTGGGTTCTAGTTAGTTTCTTGAAGAGATGGGGTTAAATCTTCCACTTCAAAATACAGGAAGTTCTTTGAGTTTGAAATTGTCAATATGTGAACTGAGAGAGGAGTTAAAGAACTCATCGGTAATAATGACCCCAAATCATCTATTATTGAGGACAGTCTAATTCAAGGAAACACCATTGTAATCTATTCACTGATTCATTTCATTTGAAAACAAAAGAAGATGAATCATTTTTCAAGCATTTAAAGCTGAACTGCAAGTAATGGAAAAAGTAATTAATTTTGTCCAAAGTAATTTGCTGTAACAAAATTTCTCGTTACCCATGCTCACCTTCGACTAAATCTTTGCTGAACTTAAGAAATTACTAAGAATGCAGAAGTACTTATGGGAGCATTGCTGGACTCTGAATTTTTTCTGACTCCTCTCACACATTATAGAAAAGGACTTAATAGGTAGTTGAATTCAAGTGGACACACCTTTAACATGTCCTTAGAACTAGCATTAAGAAATACATTTTCACAAAGTTTGTTGGGAAATTACCCTCCCGACAACAGCAACAAAAATTCTTGGCCTATAAGTTTTTCCAGTAAATTCTTCCAAATTTCTAAGAACATTTTAAAGATAATTCCCATACAACACAAACTATGCTAAGCTATCCGTAGTTTTCTTCCAATTTTCCAGTATTACAAACAGCACAATAATGGACATACTTGTACAGAAATTGTTGGCATCCCTGATTATTTTCTAATAGTATATTTCTAGAAGTGGTGTTCCTAGAACAGCCTATAAATATTTTTAAAATTCTTGCTCCCTATTGTCAAGTTGTTGTGCAGGAAAGAAATACTGTTTTATATAAACAATATATAAAATCACTTTTTTTTCATCTGGACTTCTTCAACTTTGTCAGTAAATTAAGAGTATAGCTTATTATATATATATATATATATATATATATATATACACACACTTTTAAAAGTACAGAACAGTATGGAAGCAAATATATCAACAATTTGCAATGATTATCTTTGGATTATGAAATTGCATGGACTTTTATTTCTTTCCATTTTAAACTTTGAAAGGAGCAAATTTATTATATACTTCATACCTTCCCTCCACAACCACTTCACCCCCACCACCAAATAGTTTCTCAATTTGAATTTTTGCTATTTATGTTGCTATTTATGCACATAGTATCTCCAGGTTGAATATTATCCTAGAATTCTGTGTTCTCTCATTTTAATATCCACTGTCAGCAAACTCACTCTTTTTTTTTTTGGTTTTTTACTTCACACTTTGGTTTTCTTTCACAGTTTTTCTCCCATCTGTCTCTTGAATTCCATTTCTAAACACAGTGGTTCACTTTAAAATTATTGTAAATGTTGAATGATTAAAACAGAATCTTAACGGGTCTTCATGACTCTAATCTTGTATAATCTATTTTATTTATCGTGTTAGACTAATCTCTTCCCAGTAGTTTGATCACTTCATTTGTTCTTAAAAACCCATGACTCACTAGTGTTAAATTCCCACTCAGGTTTAAACTATCTAGTCAGATAAAAAGTACAACTGCCTTTTTAGTCGTTTTTTTTTCTTCTTACTAATAAAACCCTATATTGTGGTCTTAGGAAATCATGTATATGTTTTGTTAATGTACCACTATTCAATATTTGTCTATTTATTAAAGATTTTAATATGCTTATGCTCTATCCACATATATGCTGTTGTAAAATGCTAAAGAGCAGCGTTTTTATATTATCACAGAACCAAACACCTTACATTACATATAACATGAATTTAGTAAATAATCATTTTATTTAAAGGCAGAGAATTTTTCGCAGAAATGAGAAACATAAAAGACTTTTTCTCCCGTTTCATTGAAACATAATTGACATAAAACAATGAGTCCAAGGTATACAACATAATGATTTGATATATGTATGTATTATAAGATGATCACAAGTTAATTAGCATCAATCACCTTGCATAGTAACAATTTTTTTCTTGTGATGAGCACTTTTAAGATCTATTCATAAGAGACTGTGTTGCAGAGATTAGTGTATGTGTATGTGTATGTGTATGTGTATGTGTATGCAGAGATTAGTAGTACACAATAGTTGTTTAGAACATGAAAAATTACCAGTGCTGCACAAAGGGACATATCAGCTTCAAGAATATTACTCAAGAAGCCTATCTCTAAACCTTAGATTCCATATGTTGCCCTCTATGTATTCTTTATTATTGATTTTGAGCCAATAATAACCTAAAATTCTATCTCCCATAGTTGACTCATTAAACTTTGTTGACTGTTAAAAGATTTTCCTAATACCAGTTCCAATCTATGCGTCCTAGCTTTGCCTCTGCCTGGAACCCAAATTCTAGCTCCACCATCTCCTTCAAGGCAGTCTGCTGGCTTTGGCTCTTCCTATACTTGTGCAACACAAAACAAAAACTGAACAATTTCACAATATTTTTCAATATTCATAGAGTTAATGTTTCTATAGACACACTTTTGTACAATATTCATTTACATCCTAAACTCTTTTTTTTTCTTTTCATATACCAAACTCAGAATTTTATTTTTTAAGCTTGCTTTGGCTATTTGGGGTCTTTTGTGCTTCTATGTCAATTTGAGGATTGTTTGTTCTAGCTCTGTGAAAAATGCTGCTGGTATTTTGATAGGGTTGCATTAAATGTGTAGATTGCTTTGGGTAGCATAGACATTTTGACAATAGTTGTTCTTCCAGTCCATGAACATGGGATGTTTTTCCATTTCTCTGTGTCATCTTCAATTCCTTTCATCAGTGGTTTACAGTTTTCAGAGTATAGGTCTCTCATCTTCTTGGTTAGGTTTATTCCTAGGTGTCTTATTATTTTTGGTGCAATTGTAAATGGGATTGATTCCTTGATTTCTCCTTCTGCTGCTTCATTATTGGTGTATAGAAGTGCAGCAGATTGCTGTATGTTTTGTATCCTGCAACTTTAATGAATTTGTTTATCAGCTCTAGCAGTTTTTTGGAGTCTTTCTGATTTTCTATATATAGCATCATGTCATCTTCAAATAGTGAAAGTTTTACTTCTTTCTTGTCGATTTGGATGTCTTTTATACTTCACCTGTTACATATACCTCCCTATTTCATGTCAGGACTGTAGCCATAATTGGTTAAGCAGTAATGTGTTTTATAACTATTTTACTTTGTATATGCACTACCCTGGTTTGTTTACTTAGAAGAAAATGAGTAAGCTTAGTGGAAAAATAAACGTGCTAATATGAATAACAAGAAAAAAATGATTTCTCATCCAATAGCATTTTATATTCTCATTGAAGTAGGCAAAATAACAGACCTACCCCACTCCCAAAGACGCCCATGTCCTAATCCCCAGATTTTGTCAATACGTTAATTTACATGGCAGAAGAGACCCAAGGTTGTCAGTCAGCTGACCTTCAAACAGGCAGATTATTTTAGATTAGCCAGGTGGGTTCATTGTGACCCAAGGGCACTCAAAAATGAAAGAAGAGAGGGTGACATGAGACAATGGAACAATGGTCAAAGAGTTGTAGTATTACTGCCTTTGAAGACAGACAAAGAAGGATGAGCCAAGGAATAGGAGTGACCTCTGGAAACTATAAAAGGACAAAGAACAGCTTCGAAGTTTCCAAAATTGAAATGCAGCCCAGTTAATCCCTTAATTTTAGTCTGTGAGACCTGTTTGGACTTCTGATCTACAGAACTACAAGATAATACATTTGTGTTGTTTTTGAGCTACTAAGTTTGTGACAGTTTTTCACAGCAGCACTAATACACTCACAAAACAACCACCTTCCAGTTTCTACCCAAAACATGTTGACATATTAGGTAGTCTTGTTCAGAATCAAAGGGAGACTTCTCTGCCTCCATTTTGTTGGTTTCTCCTCCTCTCTGAATCCATCCTTATTCATTTTCTCAGGGATGTCAACAACTGTCAGACTGTCTTCATTAGGCTTCCAGACCTTGCTGGTGTTCTTCCTCTCTATCAGCCACTTTCCCTTTGCTGGTCTCTCCTCAACTCCTAGACTCCACCAGGATCTCAAATATTAAATATCCAAAACTGAGTCGCTGATTTTCTACCTCATCACCATCTCAGTAGGGAGAAACTCCATTCTTCCAGGTGCTTCTCACCAGAAATCCAGGAGTCATTCTCTACTACTCTTTATCTTGTGAATAAGACCTGTTCTGTCAGCAAATCCTTTTGACACTGTTTTCAGGACATACCCAGAATTCAGCCACTTCTCACTATATCCGTTGCAACCAACCTGACCTGAGGCACAAAAATCTGTGCTCAGGGTCATTGTAATAGCTTACCAACTGCCCGCCTTGTCTCTACTATTACTCCTCCTCCTTCAAATTAACAGACAAGCTACCCGTAGAAAATGTAACGTGGGATATGAAAGCACTGCTCAGAACTCTCCAGTAGCTTTAGATCTCACTTTAGATCTCTCTCAGAATAAGAGGTAAAACCCATCTAGTGACCTCTCATCCATTCTCTTGAGCTTTCTGAATTCATCCTGATTTGTCTTCCTCTTACTCCCTCTACATTGACCTATTTGCTGTTCTTTGAATGTTTCAGACACAGCCCCATCTCAGGAGCCCTCCCGCACCTTGCTGTTCATTGCATATGTCTCTCACCCACACTTCCCTCAAACCTTTTCTCAAGTGTAGTTTGTGAAGTTTTAACTGACCACCATCTGCAAAATTATAACCACTGTGAGCCAAGCACTTCCTGTTCTCTTTCCTGGCTTAATTATTTTTTAAGCATTAGCATCATTTTTTTTTTTTTTTTTTTTTGCTTAATTATCAAGCTGATTGTCTTTTTCTCTCCATTTAGAATGGAAGCTCTGGGAGTATTGAGATGTTTCTCATCTTTTTGCTGCTATATCCCCAGTACTTAGAGAAAGACCTGCCCCCCCCCCAAAAAAAGAGTTTTATGAATGAATAAATAAAAATAAGGGGCAAGGATTGAATAGAAGAATGAGAGAGGGAGTATTTGCTGCTGCTATCTTACAGTGTTCACGAGTAAAGTAGTGAAAACTACCAATTTTCATTTGATTTCAATTCAACTCACATGTACTGCAGGTTAAACATATGACTCTTTACCAACCCAAAAGAAGATATAAAACTTTTGATGCCTTTATTAAGTTACATAATTTACTTAAATATTTATATTACATTTAAAAATATGTCACCACATCTTGGTCTGTTTTGTAACGTACACAGGTGTGTGCACACACATGTATGCCTGTGAGAGCATTTAATTTTAAACTTGCTATATTGTCACTGTCATCAACAGTATTTTCAAATATTTTTTATTAGCCTGGTACTCTATTTACAGGATGTCAAGCACATTTTTTATGCTAATTTAAATGCCCAAATCTCAGTTGAAAATTGTCAAGCAAAAGTTTTAAGGTAGTTTATATGGTTGAATGACTTTTGACACCACATTGCTTTTTCAACTTTTTTCGGGACTTCTAAACATAGAATAGAAATAAAAAATTTATAGCATGTAGAAGTTATGAAGTCTAGCAGCACTCTTGCTTTGGAGTTAGTATTCTAGAAGACATGAAGAGGAATATAAAATATTTGCCATAACGGAAAAATAAAAGACTGAAAAGTACTTCCTATACTCTTTTTTAATATGGTTAATGAATAGCCCAGCCTCTACAAACTGATTTAAAATAGGCTTTTAGTCTATACCATTAGATATTGCATAAGATAAGTAGAAATAAAATCTTATTTCCACAAAAAGGAAATGGTCCTGCCTCATCTATTTGTATGCATGTTGAGAAACGCACATACACAGACACACACACACACACACACACACACACACACACAAATTCTCTGAAAAGAAATATAAACCATAGTCTATTTTGCAACTATAATCCCTAGTGTGTTATGTAATGCCTCCACTCTCCATATGCTATAGCTATATTTTCCTCTTCGTTTGAACTGCAAAGAATCTTCTGGCCAAAAAGAGAGCCATTTCTTGCCTTTTTTTGTTGTTGTTGTTGCAGCTTTTTTAAAATTTAAATTCAATTAATTAACATATAGGGTATTATTAGTTTCAGATGTAGAGGACAGTGATTCATCAGTTGTACATAACACCCAGTGCTCATGCTATCACTTGCCCTCCTTAATGCCCATCACCCTGTTACCCAACCTTCCCAAAAGAGAACCATTTATTTCTGATTGTTGCATAAAAGCACACCCACAAAAAATCAACAGTTCACAAGGAAAGGGACCTCGATTCTAAAATTTCATATTTACTTAAGAGAACTATCTAAACCAAAATTGCTAAACTTGCAATGAACTCAGGACTTAATCTGCTGTACTTTGAACAAGACACGGAAGCACTAACCTTCCACATTTCACTCTTCACATAGCATTGACACCTATGCATATTCCTGAAAAATTTCCCAATTTCTGAATCTAATCTACTTGTAGACGTTCATAGAGGACACTTAGCTAAAGGTAATGAATCCTCCTCCCTAATCAATTTTATCCTAATCAAGGATAAAAATCTCATCCTTACTATTGGAGGCTGAATTGAGTGATCCTGGACAAACCTATTTTGTAAGTGTTTCAGGATGCATGCCTTTTGTTAGGACAGGGGTATTCTTTTTAAACATCTTCAACTCAAACTACGTTTGAGGAAATGTATAGGAAGTAGAACATAAAATAATATTCATTAAAATACAAAATGTTAAATAGTCAAGAATGATGTCATAGTATTAGCATCACTACCAAGAACGCTATAATCTTTCCCTAGTAGTAATTAATTTCTTCATATTCCACATACTGTAGAGCTCCCCAAAAGTGTTAATCTCAAATGGGATGTATTTTGTTCTACTTCTCTCATTGTTTGTGATAAGTAGCAACAAACTTGCTACTTATTCTGTCATCCCAGATATTGTGCTGTGCCCCCTGAATAAACTTGTTCCAATGAATTCATTTTTAGGGATTGATTGTTAGTCTTTTGGAACAGTAATGCCCTTTGGGAAATTTCTTTAACTTCATTAAGTTACCCATATCATTTGATGACCTTAGTTGCTCTCATGATCAATATTGGGTCCAAAATTGTGAATGAAACTCCTCTGTTCAAAATAAAATATATGAGTAACTCTGGAATTGATTGACAGTCACTTGTGATCATGTTTGATTTTGATTAAATCTCAGAAGTCAGCCTTGTAGCAATGATTTAACACTTGGTTACAAAGACTTCCCCGTCTAAGTTTGGATGGTGGAACTCATACATTATGTATTTCCTTTAATGACCCACATAGCCAAGGGATGGCACTTTAAATTGATGAAGGTTATATATTCATATGTAGAACAAATTAGTTTAGAGACAAATGAAGAATAGATGTGCAGTTGCGCTAGCATGAACTGTTACAATTATAGTGATTATTATAACCACAGTCTAATACCTTCCAGACATCAGCTGTCATTATACGTGTCTCTATCATAAAGACACAGTCCTATCTCTCCTAAAATAATATCTCATTACAAGAGTATTATTTATAAAAAATAGTTCAGATGCTGCCAGTAATTCCATGTCAATCCACTATTTTTCAGGAGTTTAATATTTAGTGGCATGAAATTTGCTTTAAGGAGTATTGAGGACTACATTTCATCCATTTAAAAGCTTGTATTGTATTGTGTTCTAGAAACTTTGTTTTGAGAAAGACGGTTTAACATAATGACAACTTCATTCATAGCCAAGAGAAACTGCTGCCTCATTGCCGTGTTGTCATATTCCTATAAAGTGACCCATGGATAGCATGAGGTCAAAAGGAGTGGGGAGAAAAAAACGAACACATATTAAATCACCTTTAAAACTAGTTTGGGAATATTTCATGGATTTTAAGGGTTTCAAACCAGAAAAAAAAATTAATGGGATAGTTATATTTTACTCCTTATAAATTTTTATCATTTTTTAAAATTCTGTGGCATTTATGGTTTGATGAATAGAAAAAAATAGGTGCATGAATAAAATGTAATCAGTGTCCTATCGGCGTGTGCTTCATGGGGAAAATAGCTTCACGCCACCTTGGAAATAATAGAAGGGCTACAAAGTATTATTTCACCAGTTAAATTTTCTGCAATGCCAAGATCTTTTGTAGGAATTATCAGAGTTGTCTTTTTTTTTTTTTTTTTTTTTGCAAAGATAAAAGTTCAGGCCCTTTGGGCTCAGAATGTGGAATTTGTTGTTCTTCTTTATTTTAAAATAAACTTTCACTTAACAAAATAAATTGCAAAACATAATACCCATTATTCTCTATACCCCTTACTCACTCTCTCCTAATGTTTATCTGATTACCTATAATTAACAATGATACACTACTATTAACATACCTACAGACCTAATTTAAATTCTGCCAGTACTCTTGCTAATATTCATTTTCTGTTCCAGGATCTAATCCAGAATATTAGTTTGCATTTATATTGTGTGTCGTCTTATTCTCCACCAATTTGGGACAGTTCTTTGGTTTCTCTTTGTCTTTCATTACCTTGTCAGTTTTGAAGAGGACTGGTCAATTATTTTATTGAATTTTTCCTCAATCTGGATTTGTCTGAAATTTTCTCATGAGCAGATTGAAGTAATGCATTTTAACAAGAATTCCATGAAAGTGATTTTATGCCCTTCACATCAAATCATATTAGGTAGCATATGATGCCTGTATGGAAAGAGAAGTGAGGCAAAGGTAGACATCAGATATATAAAACACACAAAGGAATTTATGATCTCATTTAAGAAATAGACATATTCTTTCCAAGACAGAAACCTAAGTTCAGGGAATCATAGGTAAATTGTAGATTCCTAAATAATGGGAAAATCCTCTATCACAAAATATTTTGTTGTATGTCCCCTTCTAATAGTAATTATATGTTGTTACATACATGAAATGTCCAGATAGCCTCTAATTGCATACAAATTTTGAAAATGCAGTTAAATGGAAATTACATCTGAAACTGTAAAGAATTTTAAACATCTGAGGATTTCTAGTGTACCAACATCAAGGCAGAAAATGAAAACATTACTGTGAATGGTGTTGCTCCTCCAAGTCAGAGAAGGTGTGGCCTGAGTATTTATGAGATGTTAAAAGCAAGATCTGATAAATTAATTTTTGGCTGGAGCCAACACATAATAATTAGCACCAATGTATCCACATTAGTAGGCTTTCTTTGTAAATGAACATATCTATGACATATAAAGACACCAGTTATAAAACTGTGGTCATTCTTAATACATTGGTTGAGGAAATGGTTTTAAGAATTTAATTTTAATCACAGCAAGAGTGTCTTTTTAGACCTTATAGTAATTACGTTTTTGGTGTTTAACATAACTTTACTTTCTTACCTTCTGTATTTGTCTTTAGTTGTATATATATTTTTAGGAGCACATCTGACTCTGAGCTGGTTGTTGGAAACATTATTCCAAGACAATTACCGAGATTGCCAGAGGGTGTTAAGAGGGGGGTCAGGGTGTAGATTAATAAGCCAATCCTATCTGATGACCAGTATTCATGTTGACTTAGCCCTCCTTAGCCTCAAACCCTCCATTAATGGATTCTCCATTTTCCTGCTTGAACTTAAAAAAAGCCTAAAGTGAAAGGCAGGAGTGAGATGAGATACTTCTGTATTTCAGCTGTTGATCCTTACAAGAGAACACAAGTTAGTTTAGGTAAGATATATGGCTATCCATAGAAGGGCTAGGTCATTTTACTCTTACATAATTATAGATACCTGATTCAAATGTCTACTCTACTCATGCCTGATATATGGCAGATAATGCTATCTATTAAATTAAAGGTTATGAGAAAAGCTATGCAAAATAGTGAATACAACATAAAAAAAAAAAGAGTGAGAGAAGAGAAAAGGAAAGAAAACCCTATTCTACTACCATAAAAATTTACTGAAGTCATATCAAGATATACCCTTCCGTTTTTTTAAAATCATAGATACAATCATAGTCTACTATAATCTTGCATTCTGTTCTTTGTTTTGATTTATAATAAGTATATTTTCCTTTTCTTATATAATTTATTATTCTGACTAGGAAAATAATGCATGCTTATTTTGGATAATGTAAAAATAAAGAAAAGCCAGTGACATGAAATAATAACCTATCACTTCATCAACGAAAGAAAACCACTTTCACATATTTGGAACCAAACTATATGATTGTACATTTTTAGCCTTTATTCCAAACTCAAGGCATGCACGGGTAACGAGATTGTAATTTTTAGTTTTGTAGATATAAGTGTAGATATAAATAGGCCACTATTTATACTGGCCTCAATTTTTCAAGATTATTCACGAGGTTAAGTAGTCATCTTTAAGAAGAGAGTGTCATCCTACCCTTTACCCACCCACACAGATTTGGGCATATTCCTTTAGTACTGTCTTGTTTTGTTTGAAAAAATAAACTAGCTCAAGTAAAGGTTCAGGGTGATACCAGGTGCAGTGGGTCAGTGTGAGAAGACAGGAATTATCATGGAGCCGATAGGTAGAAAGTTCAGGCAAACCTCATAAAACTGCTCCTGAGAACCAAGTCAGCAATCAAGGCAACATTCTTTCAATTTTCTTTCTTTGAGGATGCCCACTTTCCCTTATCTCTCTGTCTCTCTACTCTTTAACTGACCTGCTTCCATCATCAACTGATTCCTTTGCTGGATCTTTTGGATAGCCCTATCAAGGGCACCAGCCTACACTAGGTTTCTCTCAGCTGACCTGCTCATGTTTGAAATTCTGCAGTTCTAGAAATTGGCAGACGGTCAAGCTCATAAGAGTGACAGCACACGTAGCACCGATGGCTGGACAGCAAATCCTCTGATCCTTTCTGATGCTTTTGACCACACATAGCACAATTAGCAGTAAACTCTGCCTGCGTGCACGCGTGCACACACACACACTCACACACACAGCCAAACAAAAAACCAAACAGACCTCCATTGTTCCACTGAATAGGAAGTAATGTACAGAATGGTTAAGGAAAGAAGGGGAGGGGAATAAGACAGGAAATTAGAAGATAATATCTGTTATTGATTTGGTATAATAAATGAAAGGTGTGTGGTTCTGTTTTAGATATTTTATAATCATAAAAACAAAGAAGAAGAGAAAAAAATTGCCCCATACTTACCACTAATTAGGTTTTGAAAATATGTTTATTTTTCCACTAACTTTTCTCGAGGTTATTTAGATAGTTCTTGATAAATCTTTATGGTAACATATGTGAAAGCAGTCATGATTACTCTATGACTTGGAGGAATGAATTGTGAAAATTGTTGTTTTTAACAGTGTTAAAATTTGTAATGAAGAAAAATTCTAATAAATAGTCAGCACTAATGATGAGGCACATGATTCCTTTCTTGTGAAATTTTCTTTATTTTCCCCCAAGATCTAAAGATTCATGAACACAGAACAGAGTGTTCAATTTCCTCATTTTCTCACCATTATATATAACAAGTTGCATACCCATGAGTTCTGTAGTTGACTGGATCTGCTAGTAAGATTCTCTCTTTACACTATGTAAACTTCTAGACCAGTTTGTGTATCAACAATTAATTTGGGAGAAAGCATGGCAGATGGGAGAAGGGCCAATAAGAAATTCTGAAATTACCAAATATTAGAATCATAGATTTTATTTATTTTTAAAAAAATTTTTGAGTCTAGTTAAAGCACAATGTTACAATAGTTTCAGGTGTGTAACACAGTGATTCACAAGTTTATATATTATGTTTGTTACAAGTGTAGCTACCATGTGTCACCCTATGACACTATTACAGTATCATTGACTATATTCTTTATCCTATGTCTTTTGTTCCTGTGGCTTTTTTATTCTATAACCGGAAGCCTAAGCCTATATCTCCCATTCCATATTTCTCCCATCCCCCAGGTATGCCTTCCCCCTTCCCTTCTCCCCTATGGCAACCATTAGTTTGCTGTATTTTGTATTTTATTTATTTATTTATTTTAGATTTCACATACGAGTGAAATCATATGGAATTTTTCTTTCTCAGTCTGACTTACTGTATTTAACATAATACCCTCTAGGTCCATCCACATAGTTTTAGGATGAAAGAGTAAATGTTTTGTCTTGTTTTGTTTTTACCATATTCATCTGATCACTGTTCTCAATACAGGGTCAATAATGACTTGGTCAAGCCAGGACAATTAAGAGTTCTCGCTAAAACAAAAACTCTACATAATTCACTCAAATGCTTACTTCACTCAAATTACTCGATGTATTTTACCCAAACATTTCATTTTCTTTAGTTGTATTCATTTTATTAAATAACGCTGTCTTTGTCAATTACACACTCACACACACACCCAAACAAAAAACCAAACAGACCTCCATTGTTCCACTGAATAATGTCTCAGCTTTCACTCATCCCAATGGTACCACAATAGCCATCATGTGCAGAGCTGTAGTGACTGAGATTTGAGATGAAATTGAACACTGTCTGTAGCTTTTATACAAAATAAGCATTGATCTATAAGCTGGGCTCACTAACTAGGTTCTTATTTCCTTGTCCACTGTCTCCCCTGGTGACCCCACTGTTCCAATGGCTTTAAATCTACCTAAGCTGAGGATGCCCAAATTTGCAACTTTCATCCAAACCCCTTTTCTGAGTTTTAGATTTCTATATCCAACTGCCTTCTTGACTTCACACTGAGATTTTTCAAAGGCACCTTCAACTTACAAAATGAACCCTTGATTATTCCCCCCAAGTATTTTCCATCCTTAATTTTTTTTATCTTTGCACCAACTTATACCTTTAATCGCACATTTTCTTTTCTTTTTTTTTTTTTTTAAGATTTTATTCATTTATTTGACAGACAGAGATCACAAGTAGGCAGAGAGGAAGGCAGAGAGAGAGGGAGGAAGCAGGCTCCCCACCAAGCAGAGAGCCCGATGCGGGGCTCAATCCCAGGACCCTGGGATCATGACCTGAGCCAAAGGCAGAGGCTTTACCCCACTGAGCCACCCAGGTGCCCCTAATTGCACATTTTCTAAAGTCTAAAGCTTAGATTCATCTTCAGAATGTCCTTTATCCCATGAGTAAAAGCTGTCAATCCTCCCACTAAACAATGTCTCAATTGAATGCATTCTTCTTGATCTATTTTGCCAACATACTCTTCTCCAGGCAACAGTACAATGTAATTTTAGTTGGCCTCCTTGCTTCCATTCTTCCCCTCCTTTGCTACTTTCTCTGCAAATCAATAAAGGGAGAATTTTGAAAATAGTTTATTAAGTCGTTCCACCATTTTAGTTTATTTAAAATGTGTGTTATTCTCTTATATGAAATGTTTAGAACGTACCCATTATGGCATAAATTCTTCAGCGAGATTCAGAAGGCCCTTCATGATGTGACCTCTGCTTTCCTCTCCAGGATAATATTATTCCATTTTCTCCCTGACTTTCAAGGTTTCAGCTGCATTGGCCTGCCTTTAAAGCCTTAATTAAGCAAAGTTCTTTTAAAGCTGAGTGATCACACATGCTGTCCTCTTTCCATGGAAGGCTTCTACTCCTTTACCTTGTTAACTCTTGAATTGTTATATTCTGTAATGATAGAAATAATAATTTCTTAGACCCAGTGACCTTTCCCCTCATAACACTAATCTCTTTGCAATTATTATGTTTCCCTTTCTTACTTGTCCATAATCTTTGGGAGGGCATTGCTATAGCAGAACTTGATCATAATACAGCAGAACTTGATCTCTGCTATATTACCAGAGCATAACCCAATGCCTGATACATAATAATTGCCTGATAAACTTCTTTTGGCTGACCAGCAAAGTTTAAAAATACAAGTGTTTTAAAATTAAAGAACAGAAACTCTTCCACTGCAGAAAAGGGACTCTCTTAGAATATAACTGGTAATTAAGTATTAACTGAATGATGTTATTATTGAAGTTGTCTAGGGGGGGCTCAGTGGGTTAAAGCCTCTGCCTTCAGCTCAGTCATGATCTCAGGGTCCTGGGATAGAGCCCCTCATCTGGCTTTCTGCTCAGCAGGGAGCCTGCTTCCCCCTCTCTCTCTGCCTGCCTCTCTGCCTACTTGTGATCTCTGTCAAATAAATAAATAAAATCTTAAAAAAAAAGTTGTCTAAAAGAAAACATATTTCCTTGACTTATTAATAATACATGTTATAGTTCAATTTTCTAGAAAAACCCTACTATATATTTCTGAGAGTTATACCAAAGTCACTGTGATATGAAAGAAGTTGGTGCATATGAACAATTATTTAGATTATATAGGAAATTTATAGTTATTTAGAAACTGGAGATTTAAACTGTTCAGTGGTTTCTACTTTAAATTATTTTTCCTGTTGAAACACATTGATTTGTTTTCCTTTTCATCCTTCACCCCAGCAGCTCTAAGTTTGACATTTTTATCACCCCAATGGAATGCCTGGTTTTCATTTGCAAAGCTCACCTCACTTTTACAAGTGAAACATTTCACTTTTACAAGAGAAACATCAGGGGCTAAGTAGCACATGCAAATCTAACAACCAGCTCGGCTTTATTGTTCTGACTCTGTATTTCCACAGACGGGGATTTCTCATAATATAAACGTATTACCTAAGCAAAATTCTTTTCAATATAGAAAGAGACTCTCTGTTCACTGAGATTGCTTCAGATTCTTTGCACAGAAAGCACCAGTGACGTTTCAAGAGTGTCAGCCTCACTTATCAGTGTGTTAAGGACAGCTGCTTAGGGAAATACAGAGGATAATGTTTGCCTTGGTTTGCTTAGGAGACTGGACATACCCATCTCTTTGACTCCGGGGGGGAAAACAAAATAGAAACCTATCGATGTGGCTCAGAAGAAACACTAGCCTCTGGAAGCCCAGAAGTCTAGTGCAGTCCTTTTTTTTTTTTTGGAAGATGTAATTGGCTTTATTAAGTAACTCATAAATTAGGCAACATCTCATATAGCTTGTAGAGAGATACACTTGAATATTCCTCTTAATTCTTCATTTCAACTCCCCCATTTATGAATAAGGAGTTAATCTGGATGGACCCCAAGAAGTCTTTCAACTCTCACTTCTATTACTCCAATTTTCCATCTCTTAGTTGAAAAAAAAAAAGGAAACAATAACCTTGTTGAAATCTTATGTTCTATTTTATTATGTTGAACACCAAACTATGGCTTAAAGTACATATTCCTGTTCATTGAGCGTCCTAAGATATATACCTTTATTATCACACACACTTCTGTGACATTATTTTCTTCTTACCCTACTATCAAAAGTATATTGTAGATTCATAGACTTTAATTCAGTGCTCCTCCTTTAACGGTGTACCTAACCTCATGTGAGTTCCTCAGCTATGTATGAAGAGGGAGGGAGTGTATTTTCATATACCAGGAATAAAATGTGTTTTCAAATTTACTCTCGCATTTCTTCAGTAGACTGACTTTCAGATGGTCCGCTCCAGGAAGTCTGCACCATGATCTGTTGAAAAAGCTGCCTCAGAGGGTTGGCATTTGCATTTGGGAAATTCCCCATCCCAACCCTCTGACCTCCTCTGTCTTGAGCTCCATGTACCACTCGTTGCTGTTAGTAGCTGTGTCTGCAGACCAGGCAAGAACATTTAAAGACCTTTCGCATTTATTATTAAAGTCATCATTCAATTATAATTGTTCTTCTCATATTTCCAACCTTTCTTTTATGATCCTAAACTTCCCAGATAATGAATTTTGGATTAGATCTTTAAGAAAGTCAGAAAAACGCATGCTAAGTTTCTGAAAAACATATGCGAAAGTACCACTTAAAGCTACTGCTTCTTTGTAGTTGAAATCAGTTACCAAACTAGAAAATAATGACCCTATTTTATAATGGGGTTTGCACAATAGATTTGATAACTAAAACACACATTCACAGTTATATAGAGCTATTGCAAGGAGCAAAAAGAGAGAAACCACTTTTTGTGCCTGTACTTTTTTCTACCTAGTTCCAAGAGAAGTTTAAAAAGTTTACTAAGATTTAGGTAGTTACTGAGATTTTGGTTAATGTCTTTTGTCTTTACAATATACACTGTCCTACACACTGTGCTGAATGCTGTTAGGTGATACTATGCTGTGTTATTAAATCCTTAAAGGAACTCAGAAAACAAATAATATAAATCCTAATTTATAAACAAGGAGAAAACAGAAGGTATGGTAATATAACAAACTGACGGACTATAATTCAATCTGGACTTACTTATCTAATTCAAACCTTTTTTTTTTTTTTTTTTCAAGTAACCTCTTGGCCCAACATGAGCATGAGATCAAGAGTCTCATGCTCTATCAACTGAGCTAGCCAGGCGCTCCTCTAATTCAAAGCTTTTTATTTTTTGCTTTAAAGAATGCTTTGAGCTAATTGGAGAAAAAATTTGGTAAATTTATAGAAAGTCAAAATTATTATTTTTAAAAGTTTTAAATTTATATCTATATATGTAGATAGATATATATGTATGTATTTAGGATGATCTTAGCAGTTAAAAAAACTTTTCCAATAAAAAGATCTGTTTATGTTAAATTCCCAGTTGTCTCATGTAAATTGTATTTCTACAGTTAGTGAGAGTTATTGAAGAACTAAAACTTTTCAGGACACCTGGATGGGTCAGTCGGTTAAGCATCTCACTCTTGGTTTTGGTTTAGTTAGGACATGATCTCATAGGACATGAGATTGAACCCTGTGCTTAGCAGAGAGACTCCTTGAGATTCTCTCTCTTTCTCTCTCCCTTGCTCTCTAAAATAAGTACAGAAATCTTTAAAAAAAAAATTAAAACTTTCCTAAGCACTTTGTAACATACTGTGGACTCCTATTATACTTTTACTTTAACAAATATATTTTTCTAGATGATGAAAAGATAAATACTAGCCTTACCCTGAATGAATTAGCACAATTTAAAAAGTACAGATGAACAAGGTTAATTGCACTAAAGCAAAGTAACTGTATTTACTGAATCAGCAAAAATTAATAGTTGATATTTTTAAATATAACATTTCCTCAAGTAACATTCATCTCATACTCTACCAAACAAATGACATACAATTTTCTTGTTTTAAAAAAACATTTGTAATTTTAAAAATCCATAAGTATTATAGTTCTAAATTAAGTCCTGAAAGATTTCTGCCATCAATTGGAAATATAGTATGATTTAAGAAACTGAAGAAGGAATAGAAAAATATAAATTTTAGTTATATTGGAGTTTTTGTCCTCTTTCCTATATTGGTTAAAAATCCAGCAAATATGATATTCTCAAGACAATAAAAAATGAGAGCTATGATCCTAATGTTTTTTAATAGCCACAGATAAAGGATGGATATTTCTCTGTAACAAGAGAAATTATTTTCTTATGGTTAGCTATGTCTACCAAATTTCTGCACTTAGAATTACCCAAATCCTAATAGTTCAGATGAATATTGAAAGGCAGTATGGACAGGTGGACAGATTAAAGATGGCCACATATTCTTCAATGCTTCTTCTATCAGGAGGTGAGGGCTCAGACAAGAGAATATGGTGGAAGTGATTATGTGCTAGTTTGTGGGCCTAAGTTTTTAGAAATTGAAACTATTTATATTTAAGCATCCAAAGAATGTTAATTTATTTTTGTTATTGATGATGCTATCTCTATGTACATCAATAATAAAAAAAAAAAAAGAAAAGAAAAGAAAAAAAAACTGAAGCCAGAGCTTACCATCTTTCTAATGCTTCTTATGGAATCTGAATTGGAACCTGAAATATCCTATCATAAATTAGGGTGTTTGTTAGGCTGTACACATATGCTTGGGTTCATGAAGCTCCTTGGTTCTATGGATTTACAGTTTTCATCAAGTTTTGAAAAAAGTTTGGACTTTTTTTTACACATCTATTTGGCCCCACCCTGAACATACCTCTGTTTTTTTTTTTTTTTTTTTTGAGAGAGACTACAATTACACCTGTATCAGACCAGCTGAAGTTTTTCTGCAACTCACTGATGCTTTTAGCTGTTGTTTTGTTGTCTTTGTTTTTCTACTCTGTTTTATTTTGAATACTTTTACTATTATGTCTTCAAGGTCATTAGTCTTTTCTTCTACAGTGTCTTACTGGCCCATCTCGTACATTGTAGTTTTCAGTTCTACGAGTTCAATTTGATCTCTCATATTATAGCTTTCATCTCTCTAATTAACATGCTCAATCTTTCATCTGACTTTTGACCATATAGAATATAGTTATTACAACTTCCCTAATGTCTTCGTCCACTAAGTCTACCATTTCTGTCATTTCTAGGTTGGTTTTAACTGCTTTGTTTGTTTTAAATACTATGGGTTATATTTTTCCTGCTTCCTTGGATGCCAGATATCAAGAATCTTACCTTTGTAGGTACTCGGTATTATTATATCCCTAAAAACATTCTTGAGCTATGTTCGGAGATGTGGTTAAGATACTTGAAAGTAACGTCATTCTTTCTGGTCTTCCTTTTAAGCTTTGTTACGTGGGGCTATGGAAGTATTTAGTCTAGGGCTAATTATTGTCCTAGTGGAGCAAAATTTTCTGGGTACTTTACTAAATATCCCTTGAATTATGAGGTTTTCACTCAGACTTACCAAATCAATAACTACTCCAAGCTATTTATGATGCTCAAAGATTTCTTCCTCTCATTCTTTTAGATGGCTCTTTGTCCAGTGATGGGAATTTGCTCACTCATGTGCACTGATAACTACTCAGCTGAATACTTGAAGAGAATTCTCTGCATGCAGCTCTTTTCTCTCTGGAACCCTCTCCTGTCAACTTTAGTCAGTAGCTTCCCCAGACTCCAGTAATGTCTCCTCAATTTAGGAAGACTGCTAGGTTCCACCTGAATCCCCCTCTATGAGTGTAGCCTACAAATTCTCTCCAGCTATAAGCTAGGGGCAAACATAGGGATTCTTTTACCTTCCTTTCTCAGAAATGTAATGCCTTTCTTTGCCTGATATCCAATGTCTTGAAAAGCAGTGTTTAGTATGATGTTTTCATTGTTTCATGTCAGAGGGTATATTTAGTTCTTGGTACTCCACATTATATGGAAGCAGAATTTGGAAACTAATCTTCTTATCATTCAATAATCATATGATAAAAATTTCCATCTCTTTTGTAGGTTTATTTATGTGCATAATTCCTTTTTCACAAATCAAGAAAAAAATATTTGTATTATAACCATAGTCCCAAACTAGTATCTCTTTAGAAGAAATATTACAATGTATTTAATCC